>NC_063256.1:14379977-14979977 GCF_019578655.1 Ricinus communis | reverse complement strand
ACCTAAAATGAGTGATGAATAATTTCTAAACTAGCTAATAGCTACAAGCTAAATTCTAAGGGAGATGCATGAGTAATTGATAACTAAAATAACCAAGACAAGAAAGCAAACCCAAAGGGAACCTAAACTAGTTGGCAATCAAACAAAAGATAAAGGATTAGTGAGTCTAATTATGGTACCCGTGGACGAATTCTTAACTGAATTCGGTTTCTCTCTCAAGATAACCGAATTCCTAAACCTAATAATCTAAAGTTGGAATCTCTTCCTAACGATTGATTCTTAAATTAGCATTAAGCTTTAATCCGCCTCTATTAAGCTTTGTTAATTCTTAATCCGGCTAGTTATTATCCTTTTCTTTAAGCGATTATTAACCAGTTCTTGCTTTTCAAAATTCCAATTGCCAAATGGGCTTCTCAATCAAACAAAGCAATCTAAACACACAATTCACAACGTCTCATGAATGATGCATTATCTTATTAATACTGAAAGCAAAAAAGAATACAAAACTAACCCAAACAATTCAACAATATAATACTAAGCCAACATAGTAAAGAAATCCCAATGGATTTATTCAATCTAGCTAATCATGTTCATTATCAAAATACACAAGAATTCAATTACAACAATGAGTAAAGTTAGAGAAAACCAGATTACACCCTTGGATGAGAGTAAACAGCCCCAATTCCTCTTGCTCCAATTGAATCAATTCTTGTTCCTCTTGCTCGATTTGAAAACCAATCAACGAACCTCGCCCAATCTTCGATCTTTGAAGGGAATCCGATTGAAACCTTGATCCAAGTCTCCTTTTCCCTTGGTTCCAGCTCAGAAAACCCTTTGAGAGAGAAATATTAGTTGGGACGTTCTCCCCCGCTCTCCTTTCTTTTTTCCTCTCTTCTTTCTTTTAACTAATTCCCCCTGTCGCCGCCAACGCTACCGTGTTAGTGGCCGTGTTCCCAACACGGGTTGGTGTCGATGTCGGTGTAACTCTCTGTGGTCGTGCTCCATAAAACTTCTGTTTCTTTGATGTTTGAAGCACCAACACGGCCGTGTTGGTGAACGTGTTGGGAACACGGCCAGTGTTGAAACCAACACGGCCATGTTCAGCTTCCTCTTACTCGTACTTAGCTTGTTTCGGCAGCTTCGATGTCCAATTATGCTCCAATTCTTCCCTTTATCATCATTTAACTTTTTTTGGACCTAATGCACACAAACAGACGCATAGGGTGAGTGTTGGGATCAATTCACATCCAAATGTCCATAAAATCAATCTTAAAAACCCCATTTAGATGTGTGTATCTTACGCACATCAAATAACCCCACACTTAGCTCATTGCTTGTCCTCAAGCAATCAAAAGTAAAATAAGGAAAATAAACCACTAAGGAACAATACTTAAACTGACAAACAAGCTAGAGAGCTCCTGCACATATCCTTAACAAGCGTAAGTCAAACAAAAAGAAACGAAGCAATCAATTCAAGTATCACAACCAAGATGCCAATAATTCGCAAAATACTGTCTCAACAAAATTATTCAGAACCAACTCCTCACAAGATTCACTCTAAATCACTCAAAGTGTTTAAATAGTTTAATCGCTCAATGCATCAACTACTGCCTTACTTACTATATGCTTGCTCTTAAATCCTACTCCTACCACTTATGGAGAGTCAACAACCATGTCAAGAGGTCTTTATAAGGGTTGTAATGGGGATTAGGTAGGGGTAGGTAAATTTGGTAAGAGTTGAACCTATGGTGTTCTGCAATAAAATACATGACCTGCACATAAGTCACAATGATCACAAGGGGTAAACAATGGACATTAGTCCAAGGTGGGAAATAGGAATCAAGTCAAAATGTTTAGCTCACTTACTTTCTTTCTTTTCATCACCTTTCTCTCTTATTCTTCTATTTCTTTTTTTTTTCTTTTTTTTATAAGGGAAGAACATTCACATAATAAAGTGAATTTCTTTTGGATTGAAGAAAGCTGCTATAAGATTCCACACTATTCCCAAGACAAAAATTCCCAATAAAAATAACTCATGTGCAGAATCTTAACCCAAAGCAGAATAAAACTAAGTGGTAATGGAATATGATAGAAAATGGTGAAAGAGGGGGTTATCTACAGATTCAATAAACAAATGAAGGCTATTTGGCTAGAATGAAAAACCTAAGTGCCTCTATCATACCAAAGTGTTAAACTCTCCTTGTGGCCTTCATAAGCATTACCGAGCAAGTTCTAAAAGTAGAGACAGTAATTGGCACTCTCAACAAGAAATAAATACAAGCATATAGAGTGTATGCTTACAATTTAGGCTCAATTTCTCACAAGTGTGCTTTTGAGTAGGTTCCAAACAAAAATCATCAAAATAGAATTAGATAAACCAAAGCAACTTAGTCCAAAACTCAAACTAATTATCTTACATTCTTCCGCAAGACTCAACACTATCAGTTTTACCCGATCACATGGACATAAACAGGATTTCAAAAGCAAGTCAACAGTAAGAGCATTGAAACAAAGTGAAAAATTTTCAAAATTTTACAAAAAATTGCACAAAGAATAAACAAATAACTGAGATGGGATAAATATCACCCACCCCATACTTGAAGGACACATTATCCCCAGTGTACAAAATATAAGAAATGAAAAAGGAAAAAGAAACTAATACTGCCCTGACTATGGCTCTGGAGTGAAAAGAGGTGCATCAGCAGGTATATCAGGGCGTTGGCTAGTCTGTGGTAGAGGAGTGGCTGCAAATAATAAAATAAAGACTTAAAATCGAAACTGAAACAAAAATTAAATAAAATATGAAAACTAAAACTAATAAAATGTTTCAAAATAAAAGGTTAAAATATTAGAGATTAAAGATAAAAATTGGGGTGCCTCCTAAAAGTGCTTCTTTTTGATGTGATGAGTCTTCTTAACTGGACTCATGGTGAAAAGCAA
Source organism: Ricinus communis (assembly GCF_019578655.1). Taxonomy (NCBI): domain Eukaryota; kingdom Viridiplantae; phylum Streptophyta; class Magnoliopsida; order Malpighiales; family Euphorbiaceae; genus Ricinus; species Ricinus communis. The sequence continues at coordinate 14,977,037 of NC_063256.1, read as the reverse complement.
ACGGGCGTGATCGACGACCATCCATCCTTCTTCCAAGCAAATGGCTTCAAGTATCTGCTTAGAGGGATAATAGTCAATTTTCTCTTCCCGACTATCAAGCAAGCTTCCAGTATGATGGGTAAAACTCGCTCCTCGTATAATTGCACGTAGTCATGATGCTCTAGGGGCTTTTCCAATTTGAAAGCTGAAGTTTACCAATTGGAAGGATCGACGGTTGGGCAATTTCTTCAGAAACATCGATGGTTTTCTCTAGTCCTTGGCTTGGTTCACTTGCTAGAAGAAACTCGAGCTCCTCCAAGACTTCTTCATTGGATAACTCGTGCTCATCTTCCATCATCGAAGGGACTTGTGGAAAATTCACCAAAAATTTCTCTAACTGCAACTCAGCATCATCAACTGTACGTTCTTGTTGATAGTCTTTCAAAGGAATCATGTTCGCCTCTTCCTTTTCTAGTTCCATCTCCATGTTTAAGAAATCGTCCTGCACAGAAGCATCATCGTCAAACATAGTAGATAAACCATAAAAATTCTCACCTGAACGCAAAGTGACGGCGCTCAAGTGTTCCTCAGATTCAGTAGCGTTTGATGGAGTTCCCAATTGCTCTTCAGCTAGTAACTTGAAGATTAAGCCTACTTGATGCTCTATGTTCTTAATCGAGGCTTGTTGATCTTCAAGTATCCTCTCTGTTTGTTGGAATCTATCCTTAAGACTTGCAATAAACCTCATCATCAGCTCCTCTGACACTAACTCTTCACCTTAAGTTGATGGTGCAAGATTAGGCTGCTGAAATTCTGGTGGCTCTTGGCCATCTAAGCTCCATCCAAAGGGTGAATGAATGCTCAACTCTTGATTGTAAGTGCTTCCATACAAGTCATTTGGCCAACTTCCCATATAATTCACTTGTTCATAGTTATAAGAACAATGAGCAACATCACTATACAATGGACAATCATTACTCAAATGTAAACCACAATAAAATTCACAAAAAACTTGAGATGAAAGGATAGGAGTAGAGAGTTGATCGGTAGCCCTGCAAAATGATTCTGCTCGAGCTTCTAAAGATGCACGGGTATCCCAATTTTCAGCACTCTCTTGGTTCCTGGTCCCATTTTCCAACGTGTCATACAAAGAGTTTAGCATTGAACCTCCTTATCATCCACTATCTGAATCATAAACTTAACTAAATAAATATGTACAAACAAAACAAAAATAAATATAAATAAATAAAAAATGGCTAAATTAACAAATAGCAAATTTCACTCTAGTTTTCAAACATTCCCCGGCAACGGCACCAAAAACTTGATGTGTGCTACTTGTGTTAGCTACAATCTAAGGCAGTATACCTATCGATGCAGTCTAGCACTAATGGCGAGTATCAAGGTCGTATTCCTCGGGAAAATGAAAGCCCAGAGTTACTCCTTTGTTCCTTGTTATATTAACCTAAAATGAGTGATGAATAATTTCTAAACTAGCTAATAGCTACAAGCTAAATTCTAGGGAGATGCAGGAGTAATTGATAACTAAAATAACCAAGACAAGAAAGCAAACCCAAAGGGAACCTAAACTAGTTGGCAATCAAACAAAAGATAAAGGATTGGTGAGTCTAATTATGGTACTCGTGGACGAATTCTTAACTAAATTCAGTTTCTCTCTCGAGATAATCTAATTCCTAAACCTAATAACCTAAGGTTGGAATCTCTTCCTAACGATTAATTCTTAAATTAGCATTAAGCTTTAATCCGCCTCTATTAAGCTTTGTTAATTCTTAATCCGGCTAGTTAATTATCCTTATTTTTAAGCAATTATTAACCAGTTCTTGCTATTCAAAATTCCAATTGCCAAATGGACTTTTCAATCAAACAAAGCAATCTAAACACACAATTCACAACGTCTCATGAATGATGCATTATCTTATTAATACTAAAAGCAAAAAAGAATACAAAACTAACCCAAACAATCCAACAATATAATACTAAGCCAACATAGTAAAGAAATCCCAATGGATTTATTCAATCTAGCTAATCATGTTCATTATCAAAATACACAAGAATTCAATTACAACAATGAGTAAAGATAGAGAAAACCAGATTACACCATTGGATGAGAGTAAACAGCCCTAATTCCTCTTGCTCCAATTGAATTGATTCTTGTTCCTCTAGCTCGATTTGAAAACCAATCAACGAACCTTGCCCAATCTTTGATATTTGAAGGAAATCCGATTGAAACCTTGATCCAAGTCTCCTTTTCCCTTGGTTCCAGCTCAGAAAACCCTTTGAGAGAGAAATATTAGGGTTTGGGACGTTCTCCCCCGCTCTCCTTTCTTTTTTCCTCTCTTCTCTCTTTTAACTAATTCCCCCCTGTCGCCGCCAACACGGCCGTGTTCCCAACACAGGCTGGTGTTAATGCCCGTGTTACTCTCTGTGGCCGTGCTCCCTAAAACTTATGTCTCTTTGATGTTTGAAGCACCAACACGACCGTGTTGGTGAACGTGTTGAGAACACGGCCAGTGTTGAAACAACACGGCCATGTTCAGCTTTCTCTTACTCGTACTTAGCTTGTTTCGGCAGCTTCAGCGTCCAATTATGCTCCAATTCTTCCCTTTATCATCATTTGACTTCTTTTGGACCTAATGCACACAAACAGACGCATAGGATGAGTGTTGGGATCAATTCACATCCAAATGTCCATAAAATCAATCTTAAAAACCCCATTTAGATGTGTGTATTTTACGCACATCACTAACCATCACTTTATAGAACCAGTTAGGTATTGTGGTTTCATCCCTCCGTGGTTCTCTAACAGGTGCTTTTAATAAGTTTTTCTCATATTCCAGCACCACTAGTTTAAGAACTGGTTAGAGCTCGCTAGTCCTACTCCTCTTGTCTTGATAATCGATCCTTCTAACTAGTTCATGTTCCTTGTGTATAAACCACCGGTTCAATGGCCAGTTAGACATTGAGTTACATGCAATTCTAAAAAACTTAAACATAATAAAAGAAATCAAAATCAAAGCATCTTTATAAATATCTAAAACTTGATTAAGACTAATAGAAGTAACATATAATAAGAATATTATTAACCATGTATATAAATAACTTGGGTTGCCTCCTAATTAGCGCTTGTTTATAGTCATTAGCTAGACTTTACTCCTTTTTCTATGGCGGATTGTTGGTGAGGATGATTGTGAACCCTTGAGGAATACCTTCACCATAAAGATATGACTTAAGACGTTGTCCATTCACCTTGAACACCGAGGTTTTTTTACCTGAAATGTCAACACTCCATGGGGATAGACCTTTACTACTTTGAATGGAGCCGACCATCTTAATTTTAGCTTTCTAGGAAATAACTTAAGTTAGTTTTGTAGGAAATAACTTAAGTTAATGGAGCCGACCTTTACTACGTTGTCCTTCAGCAAAATCCTTCTTGATGATATGCTTGTCATGCCATAGTTTTGTATTCTCTTTATAAATCCTCACATTTTCTAATGCTTGTAATTTGATCTCCTCAAGTTCACTCAATTGAAGCTTTCTCTTCTCACTAACTGATTTCAAATTAAAATTGAGGATTTTGATTGCCAATACGCCTTGTGCTCAAGCTTTACAGAAAGATGACAAAATCCTGTATACTAATCTATAAGGAAACATGCCAATAGGCGTTTTAAATGTCATCTATAAGCCAAAAGTGCATCATCAAGCTTTGTAGACTAATCCTTTCTAGATGTATTTACTGTTTTCTCTAATACGTGCTTTAATTCCCGATTGGAAATTTCCACTTGACCATTAGTTTGAGGATTGACAACCTTATAGGTAACTTTATACTTTTTTAATAATCCATCAAATTGGCGATTGCAAAAGTGTGTACCACCATCACTTATTATTGCCCTAGGCACTCTGAATCTTGAAAAGATATTCTTTTGCATGAATTTGGTGATGACCTTAGAATCATTTTTAGTTGTTGCCATTGCTTCAACCCATTTAGACATATAATCAACTGCAACCAATATTTATTAATTTCCAATGATGATGGGAATGGTCCCATAAATCAATACCCTACACATCAAATAACTCTACCTCCAAGATAGAATTCAGAGGCATCTCATGCTTACGAGATTTGTTTTGGTCCTTTCACATTAGTCACATTTAGTAATAAAGCTTCGAGTATCTTGAACTAGTGTAGGCTAGTAAAAACCTATTTGTAAGATTTTCGTCGTTGTCTTTGAGGTATTAAAATGGCCACCCCATGATATAGAGTGAAAATGGTCTAATAGTTCCTCCATCTCATCTTCCAGTACACATCTCTTTGTTATCCCATCCGAGCAATGTTTATACAATAAAGGCTCTTTCCAAAAATAATGTTTAACCTCTGAAAATAATTTCTTTCTTCGGTGAAAATTCACCTCAATAAGAATTACTTTACTTACCAAATAGTTGACTATATCCACATACCAAGGGATAGTAAAGGATATAGCTAATAGTTGCTCATTCGGAAATGTCTTATTGATTAGCGCAACTTCCACCTTCTTCTCTTATTTTAATCTTGATAGGTGATCTGCTATTATGTTTTCGGTGCTATTCTTATCTTGAATCTCCAAATCAAATTCTTGGAGAAGTAATACCCATCTAATCAAATGAGGTTTAATGTCTTTCTTTGACAATATATAATTGATGGCAAAATGATTTTTTCACGACTTGACCTGTGGGGCCCATGACCGGCACTAGGGAATGGGTAGGCTTAAGGCCACCAAAACCCGTAGTAAATCTAATTAATTGAAAATTCAAATCTCTAACTGGATACTAGCAAACATTCCATAACTTATTACAGACCAAATTCAAACATAATATACCAGGTGCACTATTGCGGAGAGTCTATAATTTTAAATAGTTCAAAATACAAAAAGTAAAAATTAATTACAATAGGCCCGAAGGAGAAGGAAGCCGGGCTGTCAAGAGAAAGACGATGGAGAACCTAATTGTCACATGAAAAATTTAAAATTGAGACTGTCAGCCTCGAGAGTAAGTTAAAATCATATAATTCTATAATAAATACAACCTTCTCAATAAAATATTTATTTAATCAGAATAAATATCATATTATATCTAAATATGTGTCATGCCATGATTCAAAAAAATACAATTTAAATGTTTATGGGATGAGTACTTCAGCAAAATTCTCACCCCAATACAAGCAGCCTTTCGACTCTCTTACTCCAATAGGACTGACATTTAGAGAGTGAAGCTCAACCATGGTCCTTAAATCCAGCCTGGTCAGTTGATTTCCAATAAAGCCAACGCCCAAAGAGCAACGCTCGACCAGGGACCTTTCCTCCGATAGAGAGCTCCCCGCCATTGATAACCTCTGAGCCGAGCTACCTAGCCATTTTTCCCCAGCCAGCAGCAGTGTATAGCCTCACCGGAACTGATACTTTCTAGCCTCGATCCGATGGCTTTCGATGATTTCCGACAAAAGCATTTGCATTTTCGGACTCCCCACAACTCAAGCTTCATGTAGGCGTTTACGGATTCGAAATCCGACACTGTTGGCGGTATTGGCTTTTGGACCTTGATGTTTTCTAAACACGCAGAATTTCAGATTTTCGGCTCGGTATAATTTTGTTTGGACCTTAGAAATTATTTTATAATTTTAGAACATATTATTACTATTAAATGTCAATTATAAATAATTTAATTTAATTGAATTTAATTAATTATAACTTAGTTATAAATATTATAAATTAATTAGTATGATCAATTATTATTATGATTTGTGATAGATATGGTTATGTATAATTAGTTTAAATACCAGAAAATTGCTTGTGGGTTGGTTAAGAATTAAATATTTATGCCGAGAAGATAAATAATTTTATGGTTTGAATTGCATTGCGGAGTTGGAGAAAAATAATGCAGTTTTGGTGGCCCGACTCCCATTAAATAATTACGCAATATTCAAAGTGTTTCTAGCAGGTTCTGGAATTGTTTTACAGGAAGTAAACGTCCATATTTTAGGGGAGGTTCTGCCGAATTTTCGGTAGAATTTTCAAGTTGGAATTTCTTAAGTAGTCTAATCTAGGAGTGTAGGAGTAGAAAAATTTAAGAACATCTTATTAATTAAGTTATTTTCGTGAATAGATAATCCTTCCGTCCAGCCAGCTCCACCCGAGACGTAGGAGCAAACTGCAGAGCACGGCAGAACAGTGAGTTAAAATCATATAATCAACTACTTTTGTGTCATATGTCTAAATTAAATGCATTGTTAATTGATTAATAATAATAATAATCATTATTAGCATTATTATTATAAAATTTATTTTTGTTATGATCGATATCATTATTAGTGTTGTTACCATTATTTTTACTATCATATTTACCCTTATTTTAATATTATTATTATTATTACACCTAATTTTCTTTTAGCTATACTTGAGGCTATTAAATGATGCAGTTCCGCCATTGACATTGACGGGGGCTCAAGAGGAAGGCATGTTGAGCGTTCGTTCAAACGGACCTATCACGAGGGCTCGTGCCAAAGCTATTGCTTAAGCCACTCCGAGCATTGTCACCAAGGCCTTTGCAAGGAATGGAGTGTCCTCAATTTCCACACCCACCTTCAAGATTTTATCATTGTGTACTTGGCATGAAGAGACTTCCTAAACTTAAACTTTCATCTTTGGTTTTGTATGGCTATTTGTTTTTATTTTTTATTTGTATTTATTTAGCTTGTTTTCCTTTATTAGAAATTTAGGTTTAGGGTTCCCATATATGTGGGATATTGGTCTTGTTTTATTTTCTTACGTTGAATTTTATACAAGGTATTGTGAGAACTTCCCCTCCCTTGTCTTCGATGCCGCCTCTCTTATTTGTGCTGACCCTATTCTTAAACACTATCATCCTTTAATCTACTTTCTTATTTGGAATTAAGTCTATCTTCATTCATTGTTTCGTCCCATTTTCATTTAAACGTGGCTGTCCTCTAATTCCTCGAATTGAGAAAGTGGGATTGTGTTTAATTTCCATCATTGTTCGTCCCCAATTTCATTGTAACGTTGTTGGCCTTCATTATCCGAATTGTGATAGTGGGATTGTGCCCACTTTCAATCTTCAAATTAGTAGAATCGTGTCCACCTACTACCTACCTCACTTTGGCCTTCAATCTTTGATTTATGTTAGTGGGATTGTGCCCACTTTCAATCTTCAATTAGTGGAATCGTGACCAATCTCCTGCCTACATCACCTTGGCCTTCACTTGTCCACAATTGCATCCCGTAATCATCTAACAAGTGAGAATTGTGCTGCCTCCTTCCTAAGGCCGTGGACATGTCCTCCGCCTCCTTCTATCAAGGCTGTCTTAAACGTCAACAAGAGAAGCCTTACCACACGTCCTACTTAGATCCGACTCAAGCAAGCCTTCCAAGGGGCTAACGCATGATTAAACTTTAATTCTTAATATGTAATTGAATAATTTATGTTTGCTTATGATTTATACTATTTATAATTATTATTGATGCTATGATTATAACTTTGAGATGAGGCAGCAGTAGAACATACCACCTGATGGGTTGCATCAAGACCGTGTGAGTACCGGTATTAATTAAAGACAGGTAGTAAAAGATTATTTTTGAAATTTGCCCTGGTCGAGTACAACTCTCTAGGCTATGAGAATTTGATTGTCGGAGGAAAGGTCTCTTATCGAGCGTTACTCTCTAGGCGCCGGCTTTATTAGGAATCAAGTGACCATACTGGATTTAAGGACCCTGGTTGAGCTTCGCTCTCTGGGCGCCAGTCTTATTGGAGTAAGAGAGCCGAAAGGCTGCTAGTATTAGGGTTACGGTTTTGCTGAGGTACTCGTCCTATTAACGTTTAAATTATATTTTTCTGAATCATGGCATGACATATCTTTTGATATAATATGATATTTTATTCTGATTAAATAAATAATTTATTGAAACAGTTGTGTTTATTATAGGATTATATGATTTTAACTCACTCTCGAGGCTGACAGTCTCAATTTTAAATTTTTCAGGCGACAACTAGGTTCTCAGTCATCTTTCTCTTAATAGCCCGATTTCCTTCTCCTTCGGGCCTATTATAATTAATTTCTACGTTTTACATTTTGAACTATTTAAGATTCTAGACTCTCCGCAATAGTGTACCTAGTATATTATGTTTGAATTTGGTCTGTAACAAGTTATGGAATGTTTGCTAGTATCCAACTGGAGATTTGTGAATGAAATGTTAAGCTATTTTAATAGTATATATATATATGTATGTATATTTGAATTGTCGATTAATTAGGTTTATTATAGGTTTGATGGCCTTAAGCCTACCCTTTCTCTAGTGCTGGTCACGGGCCCAATCGGGCCGTGACAGATTTATGTATACAATGACCTTCAAACCAATAAGATAGGACCAAAACTTATCAAAAGCAAATACTATGGCTAGAAGCTACTTCTCTGTAGTTGCATAATTGAGTTATGCATCATTCATTATCCTGTTGGAATAATTAATTACATTCACCTACTTCTCTTTCCTTTTCCCAAGAATAACTTTAATGGCATAATCACTAGCATCAAACATAAGATTAAATGGTAACTCCCAATCCGGGGCTACCATAGTTGGTGCTGATGTAAGCTCATTTTTAATCATGTTAAATGAAACTAAACACTCATCATTAAAATCTAATGGTGCATCTTTTAATAATAAAGGACAAAGAGGTTTAGTAATTTTTGGGAAACCCTTGATAAACCTGCGGTAAATCATGTAAAACTAAGGAAACTCCTTACTCCCTTGACGAAATTAGTGGTGGTAATTTCTCAATTACTTGCACAAGCTCTATCAACCTCAATTCCATCCTTAGAGATTTTGTACCCTAACACAATACTCTCTTACATTATAAAATGACACCTTTCCTAATTGAGGACCAAATTAGTTTCCTCACAATGTTGGAAAACCTTATTAAGATTAGCCAAGAAATTATCAAAAGAGGACCCATAAATAGAAAAATCATCCATAAAGACTTCCATGGTCTTTTTAATAAAACTAGAAAATATGGCCATCATGCAATGTTAAAAAGTAGCAGGTGCATTACACAATCCAAAAGGCATTTGCCTATATGCATAAGTACCATATGGACATGTGAAGGTAGTCTTATCTTGGTCTTCTAGGGCAATAACAATTTGATTATACCCTAAATAACCATCTAGAAAATAATAATAAGTGCAACCTGTGATTCTTTTTAACATTTGATCAATGAATGGTAAAGGGAAGTGATCCTTGCGAGTTTCACTATTAATTTTTCTATAATCAATACGTAACCTCTAAACTGTAACAGTTCTAGTCGGGATTAACTTATTATTCTCATTAGAAACTACCGTTATCCCACCTTTCTTAGGTTCTACTTATATAAGGCTTACCTATGAACTATCTGATGTAGGATAAATAATGCCAGTATCTAGCAACTTAAATACTTCAGCTTTAACTACCTCTTTAATATTTGGATTAAGTCTCCTTTGGTTCTTAACACTTGGTTTATGACTTTCCTTCGTTAATATTCTATGCATACAAAAAGAGGGATTTATGCCTCTAATATCAGAAATAGTCCATCATATGGCTCTAACATGTTTTTTTAGTGTCTTAATCAACTTCTTCTTTTGGATTTCAGTTAAATGAGTAGAAACAATAACATGAAGAATATTGTTCTTACCTAAATAAACATACCTGGGATGAGATGACAATGGTTTTAATTCTAAAGTAGGTGCTTTCTCAATAGAGGGTGGAAATTTTGCTTTAGTCCACCTAGCTTTTTGAACATCATATGCCTTTACTTCAAGGATCTTGGTAGTGCTTGAAGGTCTTGCGCATAATCAGCTATCTTCTTATCTTCATCTTATGCAGTTGCATTATGTAATAAACATGATTTAAGAGGATCATCAGTTTGTTCCTTTTCACTCCTCTCTTTAATCAACTCTTCTAGTATCCACTCTACAATAACTATCTGTAAATGATGGATATTTTATTGTTTCATTAATGTTGAATTCTACCACTTCTTATATAATTGTCAATGTCGATTTTTCATTCTTAACATCTATGATAGCTCCAACGGTTTCCAAGAATGGTCTTCCTAAGATAATGAAGATATCATTACCTTCTTCCATATCCAACACTATAACATTATTAGGCATCACAAATTTGCATACTTTTATCAATAGATTCTCTATTACAACTCTTAGGTATGTAATTGAATGATCTGCTAATTGTAAAGAAACTGAAGTTGGTTTCAATTCACTGAGTTCTAACCTTCTATAAACAGTTAAAGGCATTAAACTTATGCTGGCACCCAAATCATATAATACTAAGCTAAAGCAAGTTTCACCAATAGTAATAGAGATAGAAAAACTCCCTAGATCCTTAAGTTTTGATGGAAGCTTGTTTTGGATTATTATGCTGCATTGCTCGATAAGTGCGATAATCTCAAAAGCTCTTACAAGTTCCTTTTCTTGGATAGTATATCTTTAAGGAATTTCACATATGTTGGCATTTGAGCTAAAGCATCAGCCAAAGAAATAGTTATGTAAAGTTGCTTGAAGATTTCTTTGAACTTCTCGAATTGCTTGCCTTCTTGTTCTTTTATAACCTTTGTGGAAAACGTATTGGTGGCACATAAGAATTAACTCTTAATGTTGAAATTAGCATCCTTTTTTCGGATATAGATATCGAGGAAAAAATGAGAAATTCTATGATGAAAGTTACTGTCTTCTCAAGTCTCGGGAGGTGAAGGACATATGAATTTAAGGCTAGGGTCGAGGTCAATCTAGCTGGCACTAAATTTTTGAAATCAATTTGGACCTAATTATTAGAAAAAATGAAGTTTGAGGGTCAGAACTGTAGTTTTTACAAATTTAGGGACCTAATTGTAAGTTTTTCATAAATTTTTCCTATGTAGAGCCAATCAACTCTACATGGATCAATTGGATTTTGACACCCCAATGTGTTCTCAAATGATTTTACATCCAGATACATATTCTAGAAGGTTTCCTTAACGATAATCAATATTTTATTGATAATTATTAAGTTTTAAAATTAAAAGGAGATATTTATTGATATTTTCTAAAAAATCTATTGCCTTTTTAGGGTCTCCTTTGAAACTCTATCTCTATAAATAAAAAGAGGTGTTTAGGGTTTTAGGGGAGGATCAAGAATTGAAAATTGGCAGTAAGTGAGATCGACATTGGAGAGACACTGAGAAAGAAAGAACAAAGAGAAAATTTAGAGAAAAAAGAAAAAACAACACTATCGTTCTTAGTCGTCCTTAGAAGATCCAAGCCACTAAAGAAAGAACAATTTTAGGAAACAAGCCACTAAATAAAGATCATTTTTGGAAACTTTTTTTTTAATCGACAAAGGATTTCTCAAAGCTAGGTCCAACACTGGGTTCCTACTTAGTCTTCGATTCAACTGCATCCTCATCGCCTGAGACTCGCAGATCCAACATTCACGGTGATAATCTGAGGGTTCCTTCAAAGCAATCATTCATCATCATCATAAAACTAGTTCTTTCATTATTTTTTGTCTTCTTTTATTATTTATTTTTAGAAACATGATTAGAGTTTTGATCTATGATAAGTATGATTAGATTAAGTTTGTTTTATTAATATATATAACAATAAAGTTTTGAATATGATATTCAGAACTAAGTTTTTTTATATCTTATTTTGTTTGCCAATTAGGGTTTTAGATTTGATTAAAAACATATTATAAGGTTAATATTTAAATTTCTTTATTAATATGATTAAGTAGTTAAGCCTAATAAAACATGGTTATGCTTGTTTTGATAATCTTATATTAGTCTATTAGATTTAAGGCTTTAGTGATTTAAGGTTTTATTTGGCCTCTATAACTTTTATTTTGATATTTTTATCCATTTTATCTCATTCTAATTAACTTTTAATGTTTGTGCATGTGGAAATCGGCTTTGGCGATGTGAGATTGTATTGGCGATTGAAAGAATTGAACAAAACCTACCTTGAGACTCTAGTGCCGATCGACTCAATAGAGCTAATTGGCTCTATGTTGAGCCAATCGACTCTTTATGTATAGAGCCGATTAGCTGTTTAAGCTAAACACCGGATTTTGTATTTTTTTAGCATTTATTTTATGTTTCAGCCTCGCTATAGTTTTAGGTCTTTTTATTTTTGCAATTGTAGTTGTAGGTGAATTGTAATAATTATGTTTTACTTTTTATTTTATTTTATTTATTGTTTATTTATTGTATGTTAATTAAATACATAATTATATGACTGATTAATTAAAATGGGCTATATAAACTTAGGATTAAAATTGATTCAATATGAATCTAATAGTTTAATATGCCAATTAACTTTAATTGGTCCTAAAATCCTAAAATCCAAGTAGACTAGCGGGCTTTGGCATGTTTAGTTAGGCCTTGAACGTAGTTGGGGTCAAGATCACAATAAATGGGCCTTCCCATAACAAGTAGTCTTAAAGGCTATAATTCAAGAGCATAGTTGGTGATTGGGCTAGATTGGGTGGGTCTTGTACATAATTGATTAGGAAATTAGGCTAACTATTTAATATAGGCTGATTTTAATTAAAATGGGCTAGACTTAGGTGTATTATGTGTGTTGTTTTGGTAATGCCTGTGTGTGAATTAATTCCATTTATAAAGAATAATTTATTAAATAATAAAATTAAAAATAATATACATAAATAAGAAAGTTGGTTTCCAGATCTATCTCTACGCTCTGCGGCATAAGCTTCTCTATGGAATCTGAGAAATACCGCTCATAGTAAATGTGTCCTAATGATTACCCGGGTGGCGACTTCCATCTCCAGGCTATCTTAGTGACTAGTTAGTATGTTGCCGATTAGGTTGAAAAGTCTTACAATGTCGTAGTCATTAAAGACACTTGGGTGCACCCTCGAAACCACCGCCCACAGTAGTGACTCTGTTAGGGATAAGAGAAGTTGATTCCAGGGTATGTTTGTCTTTAATTTTATTATTTAACATATTATTCTTGCATCATTACACTTTCACACACTGTACGCATTGGTCTCTATAGCCCAATGGCATTGGCTAGCGATTTTTTGGTTCCACTCGGATCCTAGAATTACAACAATCGCTACCATTACTCACAAGTAATGAGTGTATTTCTTTCGTCGAATGGACCTTTGAGTGTGAAGATGAGCTAAGGAAAAATAATTCTTGCTTGTGGGATCCTTTTATCCTTACCTAAGACTCAGATTATGGAATTGACCATAGTAATCTCTCCTAAGAACCCTGTTTCTTGCTATATGAGAAGTTTTTCCTTGTAAGTATCTTAAGCCAAAGTATTAAAAGGCCTTAGTCTAAAAAATGTGGAACTAGGCTCTACGCCCAAAATATGCAAGCTTTTATGCTTATACCGAGAAACATCGCTTGATTTATTTTAATCTGCTTTGAGAGCTTATGGCATGCGCGTCGGGCATACTATCCTCTGTTAATAGAAAACTCAAACCTAAAATTCTAAAGAAGAAAGACTCGCTATGAACCGTGAGTGGGAGAAATAAGGTTGGAAGGATGAATTGTATACTTTTGCATGTGCTAACTTTTTCTTTTATCATTGTGCATCTCACGTGCTTCATGCATACCATTTGATGTATCATACTAACTCCTTATTTTGAAGCCATTTTAGATTATCATTCTTAGTTTGGATAAGACAAGAATGGATATTAAGAGGGTCCATTTCACTAGCAATCAAGACAAGAGCCTAAGAAGTAGTATTTCAAAAATTAAAACAAAGATAGCACACAAGCAAGATGTTGATGCTATCAAGACTGCAATCATGACTGATTTAAGGATTATAATCCGAGAGGAACTTCAGCAAGCTTTGGCTGAGATTTTTGAGAAACAGATTATTCAAAAGGCTATTATTGCCCCTGCAACTACTGCTCCTGCTATCATAATTTAGAAGCACATGGTAAGCACTTGTGGAACTTAGATGACTACATGCTAGAACAAGCTAAGAAAGAGTCTGGTCTTACTGCAAAAGCTGTTATGGAATTTGAGATTTTGTAGAATCTAACTAAAAGGCCTGACAAGATGCAGGATATGCTGAAAGAGCAAGGTTTAAACTAACCTTTGATTTCGATGAAATGATACTGATTGGAAAGGACAATTTACCTCCCAAATTTCGTATGCCTGAGACGTAAAAGTTCAATGGAACTGGAGATCCAATATGCTGCTATCATTAGTACTACTCATTTGGCTAGGACTCAGATTATCAAGTGTTTTATACTTTGATTAGAAGGGCTAGCAATGAACTGGTACCATGGATTAGGAAGGCCCGTCAAGTCTGATTAAAAAAAGCTTTGCGATGATTTTATACAGCAATATGACTATAATGTTCATCTAGAAGTCTCTATAAGGATTTAGAATCCATGAAGCAAAAGCCTAATGAATCTCTTTTGACTTCTTGACTAGATGGAAGAACAAAGTAGTTCTAATGAAGAACAAGCCTTTTGAGAAGGATCAAGTTTCAAATGGCAGTTTGAAATGTAATCCTATCTTGGTCGGAAAAGCTGTAGTCCAAGACTTTTGCAGGCTTGTACAATGATGGCTTACAAGTAGAAGAAATTAAAAATGCTAAAGCTAGTTGGATCATAGAAAACTTTAAAGCTACAGAGATCAAAGACCTGCCATTTGAAGATGATGAAGCTTCACAAGATTTAGCACTTGATTTGTTTTCACACAAAAAAATGATTATGCTTTTAGGATCAGTGATATAACTCCGATTTTGCTTATTTTATATTGTTTATCCTGATGGTATTTTTGCATGACAATGGTTATTACATGAGTATGTTTGACATTAATTCCATTTGAATTAATTTATTTAATTTGACGATAAATAACAATTCTAGTTATATTTCAACTACATAATATAACTCTTGAAGAGAGAAAAGTGAGAGAACAAAAAAAGAGAAAAAGAGAAAAAGAAAAAAGAAAATATAGTATTTGATACGTACGATTAAATTCAAGATAATAAAATTATTTAACACACTGGGGGCAAAGTAAGAAGGCTGAGTTCATCATCCATTGCATTACTTACAATCTTGAAGTAGGGAATCTCGAAGATTAGAAAAGATCAAAGACTAGTGCTCTAACCCTGAAAAGTGCAAGACCTATTGCGTTTGACTCCAAAAAGAAATCTAAATCGAGTTAGAAACTTCTATATCAAAAAGAAAAAGAGATAAGAAAATTATTATGCTCGAAGATGCTGAAAGGAGTTCAAACCTCGAGGGCAATAAGTTCACAATTCAATTGTACCATTTTAAATACTATCTTTTGAAAAAAATAAAAGAAAATAGAAAGATAAATCTTGCTGACTAGAGGACCTATGTAGGCTAGTCAGGCAACAATTAAGGAAATAAAAGGTGAGAGAAAAATATTCGACTATAAAATCCCAATGGACTAGTTAATAACAAGAGTAGTATTATGTAAAATAGAAAATGAATTCAAACTTGCATATCAGTTTTCATTGGTTGCACACTACCAAAAGGAGAAAATAATATAAGAAGCAGAATCTGTGAGATCTGAATAAAAGAAAGGTCATTCTTTTTTTTCTTTAACTCTAGTTCTTCTGCTTGTGGAAAATTCCAAGAATTTGTAGCACTCAAGTCTTTATCAATCTTGACATCATGCACAATGGATCGATAAAACCGGAGTCTTTGAGCTTTCATTCAAGAAATCTTGTATCAAGAAAAGTCTTGAAAATCAATGGAATCATCTGCAAGCTTAACAAAAGAGACTGCAAGTAATTGAGCAGGCAAATCGATTGAATGAGAAAATTAAAAAAAGGGAGAAAATAAAGAAAATTATAAAGAAAATGCTAAGTTAAAAATCCTAAAGGACGGCTTAGGCAAAAATAGAGTATGGTAAGTTGAAAACTCGAAAGGGCAGCTTAGATAAAAGTTAAGACATTAGCATGCTAAGTTGAGAACCTAAAAGGGCGGCTTAGGCAAAAGTTAAGGTGTAAAAGTAAGAAAAGAAAAGAGATTTGGTTGCTATCTGTATGAGATTGTTGTGAAGCCAATTTTCATTACACAAAGTATCAGTACAGCCCCAAGGCAAAATGATTCAGTCCTCGCATGCTTGAGTTATATCTAGATCTGCACTTCCAGTCATCACCATGACTTTTAGATTTCTGTTATGCATCATCGTCTTCATCATTTTCTATCAACCATATGGCTTCATGCCCTATGATCGAAGAGTAGGCAACCTACTTATCAAAACATTAATCTTTTGCCAATGAGCGCCATAATGCCTCTGTCCAAACTGAAGGATGATTTTTAGAAATACATTACATGTCATACATAACATGCATATCATGTACCCTCATTACTTTTTGCTTAAATCTCTATACACTTGTATATGTACCACTAACTTGTAACAGGAAAATGAATAAATGTTTGATGAATAAGAATCTTGCTGCAACAAGTGTTGATCTACACTCAATTTATTTTTTGAAGCAAAGCTCACAAGTTTACATCTTGAAGTGGAAGATGATTAGCTCATTTTCTGAAGTAGAGAATCAATTTACTTCCCAAAGCAGAATATCATCATACATCTCGAAGTGGAAGATCACAAGCCTATTCCGAGAAGTGGAAAACTAGTTTAAGTTCTAAAGAACAAGTGTACTTCTCAAAAAAGAGATTATTAAGCTTACTTTTTGAAATTGAAGATCATCAATTTATATCTTAAAGTGAAATAATCATCATCCCATAGTAGAATACAATCAGTGGAAGATCATCAATTCATATCTTAAAGCGAAAGTTATCCAAGAGAGTAAACACATGCCAAATCATAACCCGAAGCAGAAACTACAATATAATTGCATCCCAAAGCAAGAGGGAAATCTCTCCAAGTACAAATAAGATGGGCGTGGTTTCCAAATCAACAGGGATGGTTCCCAAATCGACGGGCGTGGTTCCCAAGTCAATTGGTGTGGTTCCTAAATCAGATGGGTATAGTTCCCAAATCAGCGGGCATGGTCAATAATACAGTGAGCATAGTTCTCAAATCAGCGGGCATGGTTTCCAAATCAATGAACGTGGTCCTTAAATCAACGGGCATGGTTTCTAAATTATCGGGCGTGGCTCCCAAATCAGATGGACGTGGTTCCTAGATCAGCGAGCATAGTCCCAAATTAGATGAGTGTGGTTTCCAAATCAACCGACGTGGTCTCCAAATCATCGAGCATAGCTCTTGATTCCATGGGTGTGGATCCTAATTCAACGGGCGTAGTTTTTCAGAAAGTAGGGAAAGTCCTTAATCTAAGTAGGCAAAGTTCTCAATCCTAGCAGGCGAGGTCCTCAATCCTAAATAGGCGAAGTCCTCAATCCAAGCAGACAAAGTCCTCAAATCCAAGCAGGTGAAGTCCTCAAATACCTAGTGGAGTGAAATCGGCAATTCCCTAGTGGAGTGAAGTCCACAACCTAAGATGGCGAAATACTCAACCCAAGCGGGCGTGGCCCCACATCGAATCAACAATCGAAGTTCAAGCTTACGAGGTATGGCTTCTACAGCTCACATATCCTTTTGCTATATCCTTGATATATATGTTTGTCTCTACTTATTCAACACATTTGCATGCTCAAAAATTCTGACAAATCGGGGGACAACTGTTAACACCCCTTTTCCAGATATAAATATCGAGGGAAAAACTGAAAAAATTTATGATGAAAATTACTGCCTTCTCAAGTCTTGGGAGGTGAAGGACAGACAAATCCGAGGCTAGGGTCGAGGTTAATCCAGCTGGAATTACATTTTTGAAATCAATTTAGTCCTAATTGTTAGAAAAATTCACTTTGAGGATCAAAACGGTAGATTTACAAATTCATGGACCTAATTGTAAGTTTCTTATAAATTTTTCCTATGTAAAGCCAATCGGTTGTACGTAGTGCTGATCGACTATACATAGTGCTAATTGGCTATACATAGATCTGATTGGATTTTGACACCTCGACGTCATTTCCTAAACAATTTTATGTACAAATACAGATTTTACAAGGTTTTCTTGACGATAATTATTGATATTTTCTAAAAATCTGTCGCTTTCTTTAGGGTTTCCTTTGAAACCCTACCTCTATAAGTAAAAAGAGGTGTTTAGGGTTTTAGGGGAGTACAAAGAATTGAAAATTGGTAGTAAGTGAGATCGACATTGGAGAGACACTGAGAAAGAAAGAACAAAGAGAAAATTTAGAGGAAAAAGAGAAGAAAAAAACACTGTCGTTCTTAATCGTCCTTAGAAGATCCAAGCCACTGAAGAAAGAACAATTTTAGGAAACAAGCCACTAAATAAAGATCATTTTTGGAAACTATTTTTTAATTCACAAAAGATTTTTCAAAGCCAGGTCCAACACTGGATTCCTACCTAGTCTTCGATTCAACTACATCCTCATCGCCTAAGACTCGCAGATTCAACATTCACGCTGACAACCTGAGGGTTCCTTTAAAGCAATCATTCATCATCATTATAAAACCAGTTCTTTCATTCTTTTTTGTATTCTTTTATTATTTGCTTTTAGAAACATGCTTAGAATTTTGATCTATTATAAGTATGATTAGATTATGTCTTTTTATTAATATACATAACAACAAGGTTTTGAATCTCATATTAAGAACTAAGTTTTTTTTAGATCTGATTTTTTTTGCTAATTAGGGTTTCAAATTTGATTAAAATTATATTATTGGGTTCATATTTAGATTTCTTTATGAATATGATAAGTAATTAAGCTTGATAAAATACAGTTATATTTATTTTGATATTGTTTTGTTAGTTTATAAGATTTAGGGCTTTAGTGATTTAGGATTTTATTTGGCCTTTTTAACTTTTACTTTGATTTTTTATTCATTTTATCTCATTCTAATTGATTTTTAACATTTGTGCATGTGAAAATCGGCTCCGGAGATGTGAGACTGTATTGGCGATTGAAAGAATTAAACAAAACCTGCCCTGAGACTCTAGAGCCGATCGACTTTTCATGCATAGTACCGATCAGCTGTTTAAGCCAGATACCAAATTTTGTAGTCTTTGGCATTTTTGATGTATTTTCAGCCTCTGTATAATTTTAGGTTTTTTCATTTTTGCAATCGTAGTTGTAGATGGATTGTAATAATTAGGTTTTACTTTATGCTTTATTTTATTTAATTTTTATTTATTGTTTATTAATTAAATAGATGATTATGTGTTTGATTAATTAAAATTAGTTCCATAGAGTTAGGTTTAAAATTGATCTAATAAGAATCTGATAGTTTAATAGGCTAATCAACTTTAATGGGCCTAAAACCCTAAAATCCAAGTAGACTAGTTGGCTTTAACATGTTTAGTAGGGCTTGAACTTAGTTAGGGTCAAGATCACAATGGATGGACCTTCACATAATAAGTAGTCAATTAGGCTTAAAGGCTTGAATTCAAGAGCATAATTGGTAATTAGGCTAGACTAGGTGGGCCTTGTACGTAATAGGAATTAGACTAATCATTAATATGGGCTAGATTTAATTAAAATGGAATAGACATAAGTGTATTACGTGTGTTGGTTTGGCATGCCTGTGTATGATTGCTTGCATTTATAGAGAATAATTTGTTAAATAACAAAAGTAAAAACTAATATACACATCTTATTGGCTTCTGGATCCATCTCTAGATTATGTGGCGTAAGCTTCTCTATAGAATCTGAGAAGTGCCACTCATTAGTAAAAGTATCTTGGTGATTACCTAGATGGTGATTCCAATTTCCGCGCTAGTCTTAGTGACTAGTTAGTGTGTTTTCGATTAGCTTGAAAAATATTACAGTATCATAGTTACTAAAGACACTTAGGTGCGCACCCGAAACCACCACTCATAGTTGGTGTATTTTCTTTCTCTTTAGTAGCATCTTTCTCCTCTTCATTGAGTGTTAGTTGTTGGCTCTCATCTATCACTTAATCATTAACTTTTCTAGTTGGTACATCATTACCTACTCCAACATCAATTGCTATCCCCCTTCTTAAAGTGATCACCTTACATTATTCCTTGGGATTAATCTCCACATTGCTTGACAAGGCTCTAGATTGTCTAGCTCCTATCATGCTTACCAATTGCCCAACTTGTATCACTAGACTCTTAAGAGATGCTTATTGATTGCTCAATTGAGTCTTTGTGTCCCTTATGAAATCATGAGTCATCTTGGCCATGTTAGCAACTATGTCTTTCAAAGGTTGCTTTTTCTCTTGAGGTCTTTGTTGAGGTATAAAGCCTTGTTGTGTTCTAGGAAAACCTAGTGGTAAAACTGGCCTTGCATTAATGCTTTAATCCCTCCAAGTGAATTTTGGATGGTCTTTCCATGCTGGATTGTAAGTATTAGAATATGGACTGTTTCTTGGGTTGTTTGGTCTTTGAGAATTGCCCACATAATTAACTTGCTCTTGATTACAACTCCTCATAATGGATATTCCATATAACTATACCCGCTTCCATATAACTCACAACATCAATAGAAATTGCATTAACATTCATCTTATCCATCCTTTTTATTTATGCATCTAATTTAGCATTTAACATGCTAATCCCATCTACATCATGAATACCTGCAACCTTTCTTGCTTACCCTTTCTCATTATTCCATTGATGGTCATTTGATGTGACCATCTCAATCAACTATATGTATCATTAGTGGTCTTAGTTAACAGATCACCACTCGCAACTGCATCTAATGTGATCCTTACTGTTTGTAGCATTCCATTATAGAATGTTTGAACTAACATCAAATCGATAAAACCATGATGAGGACATCTTCTTTGTAGCTTCTTAAACCTTTCCCATGCTTCATAAAGTGACTTGTCATCTTTTTGGTAAAAACTAGCAATCTGTTGTGTTATTTCTACTGTTTTACCAAGAGAAAAATATATAGTGAGGAAAGCTTGAGATAGCTCATCCTATGTGATAAATGTATTTGTAGTACTAAATATCAACCAAGACTTAGCAGCCTCTGTGAGAGTGAAAGGGAATACCCTAAGTCTTATAGCATCATTGCTAGCTCCACTGATTTTGAAAGTCTCACATTTCTCGAGGAAATCATTGATATGTGCAATTGGATCTTCAACAAGTCTCCCTTCAAATTGCTTCTGTCGAAGCATATGAATTGTTGATGATTTGATCTCAAAATTGTTATTATTGATGGGAGGACGAACAATGCTTGACTGCACTCTGCCACAAAGTCAGTTGAAGAGGTGGGTCAGCTTGTGGTCCTTGAATTCAGGGAATTACTGGTTGATTATTGTTCTCATTATTATTAACCATCTTCCTTCTCTCCTTTCTAAGTTTTCACAGTTTTCCCAAGTTTAAGATCGAACTCCAATTGCTCTATTACTTCACATGCACTAGAGGAAGTACCTATATGAAATAAACTTGAGATAATTTAGAAACTAAAAGAGAAATAATCTAAGAATACTAACTATAATTGATGAAAATAACAAGAAAAAATCCTCGACAACAACGTCAAAAACTTATTGTGATATTTCCTACAAGTATACAATTGCCATAATAGTAATATAGGGATGAATTCTGATATCGTCCCACAAGGATTTGTAGTACTCAACACCAAAATGTACTATAGTTTGTACTTACTAGATTAAAATAGTTTAGGTTGAAAGCGAAAGTAATATAAACTAAAGATAAAATATAATTTAGATAGATTAATAAAGAAAATTCGAAACTAATCTTCCACCCACTAACCCTTCTATAATTTGATAAACTATTCCTTTTAATATAGTTTAATTGATTTCTAAGACAATTCACCCCTTTATTAGCAAAGTATTCTTTGAAATTATATCCACTATACTCAAGTTAATTCCTTGACTATTTTCATGGTCAATTCTACTAATCAAGTTCATTAAATTCTATGGTAAACTAAGAAAAGTTTTAAGGATCTAAGCTTTATGTATAAGTCTTAGTAATCCTTGCTTGTTATTCCTTAAACTAATGTTAAGCTTTAACTTCTATTACTTTACTTAACAGGGTAAAATGCCCCGCTGGTACCAAACTTTAGCCACTTATATCCACTTGGTACCAAACCTTCAATTTGTTTTATTTTGGTAGCCCTCCTATTATTTTTATTACTTCCGCCAGTACCAATGAGGATTCCGGCAATTATTTGATGATGTGACTGCTGGATTTATGAAAGACCACAGACTTGTTGCCACATGTGTTACTGGCTCCTTTATTTAATCCTAGTCAACAAATAAATAATTCAAAGCTCCACCAGTATCTGAAAGGTTTCAAAAATTCACCTTGGCTTTCAAGACCAAAACTTTCGAGTTCGTCGTTGATGAAGAAACCACCACCGCTACCGCGGATGATGGCGGTTTATCTCTCATTGACTCTGCTGAAGACTTCATTCCCAACCAGAAATCGACTTAAACTTTGATTTCTTTAATATTTGCAACGATTTCTTCAGTTGAAGCTTCATATTTACAGCTACAAACTGTTCATCTGCCTTTTAACAAGGAGAGCATAACAGCTGCTGATGAGGCTTTAGTTTCGCATCTTGAAAGATTATTTGATTAAAAGCAATTAGATAGGGATAATGTGTAAATATCCAGACTTTGGTGTTGATTTAGGTATTGGGTCTCGCTTAAAAGTTCAAGTACAAGAATACCAAAGCAAGTTAAGAGTACTGGGGACTGTTTCTGATCAATTACAAGAAGAGATTGATAGAAAGGATAATGAAGTTTTTGTGTTAAAGAAGAAATTGAGTGACATAGAAAGGTCTAATTTCAAGTTGTCAAAGTGTATAAATGGTAATTTCAATTTGAATTCATCTTCTTGTGATGTTTTATTATCTGCTATTGTTTTTGATTCTATGTTAAAAGATACTTGTAGAGCTACACACAAATTTATTAAGATTTTAATTGAGTCGATGAGAAAAGCTGGGTGGGATTTGGATTTGACAGCTAATTCAGTTCATGTTGATATTCAATAGGGTTATTTATTTGCTGACTAGAATAAAATAAAGGAGTCAGCAACACATGTGGCAACAGGTCTGTAGTTTTTTGTAAATCCGGTAGCCACATCATCAAATAACTGTTGGAATCCTCATTGGTACTGGCGCAAGTAACAGAATTAGTAGGAAGGGTACCAAAATGAAACAAATTGAAGGTTTGGTACCAAATGGATATAAGTGGCTAAGATTTGGTACCAGCGGGGCATTTTACCCTTACTTAACACCTAGAGTTATTGTAAACATTAGGCCTCAACATCTAGAACATAATAAGCATAGAAATAATAAGTCAAATTAATTGAACTCAAAACCAAGAAATAATATTGCATCAAATCATACAGTACATTAATCGGTTTCCACCTAATTTTAGAAAATAACTTAGCTACACATAATGTAATTGTAGTTGAAAAAATAAAAAGAATTCATGGAATCTTAGACAAAAAATTTAAAACAAAAAAAGAAGAAACAACTCTTGAATCTTGATGAGATCTCTTCAATTTTGATCCTTTAAAACCTCCTTAATTCTTGCCTTCAATCTCCTTGAGTTTATTTTTCCAAAAAATGGCCCTTTTCTAATCTTTTCCTTATTTATGGCCCAAATCCTAATTCCTTTTAGTCTCCTAATAGCCTAAAAATATCTCATTAAATAGTTACCCAATGTTTAATTAGTTCTCATAACCAGTGGTCTCTATTCTTACCCAAACACTGGTTAGACCACCGGTTAGGTACTCTTATATATTATCGATTTAATCACAAGTGATAGTCAAAATTGAAATTCCAACATGTATTCTTAAATCCTTTGATTGCTCAAGCCACCAAATTAATGCTTCTTTGCTTTTTTAGCTAGAAAACATGAAATAAATTATAACACACAAATATATTATCAGAACTACGTACCAAAATTTCTACTAAAAAGAATGTAAAAACTACCATAACAATTCCATATGTCAAAAATAAATAAATACTTCAAAACAAAAAAATGTATATGTCATCAAAATAGCGACACATCAGATTTTTTCATATTTTAGGATTTAAAACTTACAAAACTTACAAAATAAAACTTACAAAATTAAATTCATTTTTATTGAATACTTAAAATCTTATTATTTGATATTTAATAAATTTTGAAAGCTTTAGAGAAAATAAATTTTGAAAAATACTATATGACTATTTATTGTTGTTGTAGTGTTTATTGTTTTAATATATATATATATATATATATATATATATATATATATATATATATATATATGTATAATTGGTAATAAATTGAAAAAATTTGAAAATTATTAAATATATATATATATATATATATGTATAATTGGTAATAAATTGAAAAATTTGAAAATTATTAAATATATATATATATATATATATATATGTATAATTGGTAATAAATTGAAAAAATTTGAAAATTATTAAATATAAAAATTTAAAGACTATTATGTTAAAAAACATTTTTGCAGATGTAGCACTAAAGATTTAAATAAATTAATACTATGTTTGGTTGAAATCCATAACGGAATTCAATGTATTTGAGAAAAAGACTTGAATGTATAACTTTATAATTATGTATTGCAAAAATAATTGCATGAGCTCAACTTTGCTATCAAATCTGAATTGCATATATCACTAATACAGTCTGTCAACTATACCAATATAGGATCAAGGGGGCATTTGTTATATCTTTTATAACACGACCTATCAATGGTCGCGTATGCTGACATAATTGAATGACATGAATCTTGATGTGGATGTGTAGCATATAAATCTCATATAATGTGATATTAACATGTCTATTTCCAACTGGTCCATCCTTAAACTTTAGTGAGACCAAACCATACCAAAATCAAATTGTGAATAAACTAGAACATTATTTCTGCATAAGACAACTTTAAAATATCATGACTGAAATAACTGAAATTATGTCTACAATATATAAGCATCTAAAGTCACAAACTCATACTAAAGTTGAATATCATCAAATGATATGACACCCATATATAAGAGCAGTGTGCTCATGAAATATCTTGGGTGGCAATCCTTTAGTAAGTGGATATGCAATCATGGAGTTTGTTCTTATGTGGTTTATAAACAATTTCCCACTCCAAACCCTTTCTTGAATAACTATATAACTTAATGTTCTATATGTTTCAAATTTTTTGAGCTCTTGTTGTTGTTGGAATACAGAACTGCTCATTTATTATCAAGAAATAACTTGAGTGGTCTATCCATACTATCCATAATGTGCAGCCCCGTGATAAAATTCTGCAACCATATCCTTTGATTGGATGCCTCATAACATACTATAAACTCTGATGCCATGGTAGAAGAGGTTATACATACACACACACACACACACACACACACACACACACACACACACACACACACACACACACACATATATATATATATATATGTATATGTATATATATATAGATTTTCAAGATTTCTATGGGGGTAAAATTAACAAGTTTTGATGTGTAGGATCCTCAGACAAGGCAAGCATAGAGCATACACTTATTACTTGTTATGAAAATGAACAAGTTTTTGATGTGCAGGATCCTCAGATGAGGCAAGCACAAAGCATACACTTGTTATAGAAATATGCATAATGAGTAGAAGGAAAACAATAGGTTTTTATTAATAAACAAATATACAAGCTTTAAAATGAAAGTTTTGAAAAGAAATATAACTTACAAGAGGTGTAGAATACAAGAGGAAGGGTTTTCTCTCTCACTCTTAATCCCTCTTTTCTCACTATATTTCTAGAGAACTTGAAGAATACAAGACTTTCTTGTGATTTTTCAGTCTGCCTTCTTTGAAATCTCCTCTATTTATAGAGGTCTTCAGCCTTCAGCTTCAATAATTCTTTCTTTGGATGCTTTTGGTAATGGAGTAAGGGGTTTCATTATTTTTCTAAAATGGAGCATAAATTGTCTGCCATGCTTCAAAATAATAGTCTTCGTCTTTTTCTTTTCAGAAATAATAGTGCAGAATCTTTTATCTTCTTTCTTTTGAAAAGAACTTTTTTTATATATGTGGGTTTTTGACCCATTACAGAAAGTTATCATGGGCCGCAATTCTTGGTTTTCAGCCCAAGGACTTTACAAGGCTTTTGAACATTTTATTTTATGGGCTTAAATATCCCAAAACAATCATCTTCGAGTCATCATCTAAGTCAATGGCTGCAGAGCTGGTGCTTGAAGAGGATGGTGAGGCTTTAGACTTTCCTTTAGAGGAGGCGGTTTCTGACAACTGCTTGATTAGTTGTAGGAAATCTTCTTCCGTTTGAGCCGCCGCCAGTTTTGGAAGTATAAAAGACTTATGTGCTAGGAAGATAGTTTGTCCTTTAGGTGCTGGCAAGAAGCTATTCTTTGTAAGAAAATTTTTGACCATCTTTGGATATAGCTTTTCTTGGTGGTTGAATTTGTTCAACCATTTTACTTTAAATCTATGGATAAGTATGACTTCTCCATCTGCTGCTTGGTTGAAATGGAAATACCACACACATACCCAAGGGAGGAAGAAGTTTGAACAAAATAAAAGTAAGGGGGGAATTGTCTTTCTATTTTGTTCAGTTTGTAATGAGCTTTGAAGAGGTTAAACAGGTGGAGTACTTATGGTATTATGGTTTTTCTTCTTTATCCTTTGCTTTTGTTTTACGTGGCATTGTCACTCCTATTTTTGAAGGAGCTCTCTGGTTAGAAAGTCTGGTATTGAGTTTAAATCTCCTCTTATGTATTCGATTTCAAAATCAAAAACAGAAAGAATAGCTTGCCATCTGGCAAAAATTTGCTTTGAAGCTATGTTTTGAACATCTTTTTACAATACTTCTTTTGCAGATTTACAATCAATCCTTAAAAAAAAATTTGATTTAAAAGATCACTTTGAAATGCATAGGACTATTGAAAGAATTTATTTCTTAATGGTTGAATAATTTCTTTGAGTATCATTCCAGTGTGCAGAAGTAAACTGGACAATGCATTCTTTATTGTTTTGAATTTGTTTAAGAATTCCACCATAACCTAAATATGATGCATCAGTTTTGACTATTTTGAATGCAGATGGATCTGGAGACTTTGGATTTGGAAACAACTAAACCATTTTTCTTAACAACATAGAAAAATGTCTCTAAGTGTTTGAAATGTTGTTCCAAAGAATTTGAAAAGATTAATACATCATCAATGTACATAATGCATAACTTTTAATAGGGATTAAAAATGTCATTCATAATTTTTGAAATTCAGAAGGAGCATTTTTTAAACCAAATGGCATTACATTCCATTCGTACTAGCCAAATGAAACTGTAAATGCAGTTTTATAAAGATCACTAGGATGAATCTGGATTTGCCAAAATCCTAACTTCATATCAAAACTTTGAAAAAATGAAAGTAGAATGAAGCTTTTGAAGAAGATCTTTCTTGTTTGGAATATGATATCTAATCCACTTAAGAGCTTTATTTAAAGGTTTGTAGTTATTTACCAACCTAGGGATACCTCTTTCTATTTCACTATTTTTATTGACATAAAAAGCTGCACACAACCATAGGGATCTTGAAGATTCAGAGGTAAAAGAATTTGAAAAAGAAGATGATCTACAGAAAAATGGTTCTAAATTCATTTTAGAACAAATTAAAATAACTTTGTTTTAAACGAACATGAACCAAGCCACTAGTTTTATTTCCTTTATGTCCAAAATGGGTCTTACTACTGTGCATAAATGAATAATTTTGTTCAACAAAGGTATGATGTAGTTATTTAAAATGAGTTTAAAATATTTTTCATGCAAATAACCTTCTCTTCCCAGGGACAATGTTGGCTCTGATACCAAGAAAACAATTTTTCAAATACTTATCTTAACACAATAGGAAAATAGCTAGTTAGGATAGAAAGCCAGATTCAGAGACCTGCTAAAGTCTTGACCTCTATAATCTCCAATACTGCTCATCCAGGGGAGACGAGTCAAACAGAGAAACTCAAAAATTTTGTCTTCAAACCCTATCAGATTACAAAGCTTAGTCAAGACCAATTTCAAAAGCAAACTGAGTTTGCTAGAGCAGTCAGAGAACAGCTTAGCAAGTTAGCCATTTCCGAGTCTTCAGAAAACCTAGTACTAGATACTCCTTAATCCAGTAGGAATATTAGTGCTATTGAATAAGCCCAAAGCAGTGAATCTAATGATTCAGAACTAGAAAATGTTACTAAAAAACCCTCCCATATCAGTAGATTGGGATGGCAAGACCCTAGATTGACTTGGCATACTCCTAGGACTACTGCCCCTGACTTAAGCATAGAAAATAGGAATAATGTCCTTACCTAGTCTAGATTCAATGACTCCTCCATCTATGAATGGAATATAGATGGAATTTCTTAGCATAACATTCTTGGTCTCTTACAACAGATGACCATGGCATCAAATGCCTACAAAACCTAAAGCGGTACCCCTAATAGAGCCATAGTTGAACTTCTTATAGCCGGTTTTTCAGCCTAGCTTAAGGATGGTGGGATTACTATTCACTCAAGCATAATAGCTACAAATCCTAGGTGTTATCCAAACCATAATAGAAGGGACCCCTATCTTAGACGAATTAGGAAATCCAATTGAGGATGCTGTGTCAACCCTAATCCTTACGATTTCCCTCCGCTTCATAGGAGATCCATCTCATCTCAAAGATAAGAATGTTGAACTTCTTAGTAATCTGACCTGTAAAAAAGTTAGCAATTTCCAAGCCTATAAAGACACTTTCCTGACCAGAGTAATGCTTAGAGAAGACTCAAACCAACCTTTATGGAAAGAAAAATTCTTACATGGTTTACCTAAAATACTAGGTGAAAGAGTTCGGAATACTTTCCTTTAATTAAAGCATTTATCTCAAAATTATAAATCGGGTGAGCTTTTATAAGATTGAGATTTCTTTTCTTAGGTTTTTCTAAACAAGTAAAAATGACTTTTGAACCCTTAGCTTTGAAAATGATACCATCAGTAGTTACTTTGAATGGAGTAATCAAATTAATGAAAGGAGTCTCCAAAATAACTGTTTGATGCAAATCCTTTGTAAGAATGAAAATATTTTTTAAAGCCATGTCTTTGTTTAAAATTGCAGCTTCAGTCTTTCCGACAATTTTAATCTTTGAATTATTAGCAGAGGTGAGTCTTTCATTTGTCTCTTGATGATATCTTTTAGGAACTACCTCATAATTGATACAGTTGAGGTCTGCTCCTGTATCAAACAAGGCTATAGTTTATATTTGAAAATCAGCAGGGAAAATGAGTTTTATCTGAATCAGATATTTTCTTGAGGTTATTTCTTTTAGTATATTAAACAATTTTTCTTGGTATTAGAGCCTACAAGGTCCCTAGGAAGAGAAGGTTATTTGCATGAAATATATTTTAAACAACTACAACATACCTTTATTGAACAAACTTGTTCATTTATGCATAGTAGTTGATGTGATGCTAATTGTGTTAGCTACAATCTAAGGCAGTGTACCTATCGATGCAGTCTAGCACTAATGGCGAGTATCAAGGTTGTATTCCTCGGGAAAGTGAAAGCCCAGAGTTACTTCTTTGTTCTTTGTTATATTAACCTAAGATGAATGATGAGTAATTTCTAAACTAACTAATAGCTACAAGCTAAGTTCTAAGGGAGATGCAGGAATGAATGGATAAATGAAATAACCAAGACAAGAAAGCAAACCCAAAGAGAACCTAAAATAGTTGGTGATCAAACAAAAGATAAAGGATTGATGAATCCAATTATGCTACCCGTGGATGAATTCTTAACTGAATTCGATTTCTCTCTTGAGATAACCGAATTCCTAAACCTAATAACCTAAAGTTGGAATCTCTTCCTAACGATTGATTCTTAAATTACCATTAAGCTTTAATCCGCCTCTATTAAGCTTTGTTAATTCTTAATCTGGCTAGTTAATTATCCTTATCTCTAAGTGATTATTAACCAGTTCTTGCTATTCAAAATTCCAATTGCCAAATGGACTTCTCAATCACATAAAGCAATCTAAACACCACAATTCACAACATCTCAAGAATAATGCTATCTTATTAATACTGAAAGCAAGAGGAATACAAAACTAACTCAAACAATCCAACAATATAATATTAACCCAACATTGTAAAGAAATCCCATGGATTTAATCAGTCTAGCTAAATATGTTCATGTTTAAAACAATCTAGGAAATCAATTACAATGAAAGAATAATGAAAATAAAACATGTACACCCTTTTCTCTCAAATTGGATGAACAGCTCCAAATCTGGATCTACACTTTGATTAATCTCCCAAATTGCCTGTTGAATTGCTCCACTACTGTTTTGCACTCGGAACCTTGCAATTCTGGGATTCTTCCTCCCTGCAACTCTCTCTCGCACTCAATCATGCGTAGAACCAGACCGGTAGTCGGGGCTCTATGTCACTCCTTCCCCCTCTTTCTAACCCTAAAAATTCGTTTTCCTTATATATTTTATTTCAGCAGGACCGTGGTTAAGGCCGCGCTGGTCAGCACGGCCGAAGTCTAGGCCGTGCTGAAACTGTGGATCTCACCAAGTAGGTTTTCACCATGGCCGTGCCCCCGTCGGTGCTGGCCACCACGGCCCGTGGTGGCCTCGGAAACGGTGCCCAAACCATTGTTTTGAAGACCAAGTTTCAATGGTTGGTACGACCAGAGTCCAGGATGTGATGGTCAGCACGGCCTTGACTCAAGCCATGCTCAATGTGTGCAACGCGAGCTCTTGTCCGATCTTGATGAATTCTCGTCCATTTCCACACGTATTGATCTATAATTGCTTAAACACCGATGACGGTCCTATAAATGCTCCTGAAATGCAAAAGAAGACAAAACACGGGTGATCTGGGAATAAAAGCACAATAATTGCTAAGAACATACGCAATAATATGCAAGCAAATATGTGTAAAACTATGCACATCAAATTACCCCACACTTAAGCTATTGCTTGTCCTCAAGCAATTAACAACTCACCTCATAAAACTGCAGTTAGCAATTCCTTACAATTTATGCCCCTAGTCTACAACAGATAGTATCCGACACATCTCAAAGGATACTCAATCATAAATCAAATTGCAAATCATTAACAGAGAATGGAAATAATATTAATGCATGAATAACTTAAATGACAACTCAATACAAACATCACGAACCAGTGCCTCACTGGGATCACTCAAGTCGCTCAAAGTGTATATTAGGTGAATAACAAATCCCTCAAAACAAATACACAAGACCCACTCACCATAAGCTTGCTCATAAATCATATCTTCGCTACTGTGAATAAGTAAATACCAAAATCAAGGGGTCTTTACCAAGGTTATAATGGGGCTAAGGTAAAGGTACGAAGATTTGGACAAAAGTGTGAAAATACTGGAATTCGTGCAATAAACAATAGTATATGCTTAAAGGATTAAATGCCTAAGATCAAAAAAAGAATCATTCACTAAAATCCTTACTTCATAGAATAACGCTCGCAAATGCTCTAAATCCAATAAAGAGATAAATAATTAAAGAATTTTGTTTACTATATTTTTTTTTCTTCTTCTTCTTTCTTTATTTTTTTTAATAATGAACTAGCAGCTTATTAGCAACTGCTGCATACAACTCGAATAAACATAAAGAATAACAAATACAAATTAGATCAAAGGGAGCATTTAAATATCAAAAAGATTTAGTGAATTTACCAACATAGCAACTAGCATTTTAATCCCACATAAAGTTGAATAAATCACAGAAAGAAATCCAGCATAAGGGTAAAGGAAAGATAAAAGTAAAGAATGGTATAATTGAAATGTATAGGTATAGATTATGAAGAAAAGGTTAAGGCTCAAAACTGGCTAACTAATGGAAACATAAGGTGATAGGCTTTTGGTCAAATGTGGTGAATTCTAAATCGCCCAAATCATCTCATGGTATTCACAATATTCATGTAACTTCAACACGCATTACAAAGCAAGTTCTAGAACCAAAGTCAAGTACAATGCACACTCAAACAAGAAATATAAAGAGCATATGTATAATGAATGCTCAACAGGCTCAAAATCTCACTTTGAGGTGTGGTATTAGGTGCAATTGGTTCACAACATCATTAATTGAATCATTACTTAAGAAACACATGCATATGACATTATCAACGTTCTAAGTTAAAATTCGACAATTCGAAAAACAATTAAATAACACTAGTTTAACCCGGCAGGGTTGATGTGTAAAACACCATCAATTTTTTTCCAAGGACAATGAACAACAAAGAAAAGTAACTACAATTCTATAAATCAAGTCATCAATCAGCTCAAAAATAGCATACTCAAGTGCATAAAAACACAGTGTTCTAACATCCTAACAATACACAACACCTAGTGATAGCAATTTCAGATATATCTAAGAATCATATGAGAGAGTAGGATTATAAGGTTTACCCACAACCACCCCACACTTGAAAACACATTGTCCTCGGTGTAAAATGTTGTGGATACCCCGCATGGGATGCTCAACTAAGAGAACAAAGGCAATACAATCCAAGTGCATGACATGTATGAAAAATAAATGCAGAAAAATAAAAACATCTAGGGGACTGCCCTGATCATCCATCGAGGCTGATGTTGTGGAAATTCAGTGCCTCCTCGGTAGAATCTGAAAATAATAAAATAAAGAAATAAAATCGAAACTGAAATGAAAATTAAATAAAATATGAAAACTAAAACTAATAAAATGTTTCAAAACAAAAGGTTAAAATATTAGAAATTAAAGATAAAAATTGGGGTGCCTCCCAAAAGCGCCTCTTTTTGATGTGATGAGTCTTCTTAGCTGGACTCATGGTGAAAGGCAAATGGGCGTGATCGATGATCATCCATCTTTCTTCCAAGCAAATGGCTTCAAGTATCCGCTTAGAGGGATAATCGTCAATTTCCTCTTCCCGACTATTAAGCAAGCTGCCAGTATGATGGGCAACACTCGCTCCTCGTATAATTGCACGTAGTCATGATGCTCTAGGGGCTTTTCCAATTTGAAAGCTGAAGTTTCACCAATTGGAAGGATCAACGGTTGGGCAATTTCTTCAGGAACGTCGATGGTTTTCTCTAGTCCTTGGCTTGGTTCACTTGCTAGAAGAAACTCGAGCTCCTCCAAGACTTCTTCATTGGATAACTCGTGCTCATCTTCCATCATCGAAAGGACTTGTGGAAAATCTACCAAAAATTCCTCTAACTGCAACTCAGCATCATCAACTGTACGTTCTTGTTGATAGTCTTTCAAAGGAATTATGTTCGCCTCTTCCTTTTCTGGTTCCATCTCCATGTTCAAGAAATCATCCTGCACAGAAGCATCATCGTCAAACATAGTAGATAAACCAAAAAAATTCTCACATGAACACAAAGTGACAGTGCTCAAGTGTTCCTCGGATTCAGTAGCATTTGATAGAGTTCCCAATTGCTCTTCAACTAGTAACTTGAAGATCAAGCCTACTTGATGCTCTATGTTCTTAATAGAGGCTTGTTGACTTTCAAGTACCCTCTCTGTTTGTTGGAATCTATCATCAAGACTTGTAATGAACCTCATAATCAGCTCCTGCGACACTAACTCTTCATCTTGAGTTGAAGGTGCAAGATTAGGCTGTTGATGTGGTTGCTGAGATTCTGGTGGTTCTGGGCCATCTAAGCTCAATCCAAAGGGTGAATGAGTGCTCCACTCTTGATTGTATGTGCTTCCATACGAGTCATTTGGCCAACTTCCCGTATAATTCAATTGTTAATAGTTATAAGAACAATGAGCAACATCACTATACAATGGACAATCATTACTCAAATATAAACCACAACAAAATTCACAAAAAACTTGAGATGAAAGGATAGGAGTGGAGAGTTGATCGGTAGCCCTGCAAAACGATTCCACTCGAGCTTCTAAAGATGCATAGGTATCCCAATTTTTAGCACTCTCTTGGTTCCCAATCCCATTTTCCAACGCATCATACAAAGAGTTTGAATTTAACATTGAACCTCCTTATCATTCACTACCTGAATCATAAACTTAACTAAATAAATATATAGAAATAAAATAAAATAAATGGCTAAATTAACAAATAGCAAATTTCACTCTAGTTTTCAAACATTCCCCGGCAATGGCGCCAAAAACTTGATGTGATGCTAATTGTGTTAGCTACAATCTAAGGCAGTGTACCTATCGATGCAGTCTAGCACTAATGGCGAGTATCAAGGTCGTATTCCTCGGGAAAGTGAAAGCCCAGAGTTACTTCTTTGTTCTTTGTTATATTAACCTAAGATGAATGATGAATAATTTCTAAACTAACTAATAGCTACAAGCTAAGTTCTAAGGGAGATGTAGGAATGAATGGGTAAATGAAATAACCAAGACAAGAAAGCAAACCCAAAGGGAACCTAAAATAGTTGGTGATCAAACAAAAGATAAAGGATTGATGAATCCAATTATGCTACCCGTGGACAAATTCTTAACTGAATTCGATTTCTCTCTCGAGATAACCGAATTCCTAAACCTAATAACCTAAAGTTGGAATCTCTTCCTAACAATTGATTCTTAAATTAGCATTAAGCTTTAATCCGCCTCTATTAAGCTTTCTTAATTCTTAATTCGGCTAGTTAATTATCCTTATCTCTAAGTGATTATTAACCAATTGTTGCTATTCAAAATTCCAATTGCCAAATGGACTTCTCAATCACACAAAGCAATCTAAACACCACAATTCACAACGTCTCATGAATAATGCTATCTTATTAATACTGAAAGCAAGAAGAATACAAAACCAACTCAAACAATCCAACAATATAATATTAAGCCAACATAGTAAAGAAATCCCAATGAATTTAATCAGTCTAGCTAAACATGTTCATGTTTAAAACAATCTAGGAAATCAATTACAATGAAAGAATAATGAAAATAAAACATGTACACCCTTTTCTCTCGAATTGGATGAACAGCTCCAAATCTGGATCTACACTTTGATTAATCTCCCAAATTGCCTGTTGAATTGCTCCATTACTGTTTTGCACTCGGAACCTTGCGATTAAAGGTTCTTCCTCCTCCAACTCTCTCGCACTTTTCAATCATGCGGAAACCAACCAGCGCCAGGCTCTATGTCACTCCTTCCCCCTATTTCTAACCCTAAAAAATTCATTTTCCTTATATATTTTGTTTCAGCAGGATCGTGGTTAAGGGTATAGTCAAAGACGGCCAAGTCTAGGATCTCACCAAGTAGGTTTTCACCATGGCCGTGCCCTCGCCGGTGCTGGCCACCAGGGCCCGTGGTGGAGGCCATGGTGGCCTCGGAAACGGTGCCCAAATCATTATTTTGAAGACCAAGTTTCAATGGTTGGTCACGGCTAGAGTCCAGGCCGTGATGGTCAGCACGGCCTTGACTCAGGCCATGCTCAATGTGTGCAACGCGAGCTCTTGTCTGATCTTGATGAATTCTCGTCCATTTCCACACGTATTGATCTATAATTGCTTAAACACCGATGACGGTCCTATAAATGCTCCTGAAATGCAAAAGAAGACAAAACACGGGTGATCTGGGAATAAAAGCACAATAATTGCTAAGAACATACGCAATAATATGCAAGCAAATATGTGTAAAACTATGCACATCAGTAGTAAGACCCGTTTTTGACATAAGGGCAGTAAAACTGGTGGCTTGGTTCATGTTTGTTTAAAACAAAGTTATTTTAATTTGTTCTAAAATGAATTTAGAACCACTTTTTTGTAAATCGTCTTCCTTTTCAAACTCTTCTACCTCTGAATATTCAAGATCCAAAGGTTTAGTAAATAGTGAAGAAGAAAATTTTATAAAGCATATTGATGATTGAGAAATACCCAAGATTCAAAAGAAGCAAATTTATCATTTTTCAAAGTTTCCTATCTTCAAAACAGATTTTACCATTAAAGCTTAAGAAAGAGATATCCAAATTTCAAAGCCTTTTGAAGAAATCTATCTTCTAAATTCAAAAACCCTCCAGAAACATAAAGAAAAAGATTACAAATACATCCACATAGGCCTTGTCCAGTTAGGAATAAAACCCCTTACTAGAGAAGGATTAAATACTTCTATCTTAGTAGTCCTTAGGGATGCTAGGTTTATAAATTTTTATAATTCTCTGTTAGGAACAGTCGAGTCAAGTCTTAATAAAGGACCTATTAGTTTTAATTGCTTTCCAAACATTGCAATTTCTTTAAATGATAAAAAAGTTTTAAAGAGTATTGTTCTCCAGATTAAAATGCATGATTACAAAATGCTTGAAAGGTCTATCCCGATAGCTTTGATTTTCAAAATACATTATAAAGCCATGATTTCTACTTTTGGTTCGAAACACAAGCTTCACTCACCAAAAGGAGAAACCTTATTCCTAAAAAACAGACCTTTCTAAAGTCAATGCAACTATTCCAAAGACCATTCAATGGAAAGATATCACACTCCCAGAAGAGTAAATACTCTAAGGGGCAACCCAACCCGAATCTCCAAAACAGATAGAACCAAACACTAATCTCAGAAACATAATCCAGTTTCCAGATAGGAAGGTAAAGCTCACATTTAACAGAAAATCAGCTTCCTCTAGATTTTCCGATGATAGTTCTTCAATTTCAACCATAGATATTAGAAGGGTTTCAAATATACCTTCTGTCATCTATGCCCTTTATAAAGAACCAGTTTCATCACAAACATTGCCAAGATTTTCAACATCAGATTTGCCAAGCTCAACCACTACATTATAAAATGTTGATTACTAAAGCAATGTCCCAAGACCTGTTTACAATGACGGCCAACCAAAGAAAGATGATGACATAAAATCTATCTCTACCCCCTTTTCACCATCACCATCGACAATAATCCAAAACCTAGAAGCAGAAATCAATATGATTTTAAAAGATTTTTAAATTAATAAAAAGCTTTTACATGAAGATTTCTATTCAAAGAAAAACCATTCCAAAAACTTTGGTTTTTTAAAAGAGAAAGATGGTATCCAGGAAAGATACTATGAATTTTGCATGCAAATAAAGATCCAAATCACATTTTTTGACTGGTTTCAGATTTATTGCAAAGAAAATAAAATTTCATATCCTTTCAAAGATAAAGTCATTAGTCCAGTTACTATCAGAAACAAAGCCCCAGAATGGAAGGTCGAAGAAAATCAAACCATCTAATCTGAACATCCTCCTTTTAGGAAGATAACCATTCATTATGGGAAAAATGAAATTGAAGCCACACCTTACAAACTAGTAGGAGAGGATTTTGAAAAGAATATAAAAAATATTGTTCAACAAAATAATTTTTCAAATACCTATCTTAACACAATAGGAAAAGAGCTAGTTAGGATAGAAAGCTAGATTCAGAGACCTGCTACAGTCTTGACCTCTATAATCACTAATACTGCTCATCTAGGGGAGACGAGTCAAACAAAGAAACTCAAAAATCTTGTCTTCAAACCCTATCAGATTTCAAAGCCTAGTCAAGACCAATTTCATAAGCAAACTGAGTTTGCTAGAGCAGTCAGAGAACAACTTAGCAAGTTAGCCACTTCCGAGTCTTCAAAAAACCTAGTACCAAATACTCCTCAATCCAGTAGGAATATCAGTGCTATAGAACAAGCCCAAAGCAGTGAGTCTAATGATGCAAAACTAGAAAGTATTACTGAAAAACCGTCCCAGATCAATAGATTGGGATGGCAAGGCCCTAGATTGACTTGGCATACTCCTAGGACTATTGCCCCTGACTTAAGGATAGAAAACAGGAATAATGTCCTTACCCAATCTAGATTCAATGCCTCCTCCGTCTATGAATGGAATATAGATGGAATGTCTGAATACAATATTCTTGGTCTCTTACAACAAATGACCATGGCAGCAAATGCCTACAAAAGCCAAAGCGGTACCTCTGATAGAGCCATAACTGAACTCCTTATAGCCGGTTTTTCAGCCCAGCTTAAAGGATGGTGGAATTACTATCTCACTGAAGCACAGCAGCTACAAATCCTAAGTGCTATCCAAACCACAATAGAGGGAACCCCTATCTTAGATGAATTAGGAAATCTAACTGAGGATGTTGTGTCAACCCTAATCCTTACGATTTCCCTCCACTTCATAGGAGATCCATCTCATCTCAAAGATAAGAATGCTGAACTTCTCAGCAATCTGACATGTAAAAGACTTAGCAATTTCCAAGCCTATAAAGACACTTTCTTGACCAGAATAATGCTTAGAGATGACTCAAACTAACCTTTCTGGAAAGAAAAATTCTTAGCTGGTTTACCTAAAATACTAGGTGAAAGAGTTAGGAATACTATCAAAGAAGCCCATAGTGGCCAAATCCCCTATGATCTTTGTACTTATGGTGGATTAGTTAGCCTTACTCAAAAAGAAGGACTAAAAATTTGCCATGATCTTAAGCTTCAAAGACAGCTCAAATGGGAAATGAAAAAAACTAGGCAAGAACTAAGTATTTTTTA
Source organism: Ricinus communis (assembly GCF_019578655.1). Taxonomy (NCBI): domain Eukaryota; kingdom Viridiplantae; phylum Streptophyta; class Magnoliopsida; order Malpighiales; family Euphorbiaceae; genus Ricinus; species Ricinus communis. Next base: position 14,938,510 of record NC_063256.1, on the reverse strand, counting down.
TAACAAGTTTGAGTATAATCCCATAGAACCTTCCCCTGCCTACAAAGGAAAATCTAAAGAAGATTTTTCAAAGCCTTATAAGAAAAAACGTTTTCACAAAAGCAGGAAGGTGCCAAAGAATAAAGAAAGTTTTTACTAGATGCCATCTTCTTCAAAATACACAAAACAGAATCCCAAAAAAGATTTTAGCAAAATTACTTGCTACAAGTGTGGCAAGAAAGGCCATACTACAAAGTATTGTAAGTTTTCTAAAAAACTTCAAGAGCTCCAAATAGAAGAAAAAATTTTAAACAAAATTTCAGCTCTTCTAGTTGAAACCTCTGAATCAGAGTTTTCTAATAACGAGGAAGAATTCCAAATTGATGAAATTAAAACCTCATATGAATACTCTGAATCAAATTCGGATGAGATTCCAAAAAATATTAATATGCTCATTAGGCAATAAGAAGCTCTTGTTGAAGCTGTCAAGTATATTAATGAGCCCCAAATTCAAAAGCAAGTTTTAAAAGAAATTTTAAAAACTGAAACCCTCATCCCTTCATCTAGTAAGAACACCTACGATCTTACTTTGATTTTGGAAAAAGGAAAAAGGCAAAAGCATCCCCTTCCTACTATCCAAGAACTCCATAAAGAAATTAAAACTATTAAAACATAACTCAAAGAATTAAAAGAAAAGCAGTAAAATGATTCTATTCTGCTCCAAAGCTTGATGCTAAAGTAAAACAGTGAATCAGATTCTGATGAAGAAAATGATTTTCAAAATCTTGAGGTTTCTGAAAACGTTCCAGAAAATCTTATTAATGTACTAAAAGGAATAACCTCAAGAACATATCTAATTTAGATAAAACTCATTTTCCCTGATGATCTTCAAATAAAAACTATAGCCTTGTTTGATATAGGAGCAAATCTCAACTGTATCAATTATGAGTTAGTTCCTAAAAGATATCATCAAGAGACAAATGAAAGACTCACCTTTGCTAATAATTCAAAGATTAAAATTGCCGAAAAAATTGAAGTTGCAATTTTAAACAGAGATATTGCTTTAAAAAACATTTTCATTCTCATAAAGGATTTGCATCAAACAGTTATTCTAGGGACTCCTTTCATTAATTTAAATCTCAATCTTACAAAAGCTTACTCAATTTATGATTTTGAGATAAATGCTTTAATTAAAGGAAAGCAAACCCAGCTATTCCATTTAAAATAAGATATGAGTTTAAAGAAAATCCAAAGCCAATTGCAAAATTATTTTGTTCAAAAAAGGATTTCTGATTTACAAGAAAAAATCGAAAGAGAAGTTTATTCAGATCTTCCAAATGCTTTTTGGAAAAGAAAACAACATATGGTAGATTTACCATATGAAAATGAATTTAGTGAAAGACAAATCCCTACCAAAGCTAGGCCCATCCAAATGAATGAGGCCTTAGAAAAACATTGTAGGATAAAAATCCAAGACTTAGAGAAAAGAGGTTAAATTACCAAATCACGATCCCCCTAGTCGTGTGCAGCTTTCTATGTCAATAAAAATAGTGAAATAGAAAGAGGTACCCTTAGGTTGGTAATTAACTAAGAACCTTTAAATAAAACTCTTAAGTGGATTAGATATCCTATTCCAAACAAGAAAGATCTTATTCAAAAGCTTCATTCTGCTTTCATTTTTTCAAAGTTTGATATGAATTCAGGATTTTGGCAAATCCATATTCATCCTAGAGAGTGTTACAAAACTGCATTTATAGCTCCATTTGGCTAGTACGAATGAAATGTAATGCCATTTGGTTTAAAAAATGCTCTTTCTGAAATATGAATGATATTTTTAATCCTTATTCAAAGTTCTACATTATGTACATTGAAGATGTACTAATCTTTTCAAATTCTCTAGAACAACATTTCAAACACTTAGAGACATTTTTCTATATTGTTAAGAAAAATGGTTTAGTTGTTTCCAAATCCAAAGTCTCCTAATCTATCTGCATTCAAAATAGTCGAAACTGATGCATCATATTTAGGTTATGATGGAATTCTTAAACAAATTCAAAATAATAAAGAATGCATTGTCCAGTTTACTTCTGCACACTGGAATGATACTCAAAGAAATTATTCAACCATCAAAAAAGAAATTCTTTCAATAGTCCTATGCATTTGAAAGTTTCAAAGTGATCTTTTAAATAAAAATTTTCTTTTAAGGATTAATTGTAAATCTGCAAAAGAAGTATTGCAACAAGATGTTCAAAACATAGCTTCATAGTAAATTTTTGCCAGATGGCAAGCTATTCTTCTATTTTTTATTTTAAAATTGAATACATAAGAGGAGATTCAAATTCAATACCAGACTTTCTAACCAGAGACTTCCTTCAAAAACAGGAGTGATAATGCCACGTAAAACAAAAGCAAAGGATAAAGAACAAAAGCCAAAAGCAAATTCAAAAGCTAAACAAAGCCCTAAAAAGGAGATTATTCCCTCCTCTTTAAAGCCAATTAGAACCTGGACTGAAATCATCCAGGAAGAAATAAACAAAATCCAAGAAAATCTAGCTCAAAAGCAATTTCAAATATAGGAATGGCTTACAATGCAACCTCTTGAGTTTTCGAAAATGGTCTAAGAATATTCAAAGACAAAACCTGTGGCTGAAGTCTAGCCAAAGATTTCTCCAAAGTCATCTTCTTCTTCAACCAAGGGTAAAGCTATACTCCTTATCTCTCTTTTAAAGCCTGAGATAATGATTCTCTCACAAAACCTATCTCACAACTCTCAAGAAATAAAACTTTTTAAAGCTAATGAATATATAAAAAAATAAAATTTCCAAAGCATTTTAACTGTTGAGGAAGGATTTTGTATAGAAAGCCCTTCAAAATTAGTTTCAAAAGTTTTTTCTCCAGGATGGTATTTTAAACCTTGGAATAAGGCTAAACCTCAGTCTTATTACCAGTCTATCCTAAAGGTAACTGGTTCTGCAAAGTTTAAACATTCAAAAAATACAAAAACCATAAAGACCCAGCTTATGCCACCTGTACTATTCAAAGAATCCTTCACCTTTCAGATTGGGGAATGGAATTACACTCTTCAAGATCTTTCCCAACCACCCTTCAAAACAACTACCCCTCAAGTCTCAGTACCACCTTTAATTACTAGGATTACCAGCAAGCCTGGTTCAATACCTTTCTCTTGCAAAATGAAGGACAGAGCCATTCTTGGCTTTTCTACTTCGACACTAACACAATCCAAACCTCAAAAATCCCTTATTGGTTTAAACAATGGTGGAACTATTATAGTAATGTTCCAAAAACTATAATACCAAAAGTACTCCCCTTGTTTAACCTCTTCAAAGATCATTACAAACTGAACAAAATAGAAAAACAATTCCCCCCTTGCTTTTATTTTGTTCAAACTTCTTCCTCCCCTGGGGATGTATATGGTATTTCCATTTCAACCAAGCAGCAAATGGCAAAATCTCCATCTTTGCCGCCCCATTCACCTTTTTCTATATATATTGCCTTTTAATAAAAGTCCTTAAAGATTTAGGATTTTCACAAAAACGAACTTACATTAAGTTAGGCTTTTGTTTTTCTAATTGGAATTTAATTAATTAAGATTTAATCCATGGATAATAAACCCATCTAGACCGAATATAATAGGCCCATTAGCTCTTAACTAATTAACTCTTAATTAGGCCTAATATATATGAGCTTAAACCCAATACTTAAAGCATCTTTTTAATCCTCACTTAAAGCCTATTTGTGTTCTTGATAATTTCATACAACATTTTGAATAAGATCTATAAAATAACTTTTATAATCTTCTTTTATACAAAATTGGCCAAGAATTTTCATGTTAAAGCATATTAAGAATCATCAGGATAAGGTTCTATAACATATTACCTTGGCCAATGAATTCTTTATTAGTAACTTATTATCTTCATATGACTCGTAATATATCCAATGACTATTTATTAAGCACTTCATGGATAGGAGGACATAAGATAGTATTAAAATATAGCAATCTTCGTATAAGATAATCTACTATTATCTCAAGTTTAAGGATCATGTCCTACATGATTGTCAGTATTGTCGGTAGATTCTATATGGACTACTCAATAGGGTCGTGTTCAATGAACTTATTCTTGTAGTAAGCACCCATATGCTTATCTCGGAATCCCTATTCCTCAACGTTTTGAGACAGATTGCTTACTTCATAAGTAAGTGATAACACATTATGTTAGTCTTAAAAGTTTGATCAATATCCAACAATTAATATAATTCTTGATCAAATATCAACTACGAATAAAGTTTAAGAATGTATGTAATGAGAATCTCATCATTATAAACTCACTTTATAATTCTTCTTACTCTGTGTTTATATTTTATGGTGTTCATCGTTAATGGTTTGGATTATCCTTGATAATACCACGACTACTCCTACGATTAAGAGTCGAACATTGTATGCCATCAATTATAGTGTATATATTAACATAGATCAACTCGAAACTCCTTGCCTTTAGGGCATATGCTAACACTCCCTAAAATCAAAGATTATTGGTTCAAAAAGTTAGGTACGAATAAGGAAGGTTTACGAAAGTACCCCTATCCGCCTAGACAGTGACGCTTAGCCTCCACTAGACTAGATGAGCCTTTGCCTAGTCTAATACAATTATCTTAACTAATTTTATCCTATATTCTTTTTATTCATTAACCTTTTTTATCCTTTTTAGCATGTGAGGTGAACAAATAGGAGACTATCTTAAGGCGGAGGTATTTGAGTACCTCGACTATTTCTAAAAGGGAATCACATTGGTGCCTTTACTAGTCCTAGTCGGAGGCACTTTGGTGCCTTAGTTTTATCTTTGCATGCTTTAGTATTCAAGCCATTTTGCAATTTTTATTTAGCCCTATTCTAGATGACAAATTCATTTTATCCTTAACATTTTAGGCGGACATATAGTGAAATACGAGAGCTTACTTTGGTAAGCTTTACTTATTTTATATAGGTATGTGGGGTGATTACAATAATTACTAAGTCGAATTCTATCCTTTATTACATGTGACGTGTATTTCTAAAGCATAAAATTAAACATACAAAGAATGAGGTGATGAGAATAGAAAATCGAAAGGATTAAAGACAATCGGTGATAATTAGGGGGACCTAAACAAACATCAGCTTAAGGGCTTTAATGCAAATTAATACATATAAAATAATTCTATCTAAGAAGTCTATCCAATTTTCAGAGGGATTCCTTTGAAAATATTACTCTTGCACTCTATGGGTGGCCATTAAATATTCTAGAAACAAGATAAACATGTTAAATAAAATAATATACAACAAATAATATAATTAAAATAAATAAAATATAGTGCAAATAAATAAAGCATACTATAAATAATAAAGACAGAAATTAGATAAAGCATTAAAATAAAAAAAATTAGATAAGATAAATTTATGGCCTCTTCACATGACTAACCTCCCAAGGGTAAAGACTGACCTCGTGCGAGGTTAGGCCCCTCAGGACACACAGGTCTCATCGTTTTGGGATGCATAGCTCCCTATTCTTCAAGAAATGGGGGTGAAGCCCCATGAGTATAGTCCCTACTCATGGCAGGCCAATCCCTCAACAAAAATAGAAGACGAAAAACTATGTTATTTTCTCTTAAAATGCATAGTTAGGGTTCATTAGCTATTAAACCCTAGTGCATAGAGGTTGACATTATATAGCCTCAGGTTCCCAAGGCTTAGAACTTACCAAACTATGTAGTTTAAAGCAAAAACGATGTCATTTTGGCTTAGGACTCCCTAGCCTAATGCGACGAGAGGTGACCTTGCGCAGGCTCACTGGCTCAAGTCCTTGAGGTCTTAAAAAGCCATCGTTGAGAGCAAAATGAAAAATCAAAATCTTTAAACAACACTGGATGACAAGTTCATGGCTGACTTAGAGCGAGTAAAGGTTCCAACCGCACGAGGTCAACATGCCCAAAAGCTAGAAAACTACATCATAAAAGATGGGAGAAAATAATAAATAAATAAATAGAAATGAAATGAAATAAAATGCAATAAACATGAAAATAATGAAGAAATTAAAATAAGGAGGAAGTTTTGGCCCTCAAATGGCTATATTTTGATTTTTTCTGGAGGAAAAGTAAATGGGTTAGTAAAAAGGAAAATTTGGTTGAGAAAAACCTTAAAAGAATTGCTCAAAGCAACAAAAAGGGGATTTTTGTTTTCTTTCTAACTAGAAAACAAGTGGGTTGACCCACTTTTCTTTTTTTATTTTTTCCTCTCTTTTTTGGATTTTTCTCAAGAAGATGACAATAAATGTGCCCTAATTAATTATTTGATCAACCAACCAACCCTTGACTTAGTGGAGAAGGATTTTTATTTATAGGAAGACTTTTTAGTCTTGAAAAGTGAATTTCTTCTAAGAAACTTGAAAAGTGAGTTTGGATTTTTGCTCATTTTGCTTTAATGGATGGTCGACACATCATCAGGGGGAGACTTCTGCCCAGACTGAGCATGTGCAGGCTCAAAGCATGGCTCGCCCTGTCTTTATGCGAGCTTAGTTTGACTACGTATGGGGCCTTAGCTAGGGCCCATGCCTCAGGGTTGTGTTCCAGTCGTGTGGGGACTCACTAGCCTCACGCAAGCTCAAGCTAAGGATTTAGGTTGTTTGACCTTTCTCTAGTTCTTGAGCAATTCCTTTTGGATTTAGGGACTAAAACATCCTTTTCTCCCTTTAACCATTAGTCATTTAAACATTCTCATTATTGAGCTTTATGTAACTTTAAAGTCTGAATTTTCATTATAATAATTTATCCTACTTTGTAGGAGGAATGCTTGGAAAAATGATTTTTGAATTAATGCAGTTTTTATGGAAAAAGTTTTTGAAAAGCATGAGTTTGATCAAAGCAAAGAATGGTGAAAAGTCATGAAATTCGTACCTTGTCTGGTGTGTTGCATTGGGGCGATTTCGGAGTCTTGGTGTGCGAATGCAATATACACGTCTTTTGGTGCATGAATGCAATATCTGGTAGGAATCTTATGCTTGGCTATTTCCCTTTCTACCCCAAGCATGTCTTCATATGACCATACGAAGCATTATTTCTTTTTATTAATGTTTTTATTATTGTCTCTTTTTCCTCGGGAGTGAGGTTGGCTCCTAACATAACTTCCCTAAAAGATTTAATTGTACCTAAATTTAATGAGTGACATGGCATGGAGATAATGTCAAAATATGCATATGAGATGATCATCAAAATGCAAATCACCATCAGACAAAACACCACCAAAATAAGCAGAATTGAATATATATATATATATACTATATTTTGTGACTAGTTCATCAGTGTTATCAAATAAGTTTAGGAGGAACACATCCTTGAAAAATACATCATAAACCCTTTTATTGGCAGTCTCGATCCTGGACTCGGTGGCGAGCTTCCTCTCACGAAGCTGCTAAATCTTCTCAATCTTCATGGCTCAAAACTCTTTAATGAAGATCTCAAACTAGTGCAAGATTTCCTTTAGCTATCAACTCATGGCTCAAGTTTTCCATCATAAGGAGACAGCTCTCTCTCTTACAAACTGAATGAACCTCTTAGTAGGTGATTTGTCCTTTTTTAGTAAGAGGTTCACCATCCCTCAAACCAATTAGACTGGAGTTGCCTTCAATACCTAGGTCATCCCAAGAGCTTACTCTACTATGGCCTTTACCCAGGCCAAACCTGAGGGTATCCCCTATCTTCCTTATCATTCTCATTGCAAGAGTGTCTCTTGCTCGGACCTGTGCCGGCAATATCTCTTGCTTCTGCACCTTGACCACTTTTCTTTTAGCCTTCCCCTCCTCGGGCTCTAATATTATAACCTGAAATTGGTTAGAACCTCTCGGACCCTAGCTTCTATAGGCTTTCTTAATCATTACAACCTTGCCTTCATACAGAAATTTGAGCATTTAATGCAAAATGGAACGAACACCGCCCAAAGTGTGGAACAACGACCTTCCTAGGATGATCGTAAATGACACTAGTATGTCAAGGACAATAAACTCTACCACAAACTCTATAGGCCCCACCTTCACCAAGGATTTGAAGGTACCATAAGCTTGTCTCTTCAACTCATTAGAGGCTCAGATGATTGTGGATGTGGGCTCCAAGTTAGATCTTTTTAGACCATGTTTGCTCAAAAATCTTAGAGGGAAAATGTTAAATCCTGATCTGTCGTCAACCATGACACACAAGCTTTTGACTCTTTTAACCCAAGCCTCAATGTACAAAGACCAATTATACTCCCTTCCTTCGGAAGGCAACTCCTCATCTGTGAAATAGATCATCTCGGAAGTTTTCTTTAGAGCTGAGACTACGACACTATAAGGCCTTTCAACCTAATTGGGAATACACTAACTAGTCATTAAGACTAGCATGAAGATGGGAGTTGCCACTCGGATAATCACCGGGATACTTTTGCTAATGAGTGGCGTTTCTTAGATTCCATAAGGAAACTTACACCATAAATCTAGAGATGGATTCGAAAGCCAACTTTCTTATTTGTGTATATTAGTCTTTAATTTTATTATTTAGCAAATCATTCCCTATAAACACAACAGTTCATACACATGCATACTAAATAACACACATAATTTACCAAGGTCTATCCCATTTTATTAAGCCCAGCTCATATTAAGGTTGTATATCTAGCTTACTAATTAATAATGCACATAACCCACTTAGTTTGACCTAATTACAAATTATACTTTAACTTCCAACCTTTAAGCCTAATGGACTATTTATTATGATAAGGCTCGTTCTGTGTAAACCTAATTCTAATGTAAACTAATCCTAACTAAAACATGGTAAGGCCCATTAAATCTATTTTGATATTAGAACTTTGGCCCAATTAATGTTGATTAACCTATTTCACTATAGTTTTCATGTTGGGTCTGATTTTTAGCCTAAAGTCTATATGTCCATCTTTTAATTAGGTAGTCATATTATAATTATTTATTATACATTAAACCATGATACAGACAAAAACAAATAATAAAAAGATAAATCTAGCTATTACAACCTAGCTTACAACTAAAATTGCAAAGAAAAGCCATAATACCTAACTATAGTGCACAAAACTGATGAAAATACATCAAGAACTCGCAAAAACACAAAAAATAGGGCAAAATGGTGTAGAGTTGATCGGCTCTGGGGGCATCCAGGCTGGCTTCTTTGATTTTTTGTCTATTCCTCACGTCTTAAAGCTGATTTTAACATGCATAGAGGGTAAAAATGATTAGAATATCAAAGAAATAAAATAAAAATAGCAAATAACAATCAATTGAGACAAAAATCCTAAAAGTTATACAAACCCTAAAAATTGAAAACACAGTAAACAAAGATAACAAATTAATCATATAATCCTAACAAACTGATTTGATTACAAAATCATCATAAAAATAGAAATCTAATCATATAATTCCATGCATATGATTAATCAGATTTGAAAACCCTAATGTTGGCATATTATTAGATTTCAAAACCTTAATGTTCTTATTATTAGATTCTAATACCCAATAAATCAGTAACATGTAGGAAACCCTAATCTAATCATATTAATCATAAAAATAAGATTAGAAAAGGAACTCTAATCATGTTCCTAAGAAAAAGCATAAAAAAATAAGAACACCAGTCTTTAAAGTGATGTTGATGTTTGTGGATGCATGTTGGAGAACCCTCAGGTTGTCATCGTAGTTGATGATTCTGCGAGTCCCAAGTGATGAAGAAGTAGTTGAATCGAAGATTGGTTGGAAATCCAATGTTGGATGTGATATTAGGAAGGCTTCTGTCAACTTTAAAAAAAAGGTTTCCAAAAAAAATAGTTATTTCTTAATGGCCTTCTTTCTTAATGACCTAAACCTTCTATCTAGCGATGAACGTATGTTTTTCCTTCCATTCTCAAATCAATATTAGCTTTTGTACTTTTTTCTCCACTTGTTCTCTAGTTTATTATTCCTCCTAACCCTAGGTATCTCTTTCTATTTACAGAAGTAAGGTTTCAAAGGAAACCCTAAAGGAACTGATAAATATCCAATATTAATCCTAACCTCATATTTGCCCATCCTTCGTCTCCCGAGACCTGAAAAGGTATTAACTTTCATCACAGGGTTTTTCGAAGTACCCTCAATATCTAGATCCCGAAAATGGATGCTGATAGCTGCCCTCGGTTTGTCAAAATTTATAAGCATAAAATGCGTTTAAATAAATTGAGAAAAATCATAAATATCAAGGATACAACAAAAGGATATTACTGTGAGTTGTAGAACCCACGACTTGTAAGCCCAAACTATGATTGTTGATTTGATGTGAGGACCACGCCCACTTAAATTTTTAGGACCTCACCTGCTTAGGTTGAGGGCTTAGTCTGCTATTTAGGAACCACATCCATTAAATTCATAATTGTAGAAATTCACTCTGCTATTTTCCATTTAAGGAATCAGTTTACCACTTCAAGTTAATTCAATAATTTTCCACTTTCGGGTACTTTTAGCTAGAATTTCCTGCATTGGGATATGGTCTAATTCATTTTGATGCCTTGTGGAAGCTATACTGGTGTTTGACCCACTCAGAGACTAAAATGTAATTTTGATTCATTTTGCTTATCAGAGCATCCCCTCCAGTACCAAGGCTGTGTTCCTCAGAACGCTCGGAAGGTTAATCAGACGGCTCGAGCCTTCTTTGTGTACCTCTTTGGTATGAATTTGTTTAGTGACTCAGGAAATTCATTAAACTTTCACTACCTAGGCTCATTGTGGGATTTGGATCAGGTTTCCTCCTACAACTAGGGATCTGTAGCTCGAGCATATTTGTACCACCAAATGGACGTTACTATTCGAGGCGGTAAAAGGATCTATGGTTTCTACCACACGGTCTATATAAGTTATGCTCTAAATTCTTTTCCTTAGTTTTCTTTTCTAAATATAGCAAATGCTAATTCTCGATTTGCAGGTTTGGGCCTTGGAGTTCGGTCTTTTGGTGGGCTCGCAGCCCATCTACACCTCGCAGGCTTTCCCTTACTTGAGTCACTGGGAGCTCGAGCAGGACCGTCACCTTAGGGTGGGCTCAGATTCACGTGCACTGCATGTGGATCAACAGCTTGACTTGGGACAGGGTAAACATAATTTATTATTCATATTCATGCTTTATTTACTCAGTTACTTACCTTTCTAGTTTGCATCTGGGGTGATTTGGTTGGGGGCCTTCTAGTGGGACCCTATATCTTTGTCATGATGGACCTCGGTGAGGAGGATCTTGCTGAGTGGACCCGCCTTTTAGGCGTGGTACTTAGGAGAGAGGATCAATGGGTTGGAATGAGGCCCCAACAAGCATTGAGTTCCCTTATCTCCTCCTTTTTCTATGTTCTAGACGGCAGACCTTGCTGGTGAGGAGCTAGCAGAGTGTTTGACGGGATATGATGAGTCCAAGGATCTCACCATCCGATCATGGTGAACAAATTACACTTCCTTCATCCCTCAATTGCTAAGGGCCATGCACTTAGGTGATGACATCGTAACTCATATGTTTTTCTGGATTTACTTGGAATTCTTCTTTTTTATCTCGCTTTTCTAATTATTTATTTACAGTTGCTTCATCAGGCTTTTACTGTTAAGGGCTTGCAAGGGCAAGTGGATGACTGACAGTGTTAGATCGATGCTCAGTAACATCTGATTGACACGCTGACCCTTTAGCTATCGGCCTTACGGAACCAGGAAATGGACAACGACTCGGACGATAGGATGGGGGATTTGGGAGAGAACCCCAGCTTCTGATCTTACTTGCATTTTCCCTCTTTTCTTGCAGAACTTATTGACTTTTTAAAACTCTTGTAGTCTTTTGACTTTTAGAAGATATATAAAATCATGATTTTGGCTTTTGAATTACTTCCATTTTGCTCATTTCCCTTTACTATTGTATTTGTATAAGCTTATATGCACCGAAAACCAAATGACCGCCCGAAAAATTATCGAAACTGGCAAAAAAAGTCCATACAGCTGATCAACTATGCATAGTGTTGATTGTCCTTATGGTTGTAGAGTCTGAATCAAACACTTATTTAAGGCCTATATATATCCATGAGCCCCCTCACTTCCTCACATGCGATTTCACACCTTAAAAGGCCAAAAAAGTTTCAAAAGAGCGCCGAAAGCCTGCAAACTCTCCTCTACACCCTAATAGGTGATGATTGGATTAAAATAGGAAAATTCATCTTTCATCTTTCAAGGCCATACAACACACCAAACTTGATTATGGGCTCCTCCATTCTGCTGTCAATTTTTGGTGCCCAAGGGACCATGTCTTTATATTCAATAGACAAGAATTGTGCCCCATGACTGAAGAATTCCCTCCTATTCTTGATGTCCGCATGGATTATACGTATCCCATTACCCTTTCTAAACTTAACGAGCCTTTTTCTGGAAAACTAGTGGAATTATTCGACATGCCCTCAACTAATGTACTTTCCCATTATGTTAGTGAGTACATTACTTTTACTTCATTGATTTCCTGCTGTGAGAAGAAAGAAAAGGGTTGTTGTTTCTAGAGGCACTCATTTAACAATTCAAGATGGAATGGTGAAAGGAGTTCAAAATTTTAATTCTATTAGAGTTTCAACAACTATTAATACTTCTTGTTATGAACATTAACCCTGCAATTGTCCAAGGATTCCAATCAAGAAAATTGTTTTATAGTTCATTGGTAGTTCTTTTGTTGGTATGAATATGAAAATATTTTTACCATAGATTTTATGTACAGAAATTTTTACTTAATTAATTTAAGTTCTATTTTAATATATTAAGTTATAATTCTAAATTCATTTAAATAAGTACTACTCAAAAAATATTTATAAAAGAATAAAAAAATTACAGCACCAATTGATTTACAAAACGCAAGTGCATGCAGTAAGCCTTGCACCAAGTTGCGCAAGTTACTACAACACCTTTAATAGGTGATTTGTGAAATACAAGATGATCATCAAACAGTGCACCAAACTACGAGGATGTTGATTATTCAACAATTGAGATAATTATCTATGATAAATTAGATGTAGTAGCATCAATAAATTCTTAATATGCAATTTATTAAATTGTTCATTGAAAATAGTTGGATAAAGTTACAAATTTACTATGAAAATTAAGATTAGAGTAGTTCTAAATTTTTTGCATACTGAAGAATATATGGGCAGGATATTCTAAATATTGGATAAGTTGTGCACTATTTAATTAGATGTAGCATTTTAGAGCCACCCATTTGCACAACGTTTCATAGCCATGCATTAAGCCGTGCACTAAGATGCGCATATTTTTGAACTTATACCAGTGTGAATAATGGTTGGAAGAATTTGAAATTTCCATCTTGCATAAATTGCATAGTCATGCACCCAATCTGTGCTTAGTTCTGTGCAATATTCATGAACTCTAATTTAGTTTATTTTTAAATATTTAAATTTCTAATGGTTGAAAGATTCTAATAATTCATATTTAATATTGGACGGAATATGAGAAAAATTTTGGAGCTAAATTTATTCTAATTTTTTCTCTTTTTTTACTTATATATGGAGCTTTTTTTACTAAAATTGTATTTGTAACTCATCATCTTTTAGTGGTATTTAATGTTATTGATTGGGATCAAATTGATCCAAATAGCATTACTCATAATGATTGTGTGATATTATCAATAATCAACATTATATTTATTAATTGATTCAATAGACTTGTATAACATAAACATAATAGAAACCGTCATTGCAATTAGAAAATAAAAAGAATGTCAAGCTAAAGTTATACTATAAATATTGATATTGTAGTACACATATTTATTTAATAAAATTAAGTTAACAAACAATGAATATTTAACATTTGAAAAATAAATATTTAGTACATATTTAATGGACATAAATTAATGAATATTTAATACGAATTTAATAAATATAAATTATTTTAAAAAGAAGAATATACATCAGCATCTGACATCTGACATCTGATATCTGACGTCTGACGTCTGACGTCTGACATACGTGTGTACCTAGATCATACCACATAGCTACATAGTTCAAGAGCATGATATAAGAATCCACTCAATTACCCACAAGCCTAAGGTTAAAACATAATTTAACTTCTTAAATCTTAATCCTAAAGACGTATTTAGATCCATATGCCTTACAAGCTTTTTAATCCATTTCGGCTTTTTAATCCATTTTAGATTTTAATATATTGTAATTGCATTTCTAAATCCATAAAAAATGAATAAGAAATAAAAAATTCACCAGTAAAGCCATTGAAACATATATGATTTTTTTAAATAGTCACCGATTATAACCATATAAAGAATGAAAGAAAAAAATAAATAAAAAAACCATACGTTAGTCAACCATGATAACTCCCCTTTTGCCACAAAAATGGCTACTGCCATTAATAAAAAAACATATTCAGAGCCTTTTTTTCTTATCCAATAATGACCATCCAATGGTAATGAAAAAACTATGCACTTATGCCAATCATAACAAATTCAATTTACCCATGAATAATGGCATCGACATAGTTGTTGATTGGAAATCAATTTTTTAATATGTTAACTAAATTAATGGAAAAGTATAATGAAAAAGAATCATAAAATTGTCAAAATAAAAACTTGAATCTAATTACACAATATATCCAACATTCTTCCCAGATAAAATTAAAACTAAAAATAATAGATTCAAGAACACTCAGAAAATCATATAACTAAGATAATCAATGACTAACATGAATGGTCGCTCTAATACCACTTGTTATGTTAAATCCTTAGAGTAATAACCATCACAATTAAATCCAAAACCAATAATATATAATTATTAAGAATTAATAAAGTAATATATGCACAAGTATACCTAAATCCATAATAATTAATTGCTCTCTATAGCCGTGTGATTTGTCTTTTATATCAACATGTATTTCCTAGAGAATCCTTTAGTGTTCTATGTATTTTTTAATTGATGATAGGATGTCAGTTTCAAATAAAATTTTACATGTGATCTAGGGACCATAAAAGACCCTAATATTATCCTTTTGATATTTCTATTTTAGCCCATCATAATAATAGTTACTCTTAGGTCTCTACACATTACAGACTCACATTCTATCAAATACATTAAAGTCTAAATTTCATAAATTATAGTAGATCGCTTTTAATTGGGCTCATCCTTAAATACCAACTTACGTATATTTAATTATTAACATATAAGTCCAATACTGGATTAAGAATCCAACAAGACATCCTACAAAGCTCTGCTCAGGTTAATTCTTCTTAGGCCTATAGCTGGGAAACAATTGTTGCAACAAGTACTTCGATGGCATGTTGGGAACGGTTGATGAGTGTCGAATCCAAAAAAAATAATTCCTACTCAAAATAAATTTGTATATAGCGGTGAACAGAGTCTTGTCCACAAGGATTGGCAGGCTTAATTTTGAATCAAATGTCCAGGCTGGATGTGAGGACCCTAGTTGAGCTGTGCTCTCTGGGCGCCAGACCTATTGGAATAAGAGAGCCAAAAGGCTACTAGCATTTTAGGTTGATTCTGCTGAGCCGCTCATCCCATAAGTCATTAAAGGTACTTTCTTTGTAAATTATGGCATGACTCGTACTTTAATACAAAATGACATGATATACTGATTTAGTGGATATTATATTGATGAGACTGTAATAGTTATAGGGTTATATGATTTTAACTCACTCTCGAGGCTGACAGTCTCAATTTTATTTTTTTTCAGGTGACAGTTAGAGTTCTTCGCCGTCATGCATTTTGATAGCCCGACTTTCTTCTCCATTGGTCTATTGTGATGAAATTCTAGACTTTCTGCAATAGTATCTTTGATATGTTATTTTTAACCTGGTCTATAACAAAACATGAAATGTTATCAATTACTAGTTAGAGATTTGTGTAAGGCATGCTAGATCGAATTAATATTATGTTTTTATATGCATTTATTTCAATATCATTTAGTAAGGCTTACTACGGGAATTGGTGGCCTTAAGCCTACCCATTTTTTAGTGCCGGTCACGAGCCCACAGATCGAGTCGTGACATTTTTAATGGACCAAAACTTAAAGAAGAATAAATAGAACAAGGCATGACATTAATTGAAGCTCCTAGATCTAACATTACTTTCTGAACTCTTACATTACTAATTTTGCAAGGAATAGTGAACATACCTAGATTCTTGAACTTAGGGGGTAGTTTCTTTTGGAAAACATCTGAAACATTCTCCCAACATGAACTCGTTCATCTCCTCTCAACTTTGTCTTGGTGGTGCATATTTCCTTGAGAAATTTTGCATATCGAGGTATTTGCTTAATTGTATAAAGTAGTGGGATGTTTACCTCAACCTTATGAAATGTCTCTCTTATTCCTCCTTAGATTTTGCAAACCGGTTAGAAAAATAAGGAACAATCACCACGGCCTTCAGTCGATCATTGCTTGGTTGAATATCTTGAGTTTGAGGTGTCAAGTATTCTTTCTCTAGTTCTTCTTCTACATGCTTGACACTCTCTTGCTAGGCTTTTTCAACTCTTTTCCATTCTTAGCATGATTGCACTAACAATTTGTCTTGGATTCACTTTAATTTATAAGGGCAATTTTTTAGACCCTTGAGACTCTAAATGACTCACAATAGTTACAAATTGACTCATTTGGTTTTTTAAATTCTTGATCTTTGTCGTAATCTCCTATTGAAATTGTTGTGTTAGTTACAAGTGATTTAATGGACCAAAACTGGTGTTAGAGCCTAGGTTTAGATTTCCTTCAATCTAGGTTAGCTTCCTTAACTACTGCAGAGTTAGGGTCAAGTCTGTCCTTGCGTGTTTCATTGATTCTAGTATACGTGCTATGCGTTAAAGAGTCTATTGGATTGATATCTTGCTGTTTATTTTCAGCCCTTGCCATGCCGAGGACTCGAGCGGCTGTAGCAGCAGCATCAACCCAAGAGGCCTAGGATGATTTTTCTGCTCAGACAGCCCCACTGGCCAAAGCACGTGATACTAAGAGCTGAGGTAGGCCTTGAGCGGCAGCCCAACCAGATCAGGGCGACGCTCAGGAGGCACACAGTCCTGGTGGAGTCCCAGTGGAAGCGTTTGTAGCCGGTATATGACTGATACAAAGGGCCTTAGAGCAGTTGTTGGTTTTTCAGCAGCAGCAGGCTGCCCAGGGTTCAGGGAGCCACGGTAGTAAGTCCGGTATCAGGAATCCGAACGAGGTTCCCATGTCTGAGTACACTAAGCTGAGACCCATAGAATTTGATGGGACATCTAGGGACCCTTTGGACTTCCTGGACGAGATCGAGAAGAGGTCATCCGACTTACACTGTTCCGACAAGAGGACCATCGAGATGGCCGGATTTTCTTTGAAGGGGATAGCATCTTACTAGCTCAGAGACTATATCCACCCTTTTTTGGATGGATTGTCATAGAGACAGTTCAGAGACAGGTTTGAGGAGTATTTCATCGCTTTTAGCATGAGGCAGGAGTATAGAGAGAGATTTGAAAGGCTGATTAAGCGAGACCTATCAGTGGCAGAATACACCAGACAGTTTGTACAGCTGAGTAGGTATGCGCCCTATGCTGTCAAGACCGAGGAGTAGAAGAACAGTATATTTCAGGACTTGTTCCAGAGTTTGTCTCCTTGGTTCAGTCTAGGAGGAGCAGCTTCCTAAAAGTGACTAACATGACCAGGCAGATGAAGATGACTGTAATACCCAAAATTTTTCTTTAATAATAATAATATTAGTAATAATTAATAAATTAGTTTTTATTTAAATTAATTTTACTTTATTTTTATTTGATTTAATTAGAATGATTTAAATAGAATTTTAATGTTAGACAAAATAAGGGAGTTATTTTGTATATCTAATTTTTTTGATTTTTTTAGAAATTAATTAAGTAAATTCTTTGGAAAATGGATTATAATTTCATTCGTTCATTTTTTATCGGATGTGAATATATAAATTAATTTCTATATTGAAAGTTATGAAAGAATTAGTAAATAAGAATTTTTATAAAAGAATTATCGGGGAATGATAAATTTTAAATAGCAAATGGTGTTAATTTTAATTGGAAAATATTTAGCAAATTGATTAATTAAATTAATTGTGTGTTAGGATTAAATTGAAAATTTATTTTAAAAAAAGGATTTAAAATTTAATTTTATTAATATGGGTTTTAATGAAAATTTGTATGTTTGGTATTTTTGTAATTAAATATGTTAGTAAGGGAATTTTGGTAATTTTACATTAAAAGCAAGGGTAAATAAGTAATTATATATTTTCAATAATTCTAATTTGGCCCAAATTAAATAGATAGGGGCTTAATTGAAAAGCTACATAAAAGTTTAAAGGTTAATCGGAAAATTTTGCAGGACAAAATTGTTGTAATTAAAAAAATGAAGGACTAAATGATAAAGAAGAAAAGTTCAGGGACCAAATGTCGATATAGGGAAGAAAGAAAAGAAAAGGAGAAAGAAGAGAATCGGGGAGAGGGAGATTGCAAGGAAGAAGAAGACCGACTATGCGGTCGTCGGTGGCCGACTGTTTAGGTGCACTAGCAAGCGTTGCGGCAGCACCGGCGCCAGGGAGCAGCGGCGCCAGGCAGCGAAAGAATGCGAAGGAGGCAGCAGCTTATGGATGCCATTCCAGGCGTTTCCGGTAGCTTTGGCGGTCGAGTCGGGTGGCGATCGACTCCCCTCGGCTTGAGCTTCATTTTGGCGGTGGTGGTGTCGCAAATAGTGTCCAAAGTTGGAAGTTCGCGATGGAGAGAGAAAATGGGTGGCAGCCAGAGTTTTTAGGCTTTTCCGGTGAGTTCTAGCGAGCTATGGCTGATCACAGGGCATATCCGGACTCTCCTCAGCTCAAGCTTTCTAATGGCACCGGTTTCATGGCGATCGGACTCCGTTTGAAAATTGATGGTCGAGATCATCCCTAAATCTCTCCAAATGATTAGGGGTCGGATCGGAAGCTGGGATCGTCATCAGCACGTTGTCTCGAGTCCGAAGGTGCGCTCGAATCATCGATCGGACTCCGGCGGCTGGAGGCGAGTCGATCGACCGATCAAGTGTCTCGATAATTCTCTGGCCTATTAAAATAATTGTGTTGAGCATTAGAAAGATATTGTGAGTTAAAATAATTAATTGTCGAATTGTCAGCCTTTAGTCGTGATTTGTAATGTGTGGCAGAGTCGAAAAAAATAGTGAAGTCTTAGGGACCCGACTCCCGTTAAAATAAATTGTTGAAATATTTAAAATGTATTATATGGGGGGTAAATGTCTGTAAATTAGGGGAGGTTCTGCCGAATTTTCGGTAGGATTCTTTCGAGTCGAGATTCTTAGACAGTCAGTCCTAGGAGTCTAGACCTAGGGTTAATTTTCAAATGTTTCAATGTTATTAATTAAATTATTTTTCGTGATTAGATAATCCGTCAGTTCGCTCCACCCGAGACATCAGAGCAGAGCTAGGAGGTCGTTAAAGTTGTGAGTTAAAGTCATATATATGCTTAAGTGTGTCATGCAAAGATTTTTACGCGATATCTCTGATTAAATGATTAACATTTTATTTAGTTATTTACTATTTATATATGTTTCATTTTCCGCATTATGATTTTATTGATTTCGTGTTGACTCGAGATGGGACGGCTGTATAACATGCTATTTTATAAGTTGCATTAGGACCATGTGCGCACCACTATGAATCAGAGACATAAAATAAAAGGGTAGAGGTTTTTAAAAGGTAAATTTAGGACTTGCCCTAGTCGAGCATTGCTCTCTAGGCTGAGTAGAGTGAGTTTGTCAGAGTAAAGGTCCTTGGTCGAGCATCGCTCTCTAGGCGTCGGCTTAATTGGAAACCTAAGTCACCGGTCGGGAGTAAAGGACCCTGGTCGAGCTTTGCTCTCTGGGCGCCAGTCTTGTTGGAGTAAGAGAGCCGAAAGGCAAAGACCGATAATGATATTTAAGTGACCGGACTAGAGTTAAGGACCCGCTTCGCTCTCTGGGCACCAGTTCTGTTGGAATGAGAGAGTCGAGATGTTAGTGTTAGGACTAGGGTTCTACTGAAGTACTCCGTCCTGTAGTATGTGAAAGTTATTTTTATTTAAGCATGGCATGACACGTATATTTTTGCATGACTTAATGTTCATTTCAAATTAAATAAATGTGTTATTGAAGTGTTTGTAATTATTTTTGGATGTATGATTTTAACTCACTCTCGAGACTGACAGTCTCAATTTCACTATTTTTCAGGTGATTGTTAGTCTTCCCGCAGTTCTTATCTAGAAACCTGACTCCTTTATCATCGGGTTAATGTAATTGATTTTGGTATGTTTGACTTGTAAAATTTTAGATTCTCCGCAGTAGAGATTTTTAGACTTATCAGTTCGTAATTCTATAATAATTCAAGGCTCGCCTAATTATGCTGGCAGACCGAATTTAATTTATAGTACACGTTGATTTAAGATTAATTGTGGAAAAAAGTGCTTTGGATTGAGTTCAGATTTTAATTTGATTGAGTTAGTGAATAGTCAGGCTTACTACGGGATTTGGTGGCCTTAAGCCTACCCATTTCCTAGTGCCAGTCACGGGCTCAGAGATCAAGTCGTGACAATGACCCTGTGCGAATTTGGCCAAGGGACTAACAATGGGAGGAAAAAGAAGACCAGGATTGAGGGTCAGTCCAGTGCGTAGCCAGTTGTGCCGTACTATGGCAGTGGAGGCTACTTTGGAGGTTCCGACCAGCAGGCCGGGCAAAGGGGCTATCGTACCCACAAGAAGGGTAGACACAACCAGAAGGGTAGCAGAAGATTCAGACCAGGACAGGGCTTCAGTGGTAGTGGGCAGAGTTCAGGCTACAGCAACTCTAGTTCTAGAGCCAGCACTTGTCAGATGTGCGGCAGGTCACATCAAGGACCGTGCCTAGCTTCCAGCGGAGCCTGTGTCAAGTGTGGTGAGATGGGTCATATGGCTTGAGCATGCCCTCGCTACTTCAGTCAGTCAGCTTTTCCTCAAGGCTCATCTGCTAGTGCGATCCAACAAGCTTTTCCTTCAGCTTTAGGATTTTTCAGGGTGGATCTCAGTTTGTCGGCTAGCAGGGCTGTGGTTTTGGAGGTAGATCTATGATAGGTCGATCTGGAAGCAGAGTTTAAAGTCAAGCTTCAGGCTCTCAGCAGTCAGGCCGTGGGCAAGTGAGAGTGTTCACCCCCACTCATCAAGATGCGCGAGCCTCAAATGCTGTAGTGTGAGGTATTATCCCTGTTTGCTATTCTGAAGCTAGAGTTTTATTAGACCTGGGGCTACCCATTCCTTTGTATCGCCTACTTTTACTTTAAGATTGGATATCTAGCTCGTTAGACTTCAAGTTCTGATGTCGGTCACTATGCTATTAAGTGATGCCTTAGAGACTGATGTTGTGTTTCCGTTGTGTCCTGTGTTAGTTGAGGGTTGGGATTTGGTTGCTAATCTAATTCTATTGGACGTAATGGATTTCAACGTAATTTTAAAAATGAACTGGTTGGCTTTGAATTTTTCCATGTTGGACTACTAGGAGAAACGAGTAACTTTTCGAATCCCGGGGGGACTGAGAGTTTCATTTTAAAGGTGAGCAGGTACCTACTCCATTGAATCTCGTGTCAACTATTATAACTAGGTGGATACTTCACCATGGATGTCAAGGATATCTGGCTTTAGTCAAGGATTCCTCAATAGGAAAAGGTAGCATTGAGGACGTTCAGGTAGTTTACGAGTTTCCTGATGTATTTCCAGAAGAGCTACCAGGATTGCCGCCTAATAGAGAGATAGAATTCTGCATCGACGTGGTACCAGGTACGGCGCCTATTTCTTTGTCGCCCTATGCACCAACCGAGTTAAAGGAGTTAAAGGAGCAGTTGCAGGACCTCCTGGATAAGGGTTTTATTAGACCCAGTACGTCTCTGTGGGGTGCTCTTGTTCTGTTCCTGAAGAAGAAGGATGGTACTTTGCACCTCTGTATTGATTACCGGCAACTAAATAAAGCAATGATTCGTAACCGGTATCCGCTTGCTCGCGTCGATGATCTATTTGATCAGCTTCAAGGAGCCGCATGCTTCTCCAAGATTGATTTGCGATCGGGATGTCACCAGTTGAGGATTCATGAGGGAGACATTCTGAAGACGTCGTTTAGGATGTGTTATGGGCATTATGAGTTCTTGGTAATGCCGTTTAAACTCACTAATGCTCTTGTAGCCTTCATGGATCTAATGAATCGGGTGTTCAAGCAGTTCCTGGATCGATTTGTCATTGTATTCATTGATGATATCTTAGTGTACTCCAAAAGTGAAAGGAGCACACATAGTATCTGAGGATGGTACTTCAGACGTTGAGGAAGCATCGGTTGTACGCTAAGTTCTCTAAGTGCGAGCTTTGGTTAGAAAGTATTGCTTTTCTAGGACACGTTGCGTCTAGAGAGGTTATTCAAGTGGATCCTAAGAAAGTGGATATGGTGACTGATTGGTAGAGACCGACCATGGTAACTGAGGTATGTAGCTTTCTGGGATTGGCAGGCTACTACCGTCGATTCGTGCAGGACTTTTCGAGGATAGCAACACCTTTGACTAAGTTGACTCAGAAGAACGTCAGGTTCTAGTGGACTGACGCGTGTGAAAGAAGTTTCCAGAAGTTGAAAGACTGTTTGACTTCAGCTCCAGTATTGACCTTACCCTATGGGACTGGTGGATTCACGGTGTATTGTGACGCTTCTAGAGTAGGTTTGGGTTGCGTCCTAATGCATAATGGTAAGATAATGGCTTATGCATCCAGGCAACTGAAGAAGCATGAACAAAATTACCTTACTCACCATTTGGAGATGGCAACAGTAATTTTTGCTTTAAGGATCTGGAGGCACTATCTTTATGGTGAGACGTGCGAGATATATACGGACCATAAAAGCTTGAAGTATAGTTTTCAGCAAAAGGAATTGAATCTGAGACAAAGGAGATGATTGGAGCTTCTAAAAGATTATGAGTTGTAATATTCTCTACCATCCAAGCAAACTAATGTCGTGGTAGATGACTTGAGCAGGAAGTCAATAGGTAGTCCTGCTCATGTCAATGCAGAGAAGAGACCCTTGACTAGAGAGTTACGCGAACTGTATGACCAAGGATTGCAGATGGAGGTATTGGAATTGTTAGCACATTTTAGGATTAGGTCTGTACTCGTTGACAGAATCAGGTTAGCCCAGAATCAGGACCCACAGTTATGGAAAATTTTGGAAGAAGTGCAATAGGATCGAGCTAATGATTTTGTTATAGATGATAATGGTACTCTCAGGATGGGCACTAGGCTGTGTCTTCCCGATATAGATAATCTCAAAAAGAAGATTTTAGAAGAGGCTCATTGTACAACTTACTGCATGCATCCGGGCTCCACCAAGATGTATCATGATTTGAAAGGAAATTATTAGTGGAATGGAATGAAAAGGGATGTGGCAGAGTTTGTCTCCAAGTGTCTGACATGTCAGCAAGTCAAATTAGAGCATCATAAGCCGTCAGGGTTATTGCAACTGCTTCCCAACAAAAGTGAAAATGGGAAAGGATTACTATGGATTTTGTTTCGAGTTTACCCAAAACTTCTACTGGTTATGATTCTATTTGAGTAATTATGGATCGATTGACTACGTCAGGGCACTTTCTTTCGATGAAGACTACTTATTCTGTGGCTAAGTATGCACGAGTGTATCTAGAGAGAATTTTCAATCTTCACGGCGTTCCTATTTCTATAGTGTTTAATAGAGGACCGTAGTTCACTTCAAGATTTTGGAAAAAGCTACAAGAAGAGCTTGGTACCATATTGGACTTCAATACAGCTTTTCACCCTCAGACTGACCAACAGTCGGAGAGGACTATTCAGATATTAGAGGATATGCTTCGGATGTGCGTGATAGATTTTGGTGGTCAGTGGGTTCGGTATCTACCATTGATTGAATTCGCGTATAACAACAGCTATTATGCAAGAATTGAGATGGCACCTTATGAGGCATTGTACGGCAGGAAATGCAGATTTCTTATGCGTTGGGAAGAGGTTGGCGAATGGAAGTTAGCAGGACCAGAGTTAGTTCAGATCACTTCAGAAAAGATTCATGTTATCCGCGAGAGTTTGAAGACAGCTTTGAGTAGGCAGAAAAGTTATGCGAATCCAAAGCGGAAGCACGTGGAGGCGTGGTGTGATGTGGTTTGGCAAGAAAGGCAAATTGGCCCCTCGATATGTGGGACCTTTTGAAATTATAGACAGGATTGGAAAGGTGGCATACAAGCTAGACTTGCCGCCAAATTTCTTGCATGTGTATCCGGTATTTCACATACTAATATTAAGTACATTTTGGAGCTTTTGCATGTGTTGCAGCCTCAACATGTGGAAGTAAGTGAAGATATAACTTACGAGGAGCAGCTAGTCATGATCGTGGATACTCAAGTTTGCTAACTACGCTCTAAGATTATTTTGATGGTTTAGGTGTTGTGACGGAACCATTCGTCATAAGAGTGTACTTGGGAGACCGAGAAGGAAATGAGGAGTTTTTACCCTCATTTGTTCTAATCTTGACGTAAGCCGTGTTTCTTTAAAATTCGATGATGAATTTTTTTTTAAGGGGATAGAATGTAATACCCAAAAAATGTATAAAAAAATAATAAATAATGATAATAATAATAAATAAATAAAATAAAATAAAAATATATTTTCTTTTCCCCTCTCTTTTCTTTCCTCCCCCCCCCCCCCCTTTTCCTCATCTCTTCTTCCCTTTCCCTCCCTCTTCCTTTCCCCTACGCCAGCTACCCTCTCCTTCCCCGCCTGCACCGATCGAGTTGCCACCGCCATCCAGCTTCCCTCTCCCTTCCTCCCGCTGCTGCGCCGCCCTTCCCCTTCTCCTTCTCTTCCGCAGCGATGTCGACCGAAGGAAGAAGAAGCTGTCGTCGCCATTTCCGCCACCTGCCAATGTCCAATCGACCATCCGATGCCGGATTCGGGTCCCTTACCACCAAAAATTCCAGAAAGCCTCCCCTACTGGCAGCCTCGGTGGAACTTCATCGGAGCTGAGACCTTCCAGCCCCGATCCGGTGCCTTCCTATGAGTTTTTGGCCGAAACTCTTGTGTTTTCGCACTCCTCGCAACTCGAGCTTCGCGTAGGCGCTTCCGGATTCAAATTCCGACGCTGTTGGCATGACCAGCATCCGGACCCCGGTGTTCTCTGGACGCGCGACATTTTAAGATTTCGGCTCGGTATAATTTTATTTAGACCTCAGAAATTATGTATTAATCTTAGAAAAATATGGTTGCTATTAATTATTAATTTTGAATAATTTAATTAATTGTGATTTAAATGTAAATGCCGCAATTTACGGGTGATTAATTATTGTGTTGAATTAGTTTAAATGCTAGAAATTTTGCGTGGGTTGGTTATGAATTAGATATTATGTCGGACCGTTTGTAAAATAATTGCGATCTGCAGTGTGTTACAAAGTCGGAAAAAATAATATAGTTTTGGGGCCCGACTCCCGTTAAATAATTACAGAATATTTGAAGCGTTTCTAGCAGGTTCTGGACCCGTTGTACGGGGGGTAAATGTTTATAATTTAGAGGAGGTTCTGCCAAATTTTCGACAGAATTCTCACGTCCAAAATAATTTTAGGCAGTCTAATTTAGGGGTCTAGGCCTAGGAAGATTTAAGAATGTATATTAACTGAGTGTTTTCATGAATAGATAATTTTTCCATCTCGCTAGCTCCACACGAGGCGTAGGAGCGGACTGCAGAGCGCGACAGAACTGTGAGTTAAAGTCACATAATCACTGTACCATTGGCATGTCTAAATTTAATGCGATGTTTAATGATTAATTTAATATGGTTGTCATTATCGTTATTATAAGTAATTTTGTTTAATTGATAATTATCTCGAATAGTATTACTATTACTGTTAGTAAATTTATGTCATTATTTTTTATATTTTTAATTAATGTTATTTTAACACTACTATTATTATCACTACTTATAATTGCATGTTTGCTAATCCCGAGATTTCTTAATTCTTAATTCTCACTATGTTATTGAATAATTTATGTTGGACTGTGATTTTTCTATTTATAATTTTTATAAATGTTGTAATTGTGACATTGAGATAAGGCGACAGTAGAACATGCCACCTGATGGGTTACATCAGGACCGCATGCGCACCGGTAATAATCAGAGGCAGGTAACAAAGGTTATTTTTGGATTTTGCCCTGGTCGAGTATAACTCTCTAGGCTGTGAAAGCTTGACTGCCGGGAAAAGGTCGCTGGTTAAGAAATGCTCTCTGGGCGCCGGCTTAATTGGGAATCAAGTGTCAAGGCTGGATGTAAGGATCCTGGTTGAGCTTCGCTCTTTGAACGCCAGACCTATTGTAATAAGAGAGCCGAAAGGCTACTAGCATTTTGGGTTAGGGTTCTGCTGAGCCACTCATCCCATAAGTCTTTAAATGTAATTTCTTTCTAAATTATGGCATGACTCATACTTTAATACAAAAAGACATTATATACTGATTTAGTGAATTATATTGAGGAGACTGCAATAGTTATAGGGTTATATAGTTTTAACTCACTTTGGAGGCTGACAGTCTCAATTTGCTTTTTTTCAGGTGACAGTTAGAGCTCTTCGCCCTCCTGCATTTTGATAGCCCGACTTTTTTCTCCATCGGTCTATTATGATGAAATTATACTTTTGTATTTGAATAATTTAAAAATTCTAGACTTTCCGTAGTAGTATCTTTGATATGTTATGTTTAACCTGGTCTATAACAAAACATGAAATATTATCAATGACCAGTTAGAGATTTGTGTAAGGCATGCCAGACCAGATTAATATTATGTTTTTATATGCACTTATTTGAATATCGTTTAGTAAGGCTTACTACGGGACTTGGTAGCTTTAAGCCTACCCATTCTCTAATGCTAGTCACGGGCCCACAGATCGGGTCTTGACGTTTTTATTGGACCAAAACTCAAAGAAGAATAAATAGAACAGAGCATGACATTAATTGAAGCTCCTAGATCGAACATTACTTTCTGAACTCTTACAGGAATAGTGAACATACCTAGATTTTTGAACTTAAGGGGTAGTTTCTTTTGGAAAACATCTGAAACATTCTTCCCTATATGAACTCGTTCATCTCCTTTCAACTTTGTCTTGGTGGTGGATATTTCCTTGAGAAATTTTGCATATCGAGGTATTTGCTTAATTGTATAAAGCAGTGGGATGTTTACCTCAACCTTACCAAATGTCTTTCTCTTGTTCCTCCTTAGATTTTGCAAACCGATTAGAAAAATAAGGAACAATCACCACGGCCTTCGGTTGATCATCGCTTGGTTGAATATCTTGAGTTTGAGGTGTCAAGTATTCTTTCTCCAGTTCTTCTTCTACATGCTTGACACTCTCTTACTAGGCTTTTTTAACTCTTTTCCACTTTTAGCATGACTGCACTATTGGATTCACTTTAATTTATGAGGGCAATTTTTTAGACCCTTGAGACTCCAAATGACTCACAATAGTTACCAATTGACTCATTTGGTTTTTCAAATTCTTGATGTTTGTCCTAGTCTCCTATTAAAATTGTTGTGTGTTAGTTGCAAGTGATTTAATAATTTCTTCTAAAGACATACCTGAGTGGTGTGGGGTGATGCGAGCTGAACACGACTAGCAATCTATAGGCAAGTGCACCTATCAAATGTAATCTAGCTATGGCAAGTATCAATATTGTATCCCACGAGAACTGAGAAACTACTACTACTATATTATTCCTATTATCTAACCGATCAAAAGGTAGTGAAACTTATTAACTACAGATAATCGAGAATGCAATTGAAAGCTGAATTTTAATAAAGAAAATAATAGTTGAAGAAAGACAATAAGATGAGTTAACCCAATTGGGGATCACTTTAGCTACCGGGCTTACAAACCATAAATTATGAATTGATTGATTAAGAATTATGATCTGTGGATAGTTTCTTGAATGAATTGGTATCTCTCTCGAGTTAACCAATTCCTAATCCTAAAGATCGAAAGCTGAAATCTCTTCCTAACAATTGATTCTAGAATAGTATTAATCTCTAAATTACTGATAATAAGAGTATCTAATTCTTATTCCAGTAAGTTATTACACCTATCTCTAGGATGCAAATCACCTAATCACACAAGCAGTTGTCCAAACTCAATTGAATTTCTCAATTACAAAGGAGTTCTCAAATTGATTCAACAATGAAGAAGAAACAATAAATTTTATTATACTTGAATGAAAACTACAATTTTAAATCAATAATCCAATCATTTAAGCACAAAACAAGCTTAGCATGACTAAAGATCACCCCAAAATGGATTTGATATGATTAGTTACACATGTTCATGATTAAACTAGTACAAGAATTGAATACAAAATAGACAAGGACCGAAAAGAACATGAGCACCTTTTTTCAAATGGTGAGATGCTATCCTCTCTTGAACTCTACAGCTCATATCTCTTTCTTCTTTCCTTTGAATCTTCGATCTAATCCTCAAGAGCAACTATCTTGATGATGTTGAAGTGGAATTCGTCTTTATTTTTCTCTTCTTGATCATCTAGAAGTTAGTTCTAAGGGTCTGCCTTGAATATTTCAAAGTTCTCCTCTTTCTCTCTGCGCAGCTCTCCGCATCTCTTTCTTTTTGTTTTCTTTTAATTTAGGATTCAGGACTCAACACAGCCTCAATTTGGGTTATGCTGGTCAGCACGGCCTGGATCCATGCCGTGTTGAGCCAAAAGTATACTTTCACCCTTCTTCAGCACGGCTTGGATTCTCCCTGTACTTTTCAGCACGGTTGTGCTCCTAGGTCGTGTTACTCTCAGAAACCGTGTTACAAATTGCTTATTTTTCGCCCTAGGTAAGGCATTTCAGCATGCCTCTTGATCCTGACCGTGCTCCTCAGCACGAACGTGTGGCCAGAGCATGTTGAACATTCTAACGCGCCTGATTCGTCCGTTTCTTTCCGATTTTGGACCAGTTTCTCTATAACTTAGATGATGTGCCTAGAAAAACACCTGAGATATAAAGAAAACTAAAACAGGATAATTCTAATTCAAAACACATAAATTGCTCTAAAAATAACTTAAGATCAAGCATGCAAACATGTGTAAAATCAAGGATATCATGGGGCTGATTATCTCGGTTGGTATTGTTTTTCAAAACTGGAAGGCCTAGCTCTATAGCTAAGATTAAGATGATCCCTCCATCCCACATCGTAAGTATTCAAATAAGGATCATATCTTCTTTGAGGCATGTTCGAAAATTCTTCAACAATATTGGCTTGTTTAATAAGTTCTTCTTGAAGAGTAGGGCGCACATTAGTTGGATGACCCATATTAGAACAAATGCCACATTTCTTCACTTGTTATTTGTTACCTAGAATCAGTTTTTCGATAAAAGAAGTAAGACTATCTAAACGTTGTTCAATATTATAAGTACTTACCTTATTTACTCTTCTCGTAGTTGGATTTTGTCTATTGCCAAATTATTGTATATTGGCGGCCACGTTTGAGATTAACTCCTTTGCTTGAGTAGGGATTTTAATCACCAACACACCTCTGCTTGCAGCATTGATCATACTCTTATCTATTAGTGATAATCCTTCATAAAAGTATTGGATAAGTAGTTGATCTAAAATTTGGTGTTGAGGATAACTTGCACAAAGTTGTTTGAACCTATCCCAATACTCATGCAAAGCCTCTCAATGGAATTGTCCTATCCTATAAATGTTCTTTCTAATATTTACAACTCTTGAAGTAGGAAAATATTTTTCAAGAAATTGTTTCTTCAATTTATTTCATGTTGTAATAGATCCTAAGGTAAGTAGTATAGCTAATACTTAGCTATACCGGCTAAGGAAAAAGGAAAAGCACACAATTTTATTCATTTTACGGCCACTCCTTGAGACTTCATGCTTAAACACACAACATGGAACTCTTTAAGATGTTTATAGGGAACTTCACCTACAAGACCATGAAAAGTAGAAAGTAAGTGAATAAGACCATACTTAATTTCAAAAGGTACCACCAATTCTATACATTTAATGCAAAGTGGTTAATGATTCAAGTCTGGTGTAACTAACTCCTTAAGAGTTCTTTCTCTAGTGCTGGCCATGACTTCTTCTTTAGAATCGCTGGATGATTCAAGTAAACCAGTTTTTGTATTCGATTCAGAAGGCGAAGGTGATGTGAAATGCTTAGAACATTGCTTCGTTTGCTTTCTTAACTGCGAGCTATCTTTTCAGTTTCAAGGTTAAATTGAAGCTCACATGTATGAGAAGAACGAGGTATATACCAAGAAAAAAGATGAAAAGATATAAACCTATTAAAAGCGCCAATCCCCAGCAATGGCACCAAAATTTGATGGGTGTTGAATCCAACAAAAATATAATTTCTACTCAAAATAAACTTGTATATAGCGATGAGCAGGGTCGTGTCCACGGGGATTGGTAGATTTAAATCCTTTAAAAAATATAAAATTGGAGGTTTTGTGAATGCAAGATTGAAAATAAATCAAGAATAACTAGAAAATCAAATAAAAGATAGATCAATATAATAATATATCTAGTTGAAGGAATTAATTCAGCTTTGATTCAACTATTGATCATTCATGCAAGGATAAAAATTACTATTCATGAATAAATTGGTTATAGCTATTAACAAGCTCTAATAGCCAATCCTTTTTAATTTCTCGATAACCAAAACAAGCTCTTTGATTACTTCTCTAATCAATAGACAATCTTAAACAAGCTCTTAGGATTTAATCTACTAACAACATTAGAAACAAGAAAGACCCAATTCTAATTAACAAACACATAAGCTCAATTCATTTAAATTAGATTGTTTATTCTCATAACATAATACACAGTTCTGTTAATTGACACAACTATCAAAAAATTCATAAAATTACGGATATGAAATTTTGATTAGCAATAAACTAAATTGATAATTAAACAATGGCCAATTATTTAATTAACAAAAATAGTCACCTCAAGATTGCAGAGAATACACAAATACTCAAGAGCAGTAAAATAAATAAAGAATGATTAAATCTCACAATAAATGTAGAATCAAAGCTTCATTAATCTTTAATTAGAATAAAATGAGCGTAGCTACTCATAATAGAGAAAAATACTGCTGGAAAAGAAGAAGTTTTTGTCTCTACTCAATAATGATAGGTTTTCCTAATATTTATTTGAATATATAGACCTAGAAAAATAATCTAAAATCTCTAAAAATATTTTACCAAACATAAATCAAAATAAAAATTCCATATTCTACTTAAAATAAGAGTTCTAAAAAGATAATAACATCTACTAAAATAAAAGAAATAAATAAAATATAATTATCTCCTAATTAAACTGAAATTCAAGCTAGAAAATAGGTTGAAATTTGCAGGTTCCTGGTTAACAAAGCAGGCCCACACCTTATCAACAGACTTCTTCTGCCTAAATATTGAAATTTCTTTCAAAAATCTTGACAAATCGCTAATTTGTCCTTCATCATCACCTTTAAGCTAATTTTAACTCCAACAATCAAATTGCATTTATAAAATTAAAATACAAGATGTTATTCTTAAGTGTTAATATTGAAAATTGATATTAAAACATAAGAAAATGTGCATCGGAAGTAATTTAAAATTTTTCTCAATTGCCACCAAGGATCTTATTGATTAAGATAATTATAATACATAAAAAAAGCATAAGATGGAGAAGGCTTACAAAGGGAGTTTTTAGCCAATCCAAAGAATGTTTGCTTTGTTGATTCTTGATTCTTCAAGGATGATTAATGCACTTTAAAGCTACTCAAGTGACCAGCCTATTTTAGTGATCCACACAAGCTTCTAAGTAAAAATCTCACTGTATCACTTTTAGGAGATTAAGAAGAGATGTTGGAGATTGAATGCTAGTTCCAAGCAAGAGGGATGAACCAATTAATCTTATTGATTGATTCACCTAGGTATGTATCTCAAAGAAAAAAAAAATTCTCTTAGATGTGCAACCATCCTTCAACCTTACCGCCCCATACACATCTCTTTCTATATATATGGTATTTAATCAAGATTCTTAAAGGTTTAGAATTTCTATAAAATTCTATCTTAATTTAAGTTGGGCTTTGTTATCCTAAATAGAATTTAATTAATATAAGAACTAATCCATGAATAATTAACCTATTATACAAGGCTCATTAGCTCTTAATTAATTAACCTTTAATTAGGCTAAATATATATGAGCTTAAGCCCAATGCTTAAAGCCTCATTTTAATCCTCTCTTAAAGCCTATTTGTGTGTGACTCAAAAGGATCCTAATATGTTGGCAATAAATATGGATTATGAATTCAACTCCTTTAATTCAATGGTAATTCTCTAATTTAACTTAATCCATATTCATAGATCAAGATTGGCATCTAGTAATGCATCATGTCCACCCAAATGTGTAGGAATGATTAAAGTACTTTAATCAACTTTTGCAATAGACAATCTTACAATGTATTTCAATCATTTCATTGTACTTTTATCCCAATTGATTTATAAGGCATGGATGCAAGTGTCAATTCTATATTTGAACCAATCATATTTGTTCTTGATAATTGCATATAGCATTTTGAATAAAATCTATGAAACACTTCATAATCTTCATTTATACAACCTTGGCCAAGGGTTTCCATGTTAAAGCATATCAAGAATCATCAGGATAAGGTGTCATAACATATTACCTTAGGCAATGAATTCTTTATTGATAACTTATTATCATCATGTGACACTTACTATACCCAATGACTATCCTTTGAAGGCTCCAAAGGTAAGAGAATATAAGATAGTATTAAAATCTAATAATCCTCATATAAGATAATACACTGTTATCTCAAGTCTAAGGATCATGTCTTACATGACTATCCATAGACACTTAGGGTAAATTCCATATGGACTACTCAATAGGGTCGTGTTTGATGAACTTGTTCTTGTAACAAGCACTCATATGCTTGTCTCTAAATCCCTATTCTTCAACCTTATGAAACAAATTGCTTACTTCACAAGTAAGTGATAACATATTATAGTAGTCTCGAGCGTTTGATTAATATCTAACAATCAATATTTAATTCTTCATCAAACATCGATATGAATAAAGTTTAGGAAAGTATGTTATAAGAACATCATCATTATAAACTCGTTTTATAATTTATCTTACATTTGTGATTACATTTTATTCCATGGTGTTCATCTCTAACAGTTTGAATTATTCCTTGATAATACCGACTACTCGTACCTTTAGAGTCGAACAATGCCTTTAGTATAATTGTATGCCATTAATTGTGATTTATAAATTAACACAAATCATTTGAAAACTCTTTATCTTTAGGGCATTGCTCTAATATAAAACATCAATAAAATTAAGAATAATTATTATAATATTAGTGAATAATATTCACTCTAACAATGGTGCCACTATCTCAGATGTTCGTAAGGCTTGGATTTCCACTGTTTACCCTATCAAGGCTTAAATTTTTAATCCTTCAACCATTCATGATAATAAGGTAGCCGATTGTATCCACCCATATTTAAAAAGCTTAGAAGTTGGGCGCGGTTTTTGCTTCTTTCTCTCCATTACAAGCCAATGCAACCTTGCAAATTCCAGTTTAATGCACAGAGATCAATGATAAACTCATCTGGCACCTTACGCTCGGGCTATTATGTTTAGCTTCGTTCAATGCAAGCTCGTCCTCCTTCTCATGACCAATGGAATAATACAATAAGGCTTAATTAAAAACAGCTCTCAAAGTTATAAATTCTAAACTAACTCCGACTGAAATTATCAACAAAGCTTTATCGACTAGTGAGGTTTTCCACCTCCGCTTTAGTACTGATGAATCGTGCATTCACTGTGGAAAGCTATAAACCACCATGCACCTATTCTTTTATTGTGACTTTACTCAACAAGTTTGGCTTCTTCCTCATTAGGGCTAAATCCTCGATATTTGCCAGATTAAGGCTTTAAAACTACTTGGGTGTGATTGCTTTTAGCCTTTAATCAACTTGCATGCTCTAATGATCTTATATTTATTCTAGTCTTCACTCTATGACACATATGGAAGGCAACGAATGCTCTTCAACCACACTACTTTCACCTCGAGAAGTTCATTATAAGTCCAATATATACTGGACAAAATCTCAAATGCAACAAGTGATTCCATGTCATCTATTATTCCTTCCCAAAGGTCTACTACCTCATCACCAGCTCCTATTCCTGTAGGATAGGTGAAGGTTAACTTTGATAGAGCAACTTCCTCTTCTACTAATTGTGGTAGTGTTGCCTTCTTAGCTAGAACCATTCCATATTAAATGATTGGTGTATGTCCTGGCCTTTCCTGTCCTCTTGTTCTTGAAAGCTTAACCTTGATGACTATTTACTCTGAGTGTATGAAGAAGGTTGGCCTCGAGTAATATTTCAAAGGGATATACTTCAAGTCATTCAATGTGTCGCGCAGCAATTAGACGTTCCTCTTGTTGCATGTACCTTTTTTCCATAGAAAGATTACAGTTTGAAGACCCGGAGAACATCAATCTATTTAAAACATGATCTAGATGGTTAAAAGTACGAGAAACTTAATAAAAGCTAGAGGAAGCAAAGAAAGATTGAAAGTGAGCTCTAGTGGATTTTTCCTTAGCGAAAGATCTGTTCTTTTGTTAGGACTTTGAGAGTTTACTTTCTATACCCTATTCAGGCTCTATCGTCAATAGCTTATTCTAGAATATCCACCTGATTTTGAAGGTTTCCCATAGAGGTATGATTTTTAGACAAGATTGAGAAGTTGTGGCTTGCTGTTTAATTATGATGTTAACTGAAGGATACTTGAGTGCTACAAGAAAATGATCATGCTTCCATTAGATCTGATAGGTTCTGCTTTTTTATTTTGTTTTCTCCTTCTGGTAATGTGATGCAATGAAACCTAATGTGCAAATTTAATAAAAATTCTAATCAAATTTTGTTCATTTAATAAGGGCACAAATGAGTACATTTTCTACTTCACATAATACTACTTTGTTATCAACTAGTCCTTTCAGATTTTTTGTTCGACTATTTTTCTCTCATCTTTTATTTCTTTAGCTTTTGCTTGACTAACTTGCATAGATCCTCTAGTTAGCAGGATCGTTTTCCTATATATATTTTTTATTTCTTTTCAAAAGATAGTATCTGAAACAGTACATATTGACTTTTGAACTCCTTTTAGCATCTTCGAGCATAATCTTTCTATCTTTCATATGGAAGTTTTCCAGCTCGATCTAAATTTCTTTTTGGAGTCAATGTAATGAGCCTTGCATATGTCAGGATTAGAACATCAATCTTTAATCACTTCTATCTTTGGAGGTCTTTGTTGTTCTCAAGGTTGTAATTAATGTAATGGAGGATGAACTCGGCCTTCTTGCTTTGCCCCTATTATTTTCATTTTTCTCTTTCTTTTTTTTATTGTCTTACTTTTTCTCTTTTCAAGAGTTATATTATATGTAGTAGAAATGTATACATGATTGTCATTTCTACCCAAATTAAATAAATTAATTCAAATAGAATTAATGTCAAACATACTCATATAGTAATCATTGTCATACAAAACACCATTAAGATAAATATCATAACATAAGCAAAAATCAAAGTTATATCATTAATCCTAAAAGCATAATCATATTTTTATCTTAAAATAAATCAAGAGCTGAATCTTGTGAAGCTTTATCATCTTCATATGGTAGCTTTTCAATCTTTATAGCTTCAAAGTTTTCCATGCTCGAACCAGCTTTAGCATTTTTAATCTCTTCTACTTGTAAGCCATTATTGTACAAGCCTGTGAAGGTCTTGGAATTCATCATCTGCAGCTTTTCCATCCAAGATGGGAAGACATTTCGAACTATCATCCGAACTTGATCCTTTTTAGAAGGCTTGTTCTTCATTAGAACTACTTTATTCATCCATCTAGTCAAAAAGTCAGAAAATGACTTATTAGGCTTTTGCTTTGTCGATTCCAAATCCCTTACAGACTTCTAGGTGAGCATTGCAGTCATATTGCTTCACAAAAGCATCAAAAAGCCTTTTCCAATCAGACTTGATAGGCATTTCCAACCTATAGTACCAGTTCATAGCTAGCCCTTCTAATAAGACTACAAAAAGCTTGATGATTTGGGTCTTATCCAAATGAGTAGTACTCATAATAGTAGCATATTGCTTCAAGTGCACCTTTAGATCTCCAGTTCCATTGAACTTCTGCATTTTAGGCATATGAAATTTGGGAGGCAACTTATCTTCTCCAATCAGTATCAATTCATCAACATCAAAGGTTGAAACTAAACCTTGACCTTTCAACATATCTTGTATTTTGTCAAGCCTTTAAGTCAAATTCTGCAAAATCTCAGATTCCGTAACAGCTTTTGCAGTAAGAGCAGACTATTTCTTAACTTGTTCTAACATGTAATCGTCTAAGTTCCAGAGTTTCTCACTACGTGCTTCCACATCATGAGTAGCAGCAGTAGTCTATTTTCTAAAAATCTCAGCCAAAGCTTGTTGGAGTTCCTTTCGGATCATAATCCTTAGGTCAGCCATAATTGCAGTCTTGATAGCATCAATGTCTTGCGCATGGGCCATCTTTATTTTAATTTCTAAAGTACTACTTCTTGGGCTCTTGTCTTGATTGCTGGTGAAATGAGCCCTCTTGATATCCATTCTTGTCTTATCCAAAACTAAGGATGATAATTTAAAATGGCTTGAAAACAGAGAGTTAGAGTGATGCATGAGATGCATGGTATGCATGATGCACGTGAGATGCAAAAAGGTTAGAAAACACAAAGAATTTATAAAGTTTTATATAATCATTATTCCAACCTTATTACTCCCATACACGGTTCATGATGAGTCTTTCTCTCCTAGGATTTTGGGCCTGGGCTTTTTATCAACAGGGGATAGAAGGCCCGGCATACATGTTATAAGCTTTCAAAGTAGATTAAAGCAAACAAGGCAATGTTTTTTAGTATAAATATAAAGCCTATATATTTTTGGGCCTAAGGCCTGATTTCACATGATTTTAGGTCAAAGCTTTTCAATATATGTGCTAAAGTACTTATAAAGATAAACATCTCAAATAGCAAGCAATAGGGTTCCTAAGGGAGATTACTTCTGTCATTACCGTGAGCTGCATCTTGGGTAAGAATAAAAGGCTCCCACACATAAAAAGTGTTCTTCATTGGCTCATCTCCCCACTCAAGGGTCCAAGCAACAAAGGAAATTCACTCATTACTTGTGAGTGGTGGTTAGGTAGTATCGCAATCCTAAGGTTCAAGTGGAACTAAAGAACCGCTAACTGACACCATCAAGGCTATAGGGACAAAGTGCACAATGTGTGATAATAGTGTAGTTATACAAGAATAATATGTTAAATAATAAAATTAAAGACAAACATACACTGGAATCAGCTTCTCTTATCCCCATTGGGATCGCCACTTTGGGCAGCGGTTTTGGGGGCGCACCTAAGTGTCTTTAGCGACTACAACATTGTAAGGCTATCAACCTAATCGAGAACATGCTAACTAGTCGCCACTCGGATAATCACCGGGACACTTTTACTAATGAGTGGCGTTTCTCAGATTCTATCAGGAAGCTTACGCCATAAAATCTCAAGATTGATCTAGAAGCCAACCTCCTTATTTGTGTATATTAGTCTTTAATTTTATTGTTTAACAAATTATTCCCTATAAACACAAACAGTTCATACACATGCATAACAAATAATAACATAATTTACCTAAGTCTACCTATTTTATTCAAGCCCAGCCATATTAGAGTTGTTAGTCTAATTTACTAATTAATTATGTATATAGCCTACATAGTTTAACCCAATTACACATTATGCTTTTGATTTTCAACCTTTAGACCTAATGGACTATTTATTATGACAAGGTTCGTTCTCTATGAACCTAATTCTAATAAAGCCTAATCCTAATTAAGACATGCCAAGGCCTACTAAATTTATTTTAATTTAAGAGTTTAAGCCTAATTAATATGGATTAGCCTATTGGATTACAATATTTATGTTAGGTCCAATTTTAGCCCTAAGTCTATATGGCTCATTTTAATTAATCAATCACACAACACGTATTTAATCATACAATAAGCAAAAAACAACCAAAATAGGATGCAGGAAATAAATATAACTATTACAAATCGGCCTACAACTAAAACAGTAAAAAAAAAAGTCCTTAGAATCTACTACAATACACAAAATACATTAAAATTCAACAAAAAGCCAATTTTTAGGACAAAATGTTGTAGAGCCAATAGGCATTAGGCATAGAGTCGATTGGCTCTAGGGTTTCCAAGCAAACTTTTTGACTTGTCAATGCATTCCTCGCGTTCTCAAAGCCGATTTTCACATGCATAAAGGATAAAAATCGATTAAATTATAAAAGAAATAAAATAAAAATAAAATAAAATAGCAAATAACAGTTGCCATCAGTCAATTTCCTTTTGAGATTGTTCACAATGTTTGGGATCCTGCACCAATTTTATTTAAATTAGGATTCTCTTTTTTTGTTTATTTGTTAATGATTCTACTCCTTTCACAATTAATCTATTTTCTCAAAAATAAAAGTCAAGTCTTTAATATGTTCAAAGAATTTGAAGCTTTAGTCTCTCACCAATTTAACTATAGGATTAAATCATTTCACTCTAATTGGGGAGGTGAGTATCAAAAACTCAACTCTTATTTTAAACAAATAGGAATTGTTCATCGCATTTCTTGTCTATACACACATGAGTAAAATGGAATTTCATAATGTAAAATAAGGTATATAGTTAACAACGGTCTTACTCTTTTAACACATGCTAATATTCCTTTAAGATCTTAGTCATATGCTCTCCAAAGTAGTGTACAATTAATAAATTATATGTCAAGTCGAGTTATTAAAAATTATAATCCATTTGAATTGCTTTAAAAAAATTACCAAAAATATAAGGATTTAAAAATATACTAATGTGCGCTTTATCCTTGGTGAAGACCTTACAACAAAAATAAGTTTTCTTATAGGAGTCAATAATTTGTTTATCATGGTAACTCTTTTTACTTATTATGGACACTTGTGATTAGATATTGTAAAAGATAGAATTTGTGTAGCTATATATCTTTTAATGAAACTGTGTTTTCTTTTAAATCTCTACCTTTTGGTTCCAACTTATAAAAGGATTCTATCACTTATCCACGGATAACAGTATCAACTCCATCATCATTCGGTCCTATACCTTCAGGTAATCACTCTACTTATTTATCTCTTCATTCAGTTTCTCTTTCACATACTCCTACAGAATCTCAATCTTCTACTCATAATAATCAACTTGTTCCTTTCTTATTTTCTCCTGCTATATCTAATAGTGTTTCACCAAGTATAAAATAAGTTTCTTCTTCCTCTTTATTTTCTTTGCTATCTTCACCAGGTTTAAAATTATTGTTGACTTAAGTAACTATGCTCTGCCTAGAACAACCAATGATAGGACTCACCCTATGCAATTGAGACCTTCCACTCTTTAAAAATGCCAAGCTCATCTAGCTAATGCCTCTATTTCAAATCAAATTTCTTACAAACTAAACCTTGCACCTTTTCTCAAGTAAATAAATCACAAGTGTGAAATAATATAATGTTTGAGGAAATTAATGCTCTTTTTACTAATGCTACTTGGATCTAAATTCCAAAACCTTCTAATGCTAATGTTATAAGTTATAAATGAATTTACCGAATCAAAAGGCACTCGGATGGAAATATTGAAATGTATAAGGCGCATTTGGTGGCTTAGGGTTTGACTCAGCAATCTGGACATGATTATAAGGAGACATTTAGTTCAGAAATCAAAACTACAACCATAAAAAGTATCTTGGCTATTGCAATAATTAAGAGATGGCCAATGAAACAATTAGATGTATGAAATGAGTTTCTTCATGATAATCTTATAGAGAAAATTTTCATGAATCAACCACCTAGCTTTGTTAATCAGTCAATGCTTGACTTTATTTTTCAGTTAAAGAAATCTTTATATAGTTTGAAATAAGCCCCTAAGGCTAAGTTTCAAAGTCTCAACACATTCTTATTGGCCTTATCATTTATTGCCTCTAAGAGTGATCATTTGTTATTCATCCTAAAGGGGAAGGATGTTGTTTTCATTTTGGTTTATGTGGATTATTTAGTGGTGACTGGTTTGATCTTGTGCTTAATGTGATAAATAAGTTAAAACAGGAACTTCCAATCCGTGACCTTGGAAGTTTGCATTATTTTCTTAATCTTGAGGTCACTCAATAATCGGGTGGTATTATGGTTTCTCAGTAACAATATATTTGTGACTTACTTGAACGTATGGGTATGGCAGATTCAAAGAGTTGTTTCACTCCCACTGCTACAAAGTTGCCTTTAATCAAACACCATGGTACACTTATTCTACGAGTCAAAGATTACAAAAGGTATGTTGGTGCATTACAATATATTACTATTATAAGGCATGAAATTGCCTTCAATGTAAACACTTATTCAATATACAACAATACAAAGTTTACATATCTATCTTATAATAAGTTGTGAGATCAAAGAATAATCATTATGGAGACTGACAATTAAATTTTCATTCTTTTAATCTAAGCCTAAGAGGTAAAATAAATAATTGCATTAAGTTTTAATTGATGAATTCTCAAAAGAGTAAAAATATTTAAGAATCAGTTTTGAAGCATTTATGCATAAATATGAAAGTTCAAGGGATTGATTGGTAGCTATCTTAGATAAAGACGATTTTAAACTATCATTCCAAACTAATATTGATGATGCAGATAAAGTAAATTTTTCTA
This sequence comes from Ricinus communis, assembly GCF_019578655.1. Classification (NCBI taxonomy): domain Eukaryota; kingdom Viridiplantae; phylum Streptophyta; class Magnoliopsida; order Malpighiales; family Euphorbiaceae; genus Ricinus; species Ricinus communis. The sequence goes on along the minus strand of NC_063256.1, from coordinate 14,897,566 downwards.
TTGAAGCTAATGCAGATTCTTTTACTTTGATGATTGAAGATGGTAAGAAAAAAATGGATTTGTTGCCTTTAAATAAATTCAATAATGAAGATATTATTATTGATAAGGAGGCAAAAGTTTAGTAATGAAAAATAAAGATGTTAAACTTGAAAAAGTTGAACTCTTTAAGCATGTTCAATCTATAGTATTGAAATATTATTGATTCTAAATTTTTTTTAATCAATATTATAAAAGAATTACAAATTGATGATAGATCAATTATCTAATCTCAAAATATTAGACACTTATATATCCGTGTCACCCTCATTTTCATTATGGTGTATATTACCGATGTGGATAATAAATATATGAAAGTAACAATTTAAATACATGTATGCAATTGTCATTCTACTAATAATTAATAATTACAATGGCAATTAAATTTCCAACATATAAAATAAACTACTACTATAGTCCACTAAATCAACTACAATAATTTGCAATCTAATCATGGTCACTCCACCCAAACAATATTCTTCAGCACATATAACAGATTTCCCATAAACCATTTATCAGAATAAGAAAACATACATCATTCTCACGTATTTGTGGCTGTCGATTTTTAAATTGGATACCTCCTACTTCAAAGTATTAATCTCATCCTCCAAAACATTCAATCTTCTAATATCGAAAGCATGTCTCTCCATTGTCCGCCACTCATTTGTCTCCACATCTTCATCTTTGCTCTTAATTCTTAAATCACTTTAATAGCCCTCATTGAAAAATCATCAGAATACTACTTAAAAAATGAATATCTTTCTTTACATGCGTATAATAGTGACTAAACCAATTAACTTTTTATCATAATCAACTAAAAATAGCTTTAATATTACCAAATAGTCCATTTGAACCAAAATATAAAACACCCAAAATCAAAAGTTTTTTTCGCATCAAAAGTGTTTCGACATCAAATTAATCACATTAACCTAAGAAAAAATTATAAAAATAACCAATAAAAGATGAAAAATATCTTGGGAAAGATTCAATAAACTACCTTGTGGTTTAACGTATTTTCACTTTAGGGTTTGTGGTTTACTTTTTGTCGCTTTAGTACCGCTATAAATATGAGTGTTAGCAAATAACGGCCAAATTGTACTACACCATTAGCAAGTGCTAACGTGGCAGTTAGAAGAATAGTTGCAATTGTATGCCATGTTAGAATCTTTTAATAGTGTTATGCAATTTGGTCACTATTTGCTAATGATTATATTCACAAGATACTAAAGCGACAAAAAGCAAACTACATACCCATTAAGTGATAATACGTTAAACTACAGATAGTTTAATAAAAAATTTTCAAATATCTTTTATACGGTGCTCTTAGAATTATTGGAAGAATATTGTTTTACCTTCAAAAATATCATCTTTACGTACCTCTTACATAGGTCCTAGTTTTGACTAAAACTGATACTTAAAATCTTCAATCAGTCTCTTCTGAATAATGAAACACCATGATTTCATCAAATTTGAATCATTTTTAGAATCAATTTTCAAATAAAAATCAATCATTAGATGCAAAAAGTAGGAATAATGTAGGCTTTTCTCCATTTTTCAAAGACAAATTGATTATAGACAATAGAAAATTTTGTTACAGTAGATTTTCAAATGATTTTGTCAATATGGAGAGAAACTTGATAAATGGAGGAGTTTTATAACAATTTAAATGATATTCAATTAAATTTCAAAGATTATATTTTAAAATTAGACGTTAATCCTAAACCTAGAAAAATGATATTTGTTTTCTACAAAACTTCTACAAAAACACAAGAAACAGTATATTTTATGTGAAAATATATAAAAATGGTGTATGTTATAACAAAAACTAGAGTCTACTTTTGAAGATATAATAAATTATAAATATTAAGTTACAAATTGAATTTATTTTTTATGACTATAATTTATTTTATATATATATCAACTGTGTTTTAAAAAGAACTAAAAAAGTCATATACTATTTTATAAATGTACGGTAAAAAGTATATGTTAGATATATGTTTAGTATCTTGTAATCGAAAATTTTAATTTATTTAAGATATTTTAATTTTAAATTTTATTTTTTAAAGTAGTAATGGATAATAGATAATAATATCAGTGTCCTTTCAATATAATGGTATAGATTCAATTTGTTTTAATTTATATTTATTACATATAATATACTTACTATGTTTATATCCTTATAAAAACATAAGTAAAAGTAACAATAAATTGTATATATGTTATAGATTTCAGTATTTGTTTCGCATATATTTAGTATACATTCGGTATTTAACTAATATATAATTTATTAAACATAAAAAATTTAAAAATAATCATTAAATTTTTTTTATAAATATACAATAAAGTTTATAGTAGGTATATATTTGATAACTTTTATCAAAATTTTAACTTATGTAATATATTCTAATTTTAAAATATATGTTTCTCCAATAGAAAAAGATAAAGTACCAATTTTTTTCCTTAAAATATAACGGAATATATTTAACTTATTTTAATATATATTTTTATATATAATATATTTACTATATTTATATCTTTGAAATTATACATGCAAAAGATACAGAAAATGATATATATTTTATAGCTTTTGGTATTTGTTTCTTATATATTTGGTATACATTTAATATATAATCGATATCTAAAATTATTTTTTAAAAATTTCTACTTTGTATTCTTGTATCCATTTTATGTGCACTAATATTTTTTTTGTTTTTATTTTTACGTACCCGGTATATAACTATTATTTTATTATTACTGGTTCTATACTTTGGAATAAAATTTTATAAAATTTAAAAGTAGCATACCTAGAAAAAAGTATCTACTTTACTTAATTTGACATATGTTACATATTCATATAATATATGTATACTATTTACGTCTTTGATTTTTTTCTTAAATTGGTTATTAAAAAATTGGACTAAAAATATAAACACCTGTTATATTAGAAAACGTAAAGGATGGAATTTAATTCTTTTTCACTCAAACATTAATTTTAATAATATAATGAGAAAAAGATTGTTTAGTATAGAAAATTTACTAAAAAGGTTATTTAGTATAAGAATTATTTATCAATCATGAATGCTATTTCATTGGTTTATTTCAGCTAACCAAGAATTATCATCTACACTCAATTGATTTTAATACACTTTTCTATAAGAGATTAATATATATTTGGGATCCACTCAACAATATTAATTTGGTATACCTAAGTAGTATTTAAAACTATTTTTTTATATCAATTTTATACATTTTAGTGTATGTTTAGTATATATTAATTACACATTAGGTATAAAACTATTTAAAATTATTTTTTAGTATTTATTTCAAATATTTTGTATCTATTTAGTATATATTTGGTATATAAATCAGTATCTGAAACTGATATATATGAGATTATCTTCTAGTATCTATTTCATATATTTTACATGTATTTCACATATCTTGATATATATTTAGTATACATTTGTTATATAAAATGCCATTAGTTAGAAAGTTTTCTATCATAGTTATAGAGACAAAACTTATATTGTCGTTAAGATGAAATTATTACTTTTAGGGACAATATTCTATTGAGACCAAAAGCATTATTCGTCTTTGTAACTTATATAATATTGAGACAAAGTTTAATTTGTCTTCTTGACTTACATATTATAAAGGCAATAATACTTTATCTCTTTATTTATTATGTAATGGAGACATTAAATAATTTCTTATCCTTTTTAATTGATTGTATAATGTGATTAATATTTTATCTCTTTAAAGCCATACCAACTTGTATGTACTAGTAAATTGAAATTTGAAATATATTTTATTAATATATTTGTTTTCACTATTTTTTTCTCTATATAATATTTGAAATTAATTCACAACATTAGAAATAAATTGATTTATGAAAATAACAAATAAGAAATAATAATCATTCATCAAAAATAAAAACTTAGTAGAAGTCAATATCTAAGTTTTTTAGAGAAAAAGATACAAACTTAAAAAATCTAAAATTTCGAAGAAATTGGGTGGTGTGCAATACCTGCCAATGGCGATTAAATATTTATGCCTGGGAAAATAAAATACTGCATTATTAGAATTATAAATCTAAATCATTTAGTGTCATGTTCAAGAAACCATGAATTTCTTCAAAAATATTCACCCTTGATCCTTTAAGTTTGTTCATAAACCTATAAGTTGATAAAAGAAGATATTAGGATATAATACATGAAATATAATTAGATAGGAAAAAAGACTAATCTTCAATGATATATGATTGTATGGTAATGGGTCCTTTTAATTTATTGATGTGCCAGATTCTACGAATTCCTATCAATTGCTTTCTGAAAGTTTATTTATCAAAACTAAAATATTATTTTAAAGTTTCTACTAAAACAAAATATTAAAATTATTAAATAATGGAAATAAAAATTACTTTAACTTTTTTCTTGAGCAAAAACATGCAACATTGCCTTCCAACTTACATATGATTGCCCATTTTATATATTGTCAAGGCGTTATTTATCTGTTTCATATTTGTTGTACATTTGGTGGAGCTTGCATTTCTATCTTCTATAGTTGGCTTCCATTGTTGATTCATAATATTCTACAAAAGTTTTATTTTTCTGTTGGGCTGAATCAGATGTAGATTTGCCCACTTATTCCAGCTTTTAAAGTTTTTCAGGACTTTCTGTACTAATAGTGAAATATTTCTACATATATAAACATATTGAATTTAAATTATTAAGAAATTAAAATCATTACTAAGTAGAATTATAAACCGACAGAAAAATAATAATAAATATTTTCTTAATATTAAAACAACAATGATAATAATAAAAATTAATGTCTACCATAATCATTATCCATATTGATGACCTATAATTTTCCATTATTTTTTCCCAAGTCAAATACGGTGATCCATTAGATCATCTAACACAATGACCTAAATGCTTGATAACATCTTTGCAATTTCATCAACCAGCGATATATGCTCTTTTGGACCAACCTCCACTACTAATTGAGTCCAATTTTAGCCTAATTTAATTGTTTGTTAAAATTTAGCAACACGAATAGTGATATGGACACCAATTAGAAAATAAAAATTCAAATTGACATGTTTTAATGTCATTATTTATGCACGTTACTTAATTTTAAATTTTTATTTTTTAAATTGCATCTACATTATCATCCACATTGCTTAATTTTGACCAGCAACTCAATGTGGCCAAAATTGCACTCAATTGATCAAAGCATGGCTAAATTAATAATTTTAAAAGAATGAACCAAACTAATAAAGTAATGTAAAGGTTTGAATTTTTTAGACTGTTAGGCCTAAAGTATTATAAGTTATGCTTGTAGGACATGGTCTTTTTTAAATTTGTTTATTAGATACCATAGATGATTAATTTAGAGAGATTAATTCAGAAAAGTATTATATATTATTAATAGACAAAATACTGGAAACACGGAACTTGAGAAAAAAAAAGTTATTGATTAAATATATCTTTAATCTCCACAATTATGTTAATTCATATAGATTGTATATTTGTAAAAATAAAAAAGTAAACTCTTAGGAAATAATATACATTACACTTATTTTAAAATATGTTAGATAACTTTTAATCAAAATCTCAATTTGTTTAATATATTTTTATTTTTATTTTTTTCCAATAGCAAAGGATATAATCCTAGTGTTCATTTAATATAATGAAATATATATTTAATTTATTTTAATATGCGTACCTTAAATATAATATACTTCCTATGTTTATATCTTTAGAAAAACATAAGCAAAAGTTACAGTAAATGGTATATGTTTTACATATTTTAGTATATATTTCATATATATTTGGTATACATATAATATATAAATAATATTTGAAATTGTTCTTTGATTTCTGCTTGTACATGTAGTGTCTATACATCTTTAAATTTGGCCATTATTTAAAAAGTCTAGCCAATTTCTTGTAAGAAATATATTATCAAACATTATTAATGCAAAATATAATCTCATTTAATCCAATGTATTAGTGAAGTGAAATAGTTATTTTATTACTTGTCCATGCATGGGTAGCACCATAACAAGAAAAAAAATCAAATTAATGGCAAGGAGCATGTTTATAAATATATTGCCTTATGACATATCAAACTGAAGAACAACTCACTCCTCATGTCCCACAAGTCTCAGGAGCATCTTTGCATAGTCTCCATAGGTATCCTTGGCAATATCAAATCCATGAGCACCACACCCATTAAAACCATCATCAAAAGTTATATGGAATCTCTACGAATAAGCTTGAAAACCCTTTTTGAATTGAGCACCCCCAACACATTAACATGAAAACTCCAAGAACCAATTTGGTTCAACCCCTAAGAAAGGTTAGAAGACAAATTTCTTAGAAACATTATCAAGAATTAGAACCTAAGGAAAACTAAGTACCTTAAACCCCCAATTCCAAATAAGCCACAAGGATAGATCAACTCCTTGATAAGTAAGATTTGCATTCAAACAAGAACACAAAGACAAAGCAAACAAGCTTTAAGATAAAAAAAAAATATCAATTATCATTCAACTTCAACTTTTAAATTTTTTTACATCAATATTTGTACTAACCTTTATAGGCCTTAAAAAACCCTAAATCTTAACTAATAAGGATCACATCTGATATAGGATAAAGATAAGCTTACTAACTAAAAGAGATAATTTAAACAAAGTCCTAGTTAGATTAAAATACATATGTGGCCGCCCAAATAAGCCATAAAACCCTAATTTACATAAGTCAATATAGTTGGGTCTCATAACATAAGCCAAGTTAAGCTCAAAGTCTTCATATGCTCCAATTCAGCTTCTTTGGTCTTTATAAGCCCAATCAAATTCATTCAAGCATAATAAACTGAATTAGGTTAATGAGCCTGGAACTTAAATCCAATTCTTCAAGCTTTGATGTTGATAAGATATTCAGTTGTAATAGGATTACTCTATTAGAATAAAATCCCTATTTATTAGGGTATTAGTTGCATTTTTTAAAAATATTCTTATCTACCTGTACCATGATATTAGTGGGCTGCTATTTCTCTTTTCTGTTTTGTAATGGCTATTTAAGCCAAGTTCAGTCTTTAAATAAAACAAGTCATTCCTCCAGATTGTATAGAGCTTTCGTTCTATTCTTTACAATTTGGTATCAGAGCTCCCTACTGGGGCCTGAAGAAAAAGAAAAACAACAGTTTTTTTTTAATGATTTCCAAACACAAAAGAAATGAGAGAATGAGTGAGGATAAGAATTTCATGCAACTTGTTGTCCCCCGTTTCGATGGTCACTATGACCATTGGAGCTTGCTTATGGAGAATCTCTTGAGATCTAAAGGGTATTGGAGTTTGATTGAAACTGGTTTAACTAAGAAATTCAACTATGTAGTTTTCTGTATCGAGGAATCAAAGGATATTGATGCACTCACAATTGATGAGTTGCAAAGTTCACTCATTGTGCATGAACAAGAGTTTCAGAAGAGAAATGGCAAGGAGCAGGCTTTGAAGGTAACTGTGGATGATAGAAATGGAGGCAGGGGTCGAGGTAGAGGTGGCTACAGGGGTAGGGGTAGAGGCAGAGGCCGACAAGCCTTCAACAAGGCTACAATTGAATGCTACAAGTGCCATGACCTTGTCCATTTTCATTATGAGTGCCCAGCTTGGGAGAAGGAGACCAACTATGTAGAATTAAATTATCACGAAGAGATGCTCTTGATGCCCTATGTTAAGGTGAACCATGCATTATGTGAAGATATTTGGTTCCTTGATTCAGGTTGCTCAAATCATATGAGTGGAAACAAGACTACATTTTGTGAGCTAAATGAGACATTCCGGGAAAAAGTAAAATTGGGAAATGGCGCCAACATACGTGTACTTGGAAAAGGAAGGGTGAGATTAAACGTCAATGGCAGCAACCATGTGATCACTGATGTCTTTTATGTCCCAGAGCTGAAAAATAATCTCTTAAGCATTGGTCAGCTTCAAGAGCGTGGTCTTGCAATTCTAATTCAATCAGGAAAGTGTAGAATATATCATCCGGAGAGAGGGCTTATTATTCAATCTGAGATGACAGTCAACCGAATGTTCGTTTTAATGGCTCACTCTGTGGTCGAAAATGAGAAGGGCACATGCTTTCACATAACTACCTCAGAATTAGCTCACCTTTAGCACTGCAGGTATGGGCATTTAAGTCATAAAGGCTTAAAAACACTACAAATAAAGAAAATGGTTCATGGACTTCCACCACTTCCTACAGCATATGTGACTTGCACTGATTGTATGGTGGGAAAGCAACATAGAGATCCTATTTCCAAGAAGAGCACATGGAGAGCTACAGAAAAGTTGCAGCTGATCCACGCAGACATTTGCGGACCAATCTCCCCAATGTCAAACAGCAAGAAAAGGTACTCATTATGTTTCATTGATGATTTCAGTAGGAAGGCATGGATATATTTCTTGAGTGAGAATTCTGAAGCATTCAATATGTTTTAATATTTTAAGAAACTTGTTGAGAATGAAGCTAGTTCATTCATTAAATGTTTGCGTACTGATAGAGGAGGGGATTTTAATTTTAAATAATTCAATGAGTTTTGCAAGGAACATGGTATCAGGAGACAGTTGACAACAGCATATACTACTCAGCAAAACGGAGTGGCAGAACGAAAAAATCGAATGGTGATGAATTTGGTAAGAAGCATGTTGTCCAAGAAGAAGATACCTAAAATATTTTGGCCTAAGGCTGTTAATTGGGCAATTTATGTTTTAAATAGAAGCCCAACATTAGCAGCAAAAGATGTCACACCACAAGAAGCTTGGAGTGGGGTAAAACCAACAGTGAATCATTTCAGAGTTTTTGGATGCATCTCACATGTGCATATCCCTGATGAAAGAAGGACAAAGTTGGCTAGCAAGAGTCTTCCTTGTGTTCTATTAGGTGTTAGTGAAGAATCAAAGGCATATCGACTATATAATCCTATCTCAGAAAGGATTATTGTAAGTCGAGATATCATTTTTGAAGAGGAAAAATAATAGGACTGGGATAAGAAGTTTGATGAACAAATATTAGTGGATTTGGAATGGGGAGACGATGAGAACAGTACTGTTGAAGATAATATTGAAGCAACCAGCGTTGAAGAAAATGGTGAGCAAAATTTAGTCCCTTTAAGTACATCAACAAATGCTAATTTAGATGAAGGAAGAAGAATTCGACAAGCTCCAACCTACTTAGGAGATTATGTCACTGGTGGGGGACTTTCAGATGAAGATATTGAAGTTAATATGGCTCAAATCATGTATGCAGATCCAACAAACTTTGACAAAGCTCAACAAAGTCCTAAGTGGAGGCTGGCAATGGATGCTGAGATGGAGGTAATTAAGAAGAATAAAACATGGAAACTAACTGATTTGCCTGCAAGTGCCAAGAAAACTAGAGTGAAGTGGATTTATAAAACAAAATTCAATGAATTTGGAGAGGTGGAAAAATACAAAGCAAGATTGGTAGCTAAGGGCTATTCACAATAACAAAGAGTTGATTACACTTAAGTTTATGCACCAGTGGCAACGATGGATACAGTTCGCATGATTATTGCCTTGGCAGCTCAAAGAGGATGGAAGATTTACCAACTTGACATGAAGTCTGCTTTTCTTCATGGGGAATTAAGTGAAGATATATATGTAGAACAGCCAATGGGATATGTGCTGAAAGGAAATGAGTAGAAAGTATATAAACTGTAGAAAGCCTTGTACGGATTGAAACAAGCTCTACGAGCTTGGTTCAGTTGACTTGAAGCACATTTTGCAACTAAAGGTTTTCAGAGGTGTCATAGTGAACAAACCTTGTTCATTAAAAGCAGTGATGGAGGTAAAATTCTTATTGTAAGTGTTTATGTAGATGACTTGATATACACTGGTGATAATGAAGTTATGATGAATGAATTTAAATAGTCCATGTTAAGGGAATTTGATATGTCTGATTTAGGGGGCATGAGGTTTTTTCTTGGCATAGAGGTTTTGCAAAGTGCCAATGGTGTATATATTTGTCAAAGACAATATGCGCTGGATGTTCTAAAACGTTTCGGTATGGAGGATAGCAATGTTGTTTGTAGTCCTATTGTTCCAGGTTCAAAGTTGCATAGAGACGAAGAGGGAGTCAAAGTGGCTGAGACGTATTTTAAGCAAATAGTTGGTAGTCTGATGTACGTCACTACCACTAGACCTAATACGATATCTGTTGTAAGTTTATTTAGTCGTTTCATGTTTAAGCCTACAGAGATGCATTTGCAAGCTGCCAAAAGGGCTCTTAGGTACTTGAAAGGGATGGTGAATTATGGGATATTTTACAAGAGGGGTGAAGCTGAAGAGCTTATTGCATTCGCTGATAGTGATTATGCCGGAGATGTTGATGATCGCAAAAGCACCTCTGGATATGTTTTCTTGATGAATTCATGAGCTGTTTCATGATCTTCAAGGAAGCAACCACTGTCACATTACCAACCATTGAAGCTGAATTTGTGGCAGCTGCTGCTTGTGCTTGTCAAGCTGTGTGGATGAGAAGGATACTAAAAAAGTTGGGGCACAGGGAGAAAGGAAGCACCACGATCATGTGTGACAGCAGTTCAGCCATTAAACTCTCCAAAAACCCAGTTATCCATGGCAAAAGCAAACACATAGATGTGTGATTCCATTTTCTGAGAGATTTAGTTAAAGATGGTGTTATTAAGATGGAGTTTTGTAGCTCAAATGATCAAGTTGTTGATGTGATGAGTAAGCCTTTGAAGTTGGAAGACTTTCTGAGATTGCGGCAGATGCTAGGAGTATGTGAGGTGTTAGATAAACTAAATACTTGAAAGTTTTTTAGTTTAAGGGAGGGAATGATAAGATATTCAGTTGTAATAGGATTACTCTATTAGAATAAAATCCCTATTTATTAGGGTGTTAGTTGCATTTTTTTGAAATATTCTTATCTACCTGTACCACGATATTAGTGGGCTGCTATTTCTCTTTTCTGTTTTATAATGGCTATTTAAGCCAAGTTCAGTCTTTGAATAAAACAAGTCATTCCTCTAGATTGTATAGAGTTTTCGTTCTATTCTTTATAGATGTGTCCTTAACCCAAATATCTTGGATAAGCTCATTGACTTGCAATTTGAATCGAACTAGGATTCCTTTCGCTGCTTGTAACTCCTAATATCATCAGGACTTCTTGCAGGATCAGGATTCCTAGTTGAGTCAGGACTCGTCATTGAATTAGAATTCCTTGAGCTAGTAGGATATGCATCATAAAGACTCCTTGTTGGAGTAGGATTAGTTGTGCTAGTTTGCTTCATATCAAAAAGCAAAAAAAGAATGTTCAAAAAATTCATCAAACACCTTAGGTGCATATTTAAATATTAGTTGTAATCATCTAGTTCTCTATATTCTCTAATACTATAAGAGTAAATCTCTACACCTCTTATCAAATTATTAAAGCTCAAAATTTTAAAAATAAAATTAACAACAAATCAAGAGGATGGAATAATTTTTTACAATTAATTAATGATAATAATAACTCACAAATTTCTTTCAAACTAGTACAAAAACTTATATTAGCAAGAGATTCTTTTTAGACAAATTTATACTTATACGCAATAAGAATTTTCCAAAGTAGAGAATGATAGTCACATTTTCATAAATGAGCAGACCTAATTGTTGCTGCATTGTGTATAAACTTTTCCATAACAAAATTTTCATAATGGTTGAAAGTCAGATTAAAAAAAAAAGTGGAAATGAGACAAATTTGTCAACACCACCACATTAGATTTAAAAGAAGCATTATGGCTCAATCTCAAGCCTATGTTCAAAGCCAAAACCAATAAAGAGCTAAAGTGGAGCCTCACGAGACATTTTTAGGCAATTTATGCCTTGCAATGTGTTCCGTACTTTAGTTGTTTTGATTTGTTTTAAGATTTAAGATTATTATAAAATAAATTATAATATATTAAGTAAATATTTTTATATTTATAAAAATTAATTTTTATGTGTAATTATTTTGAATTTAATTAATAATGTAAACATGATATTTTTATGAATAATAATAAATTAAATATTTTTAATATCTTTTTTAATTTTTTTTATACACAAACTTATATTTTATGCATTAAAAATAGTATAAATATTAAAATGTGTCAAGAAATATAGTAACACATGTTAAAAATATTTATCTCAAATATATATTTATTTATTTATTACTTTATTTATTTATTTATTCATTTATATTATAGGTAAATAAAATTTAAGAAGTAACGTAATTAGTAATATATATTTTTATTTTTCAATTAGTGATACTTTGGAGAATTAAAAAATAAATATACTTTTGGCAAATGATAAAATAAATTATCTATTAAAATTAGTATAATATAATTTTTAAGAACTCTTTATATACTAAATTTTTATATTTTTAGTAAATGAGACTAATTTTTTGCATATTTCATATATTACCATTTGAAATATTTGCTTTAAAATCATAATAATGATGTTGGCATAATTTTTTGCTCATGAGAGAAGGATAGATGAGGTGATAATTTTTGGGTCATTAACACAAAAGAGAAGAATAAGAGCAAAAGTAAGATTGCAGCAAATACAATGGAGTGAAGAACTGAAATTAAAACAAAAAAACATACAGAACAACCTACTCTTGATATTTTCCAGAGAGAGAAGTTATATAACAATATGTAGTCGAGACATGAAAAATTACAAATGAGACCACAACAGAAACTAAACTGCCATCTTCGAGTATTAAAATGACAAACAGATGCTACCCCGATTCAACTCGTGCGAACATCCGCGCAAATAAGAATATTGAAATCTTCAGGCATATATCCAAAATCTATTCCTATCTGCTATCCGGGAATTTAGTCTCATAGACCTGGGGTACCTGAACATAATATTTCTCTGTAAGATAATCACTGTCAAATGATATATGCACATTACATAAATTTGTCCTCGTACTTCTAAGGAAAAATCAGTGCAGCCAGATTTCTTCCTACAAGTGCTGGGACTAATATATGTATTTAGCATACGCCCCAAGGGCACTTGTTAAAAAAGATTGAAAAATTATAACTAATAGAAACATATTACCATGAATGTTGCAGTGATCATCTTGCCAGCAAACCATCTACCATGCAACGCCCGTTGTGCACTAATAGCAGATTGTGTATTCTCAAATCTCAGATACACAAACCCAGCACTATTCCTGTTTCATGAACAGAGTCAATGCCCCAGAAGGGTAAACATCAGAAAGAGAGAGAAATGCTACCAATTTCTTAATTCTCAAATTACAGATGATGCATAAATACAGCACTATTCCTGTTCCATGAGGAGTTTCAGCGACCCATAAAAGTAAACATCATAAAGATAGAAATACAACAAATTTCTTGATTCTCAAATTACAAATGCACAAATCATGTTTCATGAAGAGTATCAATGACCCATGAGGGTAAACATCAAAAGAAATTCAACAAATTTCTTGAGTGTTGAATGGGAAATTCTATTTTTAATAGAACTGCAAATGATGTAAATACAAATTTTTTTTATTGATCTGGAACAGTTTATCAGTTCCTAAAACTGGACTACCATCCCACGTGTTAGGTTTTAAAAAATCAAACCCAGGCCATTAGTTGTGTTGTGAAGCATAACTCCTAATAAGTATGCATCTCTAACACCACACAAACCATGAAATGCGTGCCTCAGTAAACATAATAGGCAGATATTGTGCTTCAGAAATAGTAACAGTTCGAAATAGTAACATCAAGGACACAGATTTCAATATTCACAGAAGAGCAAATTAAAGCCAAAGTGTTCTCCAAATAAAATATTCAATATTTCTCAAAAATTACTTCTCTGTTACATGCCAAACACCATAAATTTTCAATTGATTGTAGGTGTTGCAACTTGCAAACAAACAACATAAACTAAGTTGTTTTCTTAAATAATGTTTTCCAGCAAACAATTTAAAAGACAAGATATTTTGCATAGAACAAACAGAGACAAGAATTGAACTTACTTGTCCACATAAATATGCTGCAGATTTCCGAATTTGGAGCATTCCAGTTGAACATCTTCTTTAATATCCAAATCAAAGTCTGGTTCCGTCTGCCAAAATATAGCACAGTCTAAGCAAAACAACAATAAGAAAAGAACTAAGAGTACATTCTAAAAAGTGTATGCATGCCACCCAACCTCTATACTTGGATCAAACATATTCTTCAGTAATAAACATTCACTTGGGACGCCAATTGTATCCACTGAAGGAATAGCACCAGGAAGCTGAACACTTGCACCTGGAAGTCCAGGGAAAGCAGGAGCAGAACCCGAAATAAGAGGAGCAACAATAGGAGGTATGACAGGTGCAGCACCAAGAATTGGTGCTGTTGGTACAGCAAGGCCAGTACTTGCAGCAGATGTTCCCAATGAACCAGCAATACTGCAATTGAAGGCAGCAGAAGTCAGAACAGAAGCAACGAGAAGAATTAGAAACAGAAAAGACAAAGAATAAGTAAAAACCTTGAGGCGGTGCCACTGCGATCCAACTTCTGCATCAAAATTGCTCGAGAACGTGCATTCAGAGCCTGAGATTTATAAGAAAATTGGGTTAGATTCGTTGGGTCACATAAATGTCCATGACGGATTAAATAAAACGACAATTAGCAAATAGGAGAAATTTTATAATACTAATGCATTCAAGTTGATCTATTTGCCATAACCATCTCTCCTTTTATCACTTTGTCCAATCATGGAAGAGAAGTCCATTAAAGGGATCATGACAAACCAGGCCACTTTGCACATAAATAGATATCAATACCATGCTTTAATATCAGGAATAGAAAAGATTAGTTACTAACCAAGCCACCACCTTCATCATCATCAAAATCACCAGCATTTGTTGTACTGTCTTGCATTCCTGTTTGATCAGTAACAGTTGACACCTAAAGATAACAAAACAAAAAAATCAAAAAAAGCGTAGATGTTCGAGATATAGTTGATTCTATCAGTCCCACTATTTATTTGAGTAACAGAAGGGAGAGAGAGAAACAGAACCAAGAGACAGATAACAGTATTACCTTGATTGGCCGACCTGCAATCTCCACTTGTCCATTCAAATTTAAGGCATTCTTAGCATCTTCAAGACGCGCAAACTGCAATGAAATTAAATACCATAAACTTACAATGTCCAGATACTCATGACTCTTGCACTTGACCATTTGACAGTTGCAGCAGCAGAAAAGAAATATTACCAAAGCTACATTTGTTTGGCAAAATAAATTTCCCAGAAAATATTTTCAACATTGTCAGTGTTCAGTACTATTACAAAGAACATTTCCACAACAAACAAAAACTCCTGTTTACAATATCCATAAAATAACTAGATAGGCATATTAACAACCGATGGACCATCATTAATCAATCTCCACTAATCATCAGCAACGGAAAATCATTACTAGTCACTAGTAATAAACAAAGTATATGCCACTCATATGATCCATAACTGAAAATATAAGATACGAAGTTCAGCTCATATGCTATAGATGGCCCATTGCTAATCACTATCGAGGACCAAAGTACACCTCATTCTTATAATCCCCGAGTCAACAGCTTGAGAAATAAGAAGTCTTTCGAAAGTCTTCATTATACAAACATTTCAGTCTTATTTATTAAAGATAAGGTGAAGATTCCCCAAAATAATACAAACACCAAATGAAAAGAAAAATCCTGACTGATTCTTAGTATTTTGAACAAACAACAGAAAAATAAGTACAGAGATTCTCCAGAGCAGTTTTTACAGAAAACTTATTTACAGAAATAATTTGATTATGAAAATAAATTTGTTTGTACGGCTTTCAAAAGAGGAGGCTATACATGTAGAACATATTAAACCAGAAAACAAGTCTACCTTAGTCCACAGTTCCTTCTCCAGGTAAACATGCAAATAAAAATTTCATTCATTTGGCTCGTCTCCTCAAATGAGAAATTTTTTTTTTTATGGTCATCAGGATTAGATATTTTAGTCCACAGTTCCTTCTCCAGGTAAACATGCAAATAGAAATTTCATTCATTTGGCTGGTCTCCTCAAATGAGAATTTTTTTTCTTATGGTCATCAGGATTAGGTATTTTATTCAACTCACCTGAACAAACCCAAAGCCTTTACAGTGGCCAGTTTCATCAAGAGGCAATTGCACCAACTCCACAATACCAAATGGCTCAAAAACCTGAAAGTCAGAATTACCGTGTTACATTCAGATTCTCATAACACATGTAGTCTATGTGAAATTGTCACAAAAAAGACTTATGCTATTTAAAGCATTTACAGATGTGCCCTTGCCTGTCGAAGCTGATCTTCTGTTATGTTAAAGTGCAGATTGCCAACATACAACCTTCTAGCCCCACCAGAGTATGGACCAGATCCAGCATTCACAGTTGTAGTCGACTGAACAAGATTTTTTTCGGCTTCTGAAGGTTTCACCATTACTGGTTGACCAAGAAGAGGTTGCCCAGAGAGTGCTATGGCCATTGGCACTGACATAACATCATAGAATTCAATATACCTGAAAATAGACCACTATTATGGTGAAGAAAACACACCAATATTCCAAGCAACCCAATACCGCATCAGCCATCCTAGTACAACCCAGGAATTAGAATAATCATGAACCATTTCAGTACTGGTAAAGAGTGTAACGGTATTGGTAACATAATAGTTGCTGTCACCATGAACTTTTAACAAAAAATAACAAAGTGATATAAATCAATAACAAATAGAGAATTAATTTAATTATGCAATGCATCAAGTTAATTACCACCTACAAAATACATTAGGTGTTTATTAACTTTATTTGAGTTCCTCTAGTGTTATTTTGAAATTGACTTGATAATCAGAGCAAAAATACTTGCAATGAAGTGTCTTTACATTCTTATGCGACTGACAGTGCAAGCCATAATTAAAACAATATATAATCTGCCTTTATTTGCCACATGAAAAAGATGCATCAACTATCTTAAAAAGATCATGTACCCTCAAATGAGATCCCCTCACCTTCCCCCTACATCTTTCCGAAGTTTATCTCTTTCTTTCCTCATTGTTTCTTTCTTCCTATAATCCTTTGTCAGTTAAATTTTTTTCTAAAGAAATTACCCTTTAACTTAGCAAATTAAGAAATTTCATCAAGGCACATTAAGGCACTAAGAGGTCCTAGAGCCTAGATACAAAAGCCCAGAGGCGCAGCCATGCGCCTAGGAAGTAAATTAGAGCTCATTTTAGCTCCAAAATTCTTTTAAGAATTTTATTCCTGCCTATACCTGGCCAGATAAGCTCCTAAGCTAGTGACCTAGAAACATTTAAACAGTCAGAATTAAGATAAGGGAAGAGAAGAGGGAAACTAGCACAAAGGAGAGTAGTGACTGAAAACAAGGTAGGAGATAAATTTGAGGCATGTAGAGTCTGGAAATGGAAGGATCAGCCGCCGGTCAACAGTGGTGGTCCAGTAGAACCCTGGCTACTTTCTGTCAACAGGAACTGTACTTCCAGCAACACCGGGAAATTTATTGTAGATAGGGAAGTTGCAACTTTCGGTTGTGGTTTGAAAAATTTCAATGATTGTGTATGGACAATGTAGTATTTCAAAGAACATTCCGGCACGTTGGCAGTAAAATTAAAGAGGCACGTCCCTCTGCTGCCTTACAACTGTAAGCCAATAACTAAGCCCTAAAGCATGCACCTGCTGGACATTGCCTGCCTATCTCCCATACAGATGTCAAGGGCCCAGGTCTGCTGGACTTTACACCTTTAATAACTATGAATTTCATAAACAAAATTAAAGGATCTGGACACTCAAAATTAAGAGAAAGAGAAGGGAGGTTGGCACTTCCAAACAACAAAAATCTAGCAAGATAAATTTTACAGCCTTAACTCTTCTGGGCACTTCCAAACAGCAAGATGTGCAAAGGCACTACACTACAATCCAAATATTCCAGCACTCAGACGCTCAACTGCAACCAAAACAAGTCTAAGAACTAGAGTGGAAAATCCCACTCTAGAATTTGTAATGATCAGTTATTCTAAAACAATCCTGTAAAAAACCTAAAATGTGAAATAGAACTTTAGCTTCAAGGAGCAAATACACAATCAAACGATATAATCAACACACATGAATCCTACCTCATCTGTAACACAAATATCATAAAATAAAAATTAAAAGCTATTAATTAAGAATAAAGCAAATAGAAGTGGTATATCTATTCCACTTAATTTGACTAAGTCACAAATTTAATCTTACCCCACTCCCTTTGAACGTCTTGAATTGCGATCCATTATGAGCCGTACATCTCGCACCTGAAAAGTTGTGGTAACGATATTAGGAATGTAGAGAAAACAAACTAATCATCAAAAGCAATCAAGCTTTTAAATGCATGCACTTAATCCAGATAAAGGTTATTGTTATTGGTCTACTGTGTTTGATCTTGATGTCATATTACTTCTCCAGATAATGAAATAATAATAGCACATGAAAGCTTACAACATCAGTCATCCCTTCATATAAATTGAAACATATTAAATCTTTTATCATACGGTTGGAACTGCTTTAAAAATCCTGGAGCAGGTGTATCTATAGGTTATACAAAGTAGAAATACAATTCATGGCTATACACCAGTATAGAACCAACCTTGCCAGCCCTCGAGAAAAATTCATAGACATCTCTCTCATCTGCCTTCAGGCATATCTGCAAACATTGTTCACCAAAATCATAAGTTGATATCACGGAATATATATATATAAAGAAAAAGATCAAATGGATCTGCATTTACTTGATACGCAAATACTGTTCTCTGATCCCGTTCAGGATCAGCTTCTGGCTCTGCAGCTTCTTCCTTTTTCTCTTTATTATATCTTCTGCAGGGTAATAAAAAGGAAAATCAATGATTAGACAGTCGCATCAGAAGCAAAATATAACAACGAAACTTCAGTGGAGAAACAAGCCAAGAACCAGGACATTCATATAGCAAATTTTAGCATAATTATATTTTTATTCGAATAAAAGAAGGAAATTTCTTCTCTTTGTTATTAAAAGGAAAATTCCAACATTATAAGACAAGAAAATCCCAAAATGGCATCAAATATCTTCAATATGAGTAAAAACGCCGAATCCTTGTAACATAGTCCTGCAGGGAACTACACAAAGTCAAAATGAGAGGACTAATGAATGCATGTGCAAAAATTAAGGGATTTTATGTTTACATATAATAGGAACCAACCTTGAGAATAATCATGGAAAAATTGAGTCCTAGTCCAGTACTATATTCAAGTTCAAGTATGGATTAATAAACTTGTACCTTCTATACAAACATAATCTTAAATGGAAACAGCATCATGAAGTTGTATCGAGGGCAATACCAAAGTACCTATTTGCAATAGTTTAGAAACTGTTAACAATTTATATTCCAGTTAAAGTAGTGTATCCTCAAAAAGAAAAAAATAAGACCATCATTATAGAGAAGCATGTCATCAACCACATCTTATCATCATCAAGAAGAATATTACAACAAGCCAAAACACATGCAGAAAAAGTGGTACCTAATGAATAATGCCCAGGATGAAAAGAAATTGTTACGAAAGTTGCATAAATCACAAATATGAGGACTACAGGACATGGAGTAGGTAATTATCGGTTGCGAGAGACACCCATGGGAAGGGATGACAGAACAATTTAAACTATAGGATACCACCAAAATGTTCTAACTTTATTAGGTTCTTACTTAACTTCAGGAACGAGGGGAATGAACCACCTATAGAAATGATGACAGACTCAAACATACAAACCACAAATAAGAGTTCACTATGTAAGATGAGTAACTTTGGTTGATGAAAAGCATTCCAGAAAAATCCTTTTGTGTGAACGACTATCCAAACAGCTTGAGAACAGTCGTAAAAATATTAAATGACTTCCGCAAAACAAGGACAATATATTAGTAACCTAACCCTCAGCAGAAATGAGAGATCGCAATTTTTCATCTAAACCTAAATCATTAAGATAGGCCATCATGAAGACACATTGTTTATAATCTATACTGTAGAAAAGGAAAGAGGAAAAAAGAAAAAAGAAAAGACGCCAATCTTAGCCCACTGAACACTGATTATCCCACAAGCATCAGAAGAGGAAGAACTTCTCTTATGCAAAGCCCATCACTCTCACCAGCATTTCTGCAACAGAATAAATATGATTAAGCAACTAAGTTGAAAGGTGGAGGATAATGGAAATCATAGCACGGCGTCCCCACCCTAGCCAAAACCTCAACACCGAAACCCAATCTTGCATATGATTCCACAAAGTCTATGAAGAAACATTTAAAACCCATGACCTGAGTTCCTGTGCCTGGCCCAATTGCCAGAAAGACCATCTGAAGATTGCTCTAGCACATCTGCGATTCCCAGAATCTAATTTTCAATATCAGAATTTTCAAGACATTCAATAGAACAAGAAACTATACAAACTAAGAGCTACTGGAGATATATTTTATTTAAGCACAGACCCCTGTAGAACTAGAAGATTATACTTTAGGAAACAAAATGGACCCAACAAAATTTCATGACACAGGCAAGGCGAATAATTTTCAAATTTTTTTTTCCAGGCCACAATTCAAAGCTAGAGATAAAAAAAAGCATCTAATAAGCATTAATGTGAAATAAAAGGCAATAGGACCCTTGAGCTTTGCTAGTTTACCAAAGCATGAGAGTACATGTGCAATTAATTACAAGTCACTTCTTTATAAATCACCAACCAAATCCATAAAGGCCTAAGCTTGTTGTCATCAAGTCCAAACTCCACAGACTCAAAAAACATATTTATCTACATTGAGAAACTAGCCACATTCTTTCCAGCATAGAAGGCAGCAAAACCACATTGAACACATCCTTCCAGTCCAACCTTCTATAAGATTGATTGAAACCAAGATTTAAGAAGATACTCCCATGATTACAATACCAAAATACACCTTGAACTGCTGAATCAAAGGAGAGAAAGTCTTGAAAGAGTACCAGTGGGAAAAAGAATATATTAAAAAAAAGGTCCTTTTGCTATAACCAAGGATTGAGTAAAGAAAGAACTATATCCCACAAATGAACATCTAAGAACATAGCAGAAAAGAGAACAAGAAAATAGTTAATACTCTAAGAATTGAAACTGATAAAAATGTAGCCACATCATTACAATATTTAAGTATAGGGAGTTCATTTATCATACTTATTCTCCTTCCATGCCTCACCATTCCCATTGTTGCTTTAGACTTGAAAGAAAAAAATTCAACTCTCAAGAATACGAGATTTCTTCTCGCTGCCTCAAAAACCCATTTAAACTTTAACTCACAGCACTAGCTCAATATGACATACGTGCATGTGGGTGAAAGAATGTTGATAAGAAAGGGAATATAGTAGGAAATGTTGGAGTGAGACCCATATAAAGCAGACTACAAGAACGAGAAGAAAGTAAATGAGGGATGAACTGGATTTTCAAAAGAATTGACAACTTAGATAAAGGATTCAAGCATTAAGGCCAACAATGCTGAAGTCAAGCAGAAGTCCTGATTTTACTCACACAGTCACAATACAGCAATAAAAAGATTGCAAATATCCTCAGAAGCAAACTTAAATGTCCATAGTTTTTCCACTAGATCAAAGTGCAACTTAACATTTATCAACTAGACCAGGTTAAAACTGGTTGCACTTGACTCGAACCATGAAGAGCACAATGCATTCAATAATCACAAGCAAAGCAGAGTGCTAATAGGACCAGGTATAAACAAATGGGATATAAACTATATTTGGTAGTCATGCCAGCAATGAGGCATCTATAGAGAAATATGAAATATATCTTAGAAATCTATTAAAATAAACAAGTACAAAATTATACCTGCTTTCCCTATCACGTTCCCTGGACTCCCTCTCTCTTTCTCTTTCTCGAAATTCCCTGTCACGGCTCTTTTCTCTCTCCTTCTCATCCAACTCAATTCGATGCTTATCAGATCTGCTCCTGCTTCGGCGTGAACGCTCTTTTTCCCTTTCCTTGTCCTTTTCACTTTCACGATCCCGCTCCTTCCTGTCCCGATCACGTTCCCGTTCACGTTCCCGCTCTCTATCTCTATCTCTGTCTCTCTCTTTCCCATTTCTTTCTTCCCTATCTCTTTCTTTCTCCCTCTCTCTACCTCTATCCCTATCTTTATGTTCTCGGCTACTTCGATGATGGTCCCTCTCTCCATCTCTAGATCGTGATCGCTGACGAGATGAACCGCGTTCTTTACGCTGATCAGGATCACGAGACTCATCTCCAGATTTTGGGCGCTTTGAGCGACGGTTGTCATCATCCCCATCATCCTTCTCGTTGCTCCTATGTTTTGAACTGCGACTGCTATCTTTCTCCCCAGACTTCATGGCACCATCACCACCATTGGCAGCTTCCTTTGTCTTATGAGGTTCAGGGTTTTCAACTGTTTTCTCCAGGTATTCATACTCATCAAAGTCCATCTTAACTATTGTTCTAATCAGACAAGTAATCTAGCAAATAAACCTACAGCTGCATGCAAAAGAAAAAAAAATAATTAACTTCAAAAAATAATTGATGCCAGGACAAGAGCACTATGATCAGCAGCTACAAGCGAAATATTAAAAAAGAAAAAACAAAACAATATTTATTCTGTTTAGTTGACTACTTAGCTAATTAGGGATGCGAATGAGTTGAGCGAGGTTTCCAATGTTCAGGCTCGGCTCGAGCTCGAAGATTTCTTATGTTTTAGAACTCAAACTCGGCTAGTTGCAATTTTGATATGTTCGATCTTGGCTCATAGTTAGCTTGATATTATATACAAACAAGTTAAACTCGAGCTCGGTATTTTATATAAACGAACTAAAGCTCATTCTCGAATCAAATTCAGACTCGTTAAGCAAGCTCGACCTTACCAAATATGAAGTTGTAAATCTTGCAATTATAAATAAATTATACACAAAAGCAAAATATGCATCTAAAAACTAAAGTAATTAAACCAAGTTCTTGATAAAAACAAAGAGTTCAATAAACTCCATAGTAGCAAATTAGATACAACAAAGAAAATTCCAACATGTCACAGCACAAGTGATATAAAGCAGCCTGTAATCATCTGAAATTTGTAGAAGCATCGCTTAAATTTGACATGCTGTTATAATAATATATCAAAACAACACAGCAAGAAAGAAAAAAGTACCCAACATATCACAAGAATATATTTCTGGTTGTATCAATTTGCATAAAAAGAAAAAAGAACATATCAAAAATTAAAAAAATATTGCAAGAAGAGAAAAATGAAAGGAACTATTGCAAGAAGAGAATTAAGGAATATATAGCACGCTCATGAAGTTATCAAATAATGAGAAGGGATCAGGAGACAATATTCTCTCTTTTTTTTTATTTTGAGTGATGAATTATTAATCTCTGTTCTAGAGACAGAATAAAAACTTGCATATAAGAATGAACTAAATTTGTGCAAAATCATGTCATTCTATTTTATTTTGGAGAACCCCCGTTTAAATTTGACATGCATTTTCATCATCATCTGAAAGTTTTTTAACAAATCAAGAACTGGGTAGGTTGATAAATGGTCAGTGAACAGGTCAGTGAACAGCAACTAAGAAAAGAATTCTAAGTTAATAACATGCATTTTTAAGTTAATTTTCGACTCCGTTTCCTTTTTCCAAGCTCTGTTATCGATCTTCAAGCTTTAGAAGAAAAAAAAATGCAAAGAAAAAGCTCCTTACCTGGGTCGTGACAGAAAAGGATGGAAGAGGAGGGCGGCTGAGTCGTGACAGAAAAGGATGGAAGAGGAGGGCGGCTGAGTCGTGGAGGAGGAGGAGGACGGCTGGAAACTTGACAGAATTTGATGGAAGAGGAGGCCGACTGCGTGGTGAACGAAAATGGAGGAGGGCGGCTGCTCAAGAAATGGGGTTAGAAAAATAGGGTTTGTAATTTACAATGAATGTAGCTTAGATTTTTCTTTATTTTACTTTGCAATTATGTCAAAACTACGTAGTTTTGTTTCTGAACCAAACTGCGTAGTTTTAAGTAAAAAAGAAAAAACAAAACTACGTAGTTTTGAGTAAAAGGAAAAGGGTGTCTTTTTGCCCAAGAGAGAATTAGCCATTACACTATATTTAGGCATAAAAAAGTCTTTTGATTATCAAAAACTTATGATTTAAGCCCCTCATTTAACAAAGAACTTAACAACCCTGAAATTCAATTGATGTGGTAATTAACTTTACAAGGCAACACTAGCCGCAATAGTTATCTTTTTTACTTTTATTTTCTGTTGTCATTAATGGTGACTAATTTAAATTTTTTGCTTTCTATTTTTTTTTTTCTTTAGTAATTCTTTTCAGTGATAATAAAGTTAACCAAATCATATTTTATTTTTATTTTTATGAGTTGGTTAGAGTTTATAGATTTTATTGTAAAATTTCTTATGTTTCCTCACTAGTAAATTTTCAAAAACATATGACAATAAAATGAGATACCATGACTGCCAAAATTTTAATATTCGGAAATAAATCAATTTAATAATGAAAAAGAATTTATTTAGTTGAAAGTTTGTTTATGATCTTATTTTATATTTATTTTTTTAGTTGTTTGTTAATTTTATTGATTAAATATTATAAGTATTTTATTTTATTTTTTATGGAAGTTTGTTTGTCTTCTCTCGTGAGATTAGGATAAGTTTGATTGTAGTATTTAAAATATCGGACTCATCTAAAGACTCATTAAATAATAATAAAATTGATTTATGGCTCAATATAGCTATTGAGTGGGATTATTTCTTGTTAATGCTCCAAATGGAGCCAAAATGTTGTATACAATTATTCCATCAAATACGACCAATGAAGCTCAAAGAAAAAATTCATCTTTATAATAAGATTAACATATATTTCTTGAAAAAAATATATATTTACTTGGTTGTTATAAGTTGTACTTATTAATATTTTAATGAAAAACTCTCTTTATTTTAAAAAATAAAATTAAAATAAAATTTGCGGGACTTGGAAAGATGAGTCCCACCATAAATGATATGTCAATAAAAATGAGTTGGCATTAATACATTGGTGTATTTCACTAACTCACAAGGGGTCATAATATTTTAACATATTCTTCTTTTGTTAATTTATTGAAAGAAAATTATAACTAATTGAAAATGGGTAGCAGTTTTGAGCGCACACTTAAGTATTTTAGTGACTACGGTGCTGTAAATTTTTTCAATCTAATTAGAAACACGCTAACTAGTCATAGAAACTAGTATGGGGAAAGGGAGTCACCACCTGAGTAAAATCACTGAGACACTTTAACTTCTTACATGGCATAATTAGATTCTATAAGAAAGTTTTGCTAAATCTAGAGATTATTCAGAAATCAACTTTCTTATTTATATATTCTTACATTTAATTTTATTAGTTAATAATTTATTATCTATAAATTCAACATAATAATTTTTTACACATAACTAGAATTTGACTATCCTTAACTTCAAGAAACTCGAAAGAAGTAACAACTTATAACATTGGATTTTTTTAATTTCTTGATATCCAGATTCAAAAAACGGGTGCATAAATCAATAATTTTTATTTTTAATTTAATTTTTGATTTAGAAAAATATAATTTTTTTTGTCATCTTATAGATCTTTTCTACGCATAATTTGATTAGTTCAGCCTTGCCCTTATATTACTAATATTTTACAATGTTATTTAAGGGAAGCACTTATACTATGCGTAACTAGATGCTAATTTAATATCTTATAAATATTAATTAAGGGATGCAATAATAAGAAATTCATGACATATTATACTTTAAAATTATTTGACATTAAATTTGAAAAAAAAAATTAATTTTAACTTTTTAATTTTAATTTTTTAATGCTAAAGACGATTTTTTAAAAATAAAATAAATTAATACTTTACTTAATTTTAAATCGACAAGATTTTAACATTTTCAACAATCCCAAACACTCTTAAATAGAGTGGGCAAAAAAATTGAATCAACCGAAACTATCAAAAAACCGATTGACATGAAATTAAAAATTAATTAAATGAATCGGTCAATTCAGTGGTGATTTATATTTTCAAAAGGTTTCATTGATTGGTCAATTTTTAGTATAATTTAAAAATCCAATGGTTCACCAACTTGAACTATTATTATTTACACTATTAATTTATATATGAGATAAAAGTGAATTTTTTGTATTATTTTTATATGACTAATAAAAAATATCTTTAAATATTTAGATTTTATATATATATTTTCCAATAATAAATTTTTTTATGAACAACTTTTAAAATTTTTACTATTTAATCACAGAACGTGAAAATCAAATCTATGTTTTATTTTCTTTTTATTTCTTTGTTATTTTGGAATGACCAAAAAAATTGCAGTTAAAAAAATATTCTTTTAATTAAGTGTAGTAATAGTTAACCAAATATTTGATTTTTAGTTAAAAAAAAAAAAACTAAAACCACATAGTCAGTCTTTTATGAGCATAGTCTAATTAAAGGAAAAATGATTATTCATAGCATTTTCAATACATTCTTTATATATATCAAACTCTTTATTTTTTAAAGGGTTATATAATAAAATAACACTTATTTATTCTTTAAATATAAAGTAGATGGTTAATTTGGCTCTTAGCATATAAAGAGTCGAACTTCATCTCTATTTTATATTTAATAAATGCACTACAATTTTTTATATATAAAAATAATTAATTGATATTTTCCTATTTGTAAAAATAGAAAAGAAAAAAGAGAAATTTAAATAATTAATATTTATGGAAACAAAAGCAATATAAAATATAAAAAGCCTATTGGACTTAAATAAAATATTGGGATAAGTACAAAAAAATATGATGTGATTTTACTATATTACAATTTTTAGTATGTGTTTTCTTTAGATAAAAAAAGGTATGTGGTTATAAATTGCAAAAAAAAAAAAGTACTCATTATTAAAGTCTCAATTTGTAAAGATTGAACCACATTCACTCTAATCAGTTCTCATAATCGTGTTATCCGTGTTTGATAATATGAATTTGGAGTTTAACAACTCCTAATTCTATTTTTTAACTGTTAAATCACGATTTAAGACGTTATTGACCGATGAGATCAATTTAACGGTCAAACAATAATTGTGTGAGTTGTTAAGCTCTAAATCCATTTTATCATATACGAGCAATGTGATAATGATGACTGATTAGAGTGAAGATGACTAAAATATTGCCAAACAATATTTTTTAATAATGATATTTTTTTTCTATTACGATTTTAACCATATACATTTTTGTCTAAGAAAAAAACACACTAAAAGTGGTCAAATGGTTAGGATAACTTTTTTATACTTATCTTTAAAATGTTTTATTTTTTATTTTTAAATATTTCTTAAGATGTTATTTATTATAAAAATTATATTCTTAAAAATAAAGCTTAATTGTCAAAAAATTTATGTACTTTGCACTTGTTATCAAATCTAACGCATATTTTTTAAAATTTTAAAATTTTAACATTAATCTCTAACATTGATTTCAATTTTAGCCTCCAGCGAATATCAACCAAAACTATTGACTTGATATCAATTATAATGACAAAAAAAAGGATTGAGTCAACACTCTCACCTTTAAAATATTATCGTTTAAGCACTTAAGATTTATGAAACTCCAAAGTTAAGAAAGAAAATATTAAGTTTATATACTTAAATGACAATATTTGAGTAATGAATTAACTCTAATATTGAATCAACTCTTTTTTGTTATCACCGGATTTCATATCATGTTAGTAAATTTGGTGGATAATTTTACAGAATGCTAATTAAAAAGAAAATACAAAAAAGCACCATGTGATTTCGTCGTTTGACAATTTTTAGTATATGGTTCTTTTTCAGAAAAACATATATATATATTAAAATTGTGACAAAAAAAAATATTTCAGCATTAAAAAGTATCCATTGGCAAATATTTATCCGTTTTCACTATGATCAACCATCATTAACATATTTATTGTGTTTGATAATATAAGTTTAAAACTTAACAACTTAAAATATCATTATTTGACTATTAAATCAACCTCATCAAATCAAAAACTTTTTAAAATGTGATTTAATAGCTAAACAATAGAATTATGAGTTGTGAAGCTCCAAACTCAAATTATCATATGTGGGCAACATAATGATAATGACTGATTGGAGTAAAAGTGGTTGAATCCTTACAAATCGATACTTTTTAATAGTGAGTTACCTTTTTTTTGTCATGATCAATTATCATATACCTCTTTTTTTGTCTGAAAAAACCACATATTAAGAATTGTAAGATGGTGAAATCACATTATATGTCTTTATACTTATCCCAAATTAAAGTCGATATTAAAGTATGACGCTGAAATTGAAAATTTACAAATTATGTGTTAGATTTAGTAACGAGTGCAGCGTTCATAATTTTTTTTGACATTTAAGCCTTAAAATAAAGAGTACCATATTTCAATGCTCTTAAATCATCAAAGAAATGAAGTTTTATGGTTACTATGTTTTAAAACAAAGTAACCACACTTCAGTTTCAAACCAATGTAAATTTACCAAATAATTAGCTTTATATAAATATAAATATATTTTTATTTTGCTAAAATTACCAAGATTGTATTCAAAATGTATACTCCTTTAAAATTTATGAAAATTTTATTTTAGATTACAAAAAACTATGAAAATGATTATCATTTTATAAGATAGTAATTCATTTCGCAATTATAAAAAATTTAGTATCTTTCATAAATTTACTAATGTTTTTATGAATTTTGTGACTTTCGCAAATATAATCATAATTTCGTAATAACACATATAATTTTTCGTAAGTAATAAGATTTAAGAAATTATTTTAATTTAAAAAGATTGTCAATTTTTGTAAGATAACAATTAATTTCGCGATTACAAAAATTCTATTATTTTTCATAAATTTTTTACTTTTATAAAATCATCTTTCTTTTTTCTAATTTTTATTAAGAAAAAATATTACTTTTCTTATAATTGTTAGAATTCTTTATCTTTTCTCTATGTATTTAAAAATTTGTAATCATGTAATTAAATTAATATTAATAATTAATGTAATAATCATGTATAAATAATTAATATTTAATAATTATGTAATGTAATTATCATATTTTCATAATATCATACTTTTTTTAAGTCGCAAGAATTATGAAATTTTATTTTATTTTACACAAAGTATGAACAAGATTATTATTTTAGTGATATAGTAACAAATTTTTTGATTATGAAAATTTTACCATTTTTAGTGAATTTATCAATTTTTCATAAATTATTAATTTTCGCAAAAATAATCATAAAATTATATTCTTTTTATATGTAGTAAGACTCAAAAATGTTATTTTAATTTATAAAAAAAGTATAAAGAGAATTGTGATTTTTGTAAGATAGCAATTAATTTTGTAATTATGAAAATTTTATTATTTTTTATAAATTTACCAATATTTTCATAAATCATTTACTTACACAAAGTAATCATATCTTCGCAATATCATATGTTTTCTTAAGTAATAAGGTTTATGAAAAGATTTTAATTCATGAGAATTACAAAAAAATTATCATTTTTTGTAAGATAGCAATTCATTTCGAGATTACAAATATTATATTATTTTTCATAAATGTACGAGTTTTTTTAAAATAATTGACTTCAAGTAATAAGATTTATGAGAAAATTGATAGTCTAATTATAATATAGGTTGTGATGATAATGGAACTGCAAGAGTTTAAGCCAAATTTTGAGTGGAATTATTGTTTTAGATTATGCGAGTACAATTATTTAGAGCTTTATATTGGCTACTTAAATATATCTCTCATATAATTCTCATGCACTATATATTGATACTTTTTTTAGAATAAAAATGATTATATTGGAAGATTGATGGTTGCTATCTATGCAGCTACAATCTAAGGCAGTGTACCTATCGATGCAGTCTAGCACTAATGACGAGTATCAAGGTCGTATTCCTCGGAAAAGTGAAAGTCTAGAGTTACTCCGTTGTTCTCTATTATATTAGCCTAAAATGAATGATGAATAATTCCTAAATTAACTAATAGCTACTCTAATTGTTATGTAACTACGGCTACTAGGGAAGGATTAATTCAAGTTAAGGAATAACCCCTTGGAAATTCTTGTCTCTAGGGAATGGAAACTAAAGATGGAATTGATTGATTGAGTTCAATTTCCATGGAAAAATCTCTATGCAATTAACGCCTTTCTCAAGAACACTAACATCTTAACTTAGATTAATTAGGTTGAAATCTCTTCCTAACTCTAATTATCCAAATTAGCATTGTGTACCATTTAATACTATTGAGAGTTGTTAATTCTCAATCCGGTAGAACGAACACCCTATCTCTAGGCGAATTCAATTCTAGGTTGCAAAGGACAATCCAAACCTAAAAGTCTTTCTCAAGAACATTCAAATTTCAATAATCATTCAACAAGATATGAAGAACAAATCAATAAGCATTTCCATTGCAAACCAATATTAAAAATCAATACATTCAATTCAGAAGTTAAGTACAAAAATCCCTAGATATAGAACCCCAATGGGTTAACAAGTTTAGTTAATCATGTTCATTTTTAAAACCCACAAGAATTCAATTACAACAATAAGTAAAGGTAGAGAAGCCCGAATACACCATTGGATGAGTGTAAACAGCTCCAATTCCTCTTGCCCAATCTTGAATCGATTCTTGTTCCTCTTGCTCGAATTGAAACCAATCAACGAATTTTGCCTAATCTTCAATCTTCAAAGAGAATCCAATTGAAACCTTGGTCCAAGTCTCCTTTTTCCTTAGTTCCAGCTCAGAAAACCCTTAGAGAGAGAAATAATAGAGTTTGGGACGTCCTCCCCTCTCTTTTCTCGTTTCCCTCTTTTCTTTCTTTTAATTAATTCGTCCAGCTGCCGCGAACATGGCCGTGTTGATGCCCGTGTTGGGAACACGGCTTGGTATTGGTGGGCGTGTTGGGAACACGGCCCCGTGCTGATGGCCGTGTTACTCTCTATGGCCGTGCTCCTTAATGCTTCTTTTTCCTGTTGTCAAATGCACCCAACACGGCCCATTTTGGTGCCCGTGTTAGGAGCACGACTTGCTCTTCAGAACGTGTTGGAAACACGGCCAGTGTTGGAAACACGGCCAGTGTTAAAACCAACACGGCCGTGTTCAGCTTCCTCATGCGCGAACTTGACTTGTTTCGGCAACTTTGACATCCAATTCTACTCCAATTCTTCCCTTTATCACTCTTTGACTTCTTATGGACCTAATGCACACAAACAGACGCATAGGGTGAGTGTTGGGACCAATTCATATCCAAATGTATATAAAATCAGCCTTAAAAACTCCATTTAGATGTGTGTATTCTATGTACATCAAAGACTATAAAAAAAATACTGAGCAAAGCCTATGATTAAACAACTTTGAAAGTCTATATTGAGCTAAATGATGAGCAACAAAATTAACCTCGCAACAAACATAAAGAAAAGAAATTGTAGAAAAGAAGAAGATGCACCTAAAATATGAGCAATAATGGAGCTCATGTACTACAGATCAGAGCTTCGAGAATTCAAATACTTGATGAGGTTGGCACAATCGAATTTAAAATAGTTGAGATGCTTGGCAAGCTTAACGTCTTTCTTGCAAGCCGGTGATTTAGCAACATCCACCTGCAAACTCACTGGATAATATTGAGCATAAGAGGCAACTTTAATTGTTAAAGAGTTTCTGATAATAATTCTAATTCCTGAGCATCATCCCTCATAAGTTGAGGCATGAACATTAAGTTTCTAAGAATTTGCTGGAAAAGTAGTCCACGTTGAGCTCCTATCATATTTCTTTGATTGAACCGAAGTGATTTGGGCCTGCTTATAATATAAAAAAGATTTATTAGCAATCAAAAAACAATCATTCACATTCAAATCTTTCTACTGAAAGTTCAATATATTTCTAGAATACCATAAAGACCAAAATAACATGAAGAAAAATTCCTTGTATTCTGACTCTTTGTTGTTGTAGGTCATATCAATATAATCATAAACAAGAACTATTTTTTTTGCAGTTTAAACTTGAATATGCAGGGGAGAAAGATACCAAAAACTTTGAATCCACACACAATCTCGAAACACATGCTCTACAAATTATGAATCTTGGTCACATCATAAGTAAACCAAATCAACCTAAACACCTTGCATGCATAATTTCTCTTTGACATGGATGATATGCTTGTAAATCTTCCAAATGAAGTACTGGACTTCTCACAGAATTTTCAACTTTCATATCTAATTCCATTGTGAACAGGAATTTAAAGATTCCACATCCCTATTAGATGCACTATCTTTTCTCATTTTAGCCAGCCAATATCTAGTCTTTATAGAATATATTCCGTTCTTAGAATAATGTCACACTCTCACATCTTGCACCAATGAAATACTAATGAGAATAACCGAGATTTGGTCAGTATCACTACTATTGGAAACAACTTGCACCAACCCAAAGTTCCATCTTAGCTCATTCTCATCTATGAGTTGATTTCTTATTTGATGGTGCTTAAAATTTGATCCATTAGACAACACACTAAAATTTGGTTGGTTAGCAAGCCACTAATCAACCCAAAAATTGATATCCATAGCCTTTCCAACTCTCCACCTAAGACCCTCACCTAGAAGATTTCTTACTACAACCATGCTTCTCCGTGTATAACTTAGATTATAGAAATTTGAAGCAGACAAAAAGGAACTTCGAGAAAAATATCAAGCATTAAGAATTTGAGGTAGTAGAGATCCTTCATCCTAACCCAATCTCCAACTCTGTTTGGCCATTAAGGCTTTATTAAAGAAAATAAAAGGGAAAAGTATAAAAACATACCTTGTTGTTAGGCGCTTTTGCACTTAGAGGATTGTTTTTTTATGACAAACAAATACCTTGTGATTTAATTTTCTTATAGTTTTACTACCTTACAAATTAATATCTTTAGATTTCTATAATTTAATAATAGTATAATATTTATTTTCAATAATAAAATTATTTATTGGTGATTTACCATCAAATCAACTATCATGATACTCTTAAAAATATTATAATTTTTAAAAAAAATTAGTTCTTTTTATTCCTAATAAAATTAAAATATATATTAATTTTATTTAACATGAATTCAATGTAGTTAATTATATGCTAAATCACTTAATAAGTGATTTTGTTATTGAAAATGAGTATTATACTAATATTAAATCACAGAAATCTAAAGATATTAGTTTATAAGGTAGCAAAGATGTAAGGTAAGTAAATCACAGGAAACTTCTTTGTCACAAAATAAACCACAGTCACTTAAGTGCAAAAACGCTAAACACAAGGCACTTTTTTGTACTTTTTCCTAAATAAAATCTTTGAACCCAAGTCCACCATCCTTCTTGCTCTTACATAAAACATCCCAAGAACACTAGTGAATGCGCCTTTCAAAGTGTTTTTAACCCGACCAAAATTTAGATAAAATTGAATTTAATCTATTACAAAATTCTCGGGGAAAAAGAAGCACACTCAACATATAATTAGGGATAGCTTGGGCAATAGTCTTTAGTAATATCATTTTACCTG
Organism: Ricinus communis; assembly: GCF_019578655.1. Lineage (NCBI taxonomy): Eukaryota > Viridiplantae > Streptophyta > Magnoliopsida > Malpighiales > Euphorbiaceae > Ricinus > Ricinus communis. Next base: position 14,863,813 of record NC_063256.1, on the reverse strand, counting down.
CAATTGATAACATCTTGAATTTCTAGTTTTTAAACTTTTTGACAATTCGATCCTCAATGCTATAAGAAATCTCCTTCTTGATCGACTGCAAGCAACCCCAAATATTTGATATGGCAATCCACAAGCCTAACATCTATAAAATTTGACAATCTCTACGTAGTAACATTTAATACGTTAGCATTAAAAGCAATTTCAAACTTTAAGATTTATTTGCTGATTGGAAGCTAATTCGTATTTCTGAAGAATCTCCTTACCTCCCTGAATCTCCCTTCATTAGTCCTTTAAAAAAATCATATTGTCATCGGCGAAAAGTAGATGAGAAATAGGAGGGGTAGCTCTAAAGACTTTGAACCCATGAAGTTTCCCACCATAGTCAATATGTCTAATAAGAGAAGGAAGAGCTTATACACAGGATAAGAAAAGATAAGGGGATACTAGGTGTCCTTGTTGGAGACCCCTTTTCGGAAAAAAGAACATCCTTAGGTTGTCCATATAGGAGAATATAGTAGGAAACAAAAGAAACACACCACATAATAAGATTCACCAATCATGACAGAAACCTAATTTTAGCATGACATTCTTTAGAAAAGTTCAACTCTATCATACGCCTTACTCACATCTAACTTTAATTCAAAAGAACCCTTATTTCCTCTTTATCTTATTTTTTATATAATGAAATACCTCAAAAGTAATAAGAGCATTATCTAAGACTTAATGCTCAGGGATAAAGGAAGCTTGATTATGATGAATGATAGAATAAAGAACACATGTCAACCTATTAGCAATACACTTAGTAATAATCTTAAAAATTACATTGCAGAGGCTAATAGGACAAAACTCAGTAGTAGACTCAGGGTACCAATCGGGACTATAAAAGTATGATTAAGGGACTTAGGATTGAATTTATTATTAAGAACCTTAAGAACAATATAACACATATTGTATTACACAACAATCCAAAATTCTTGATAGAAGAATGAGGCATACCATCTAGTCCGGGAGCTTTTAAAGGATGCATTTAAGAAACCACTTCAACCACCTCTTCTTTAGTAAAAGGTCTCAGTAAATTTTCATTCATTTGCTCATCCACCTTAGAATAACTTAGTTAAGTACTTTCTCCATTTTAAGAATAACTTTACAAAAAGAAAGAGATTAGAGATAGAATTTCAAAATTCTAGCCATCTCACCTTCATCCTCTACCATCTCACTATTGTTGTTCGAAATGTGAGCAATATTATGTCTTCTTTTCCTAATATTAGCCTTTTGATGGAAAAAAGAAGTGCTCTAATCTCCATCTCCAAGCCAACTTACTCGTGCTCTTTGATACCACATAGCCTCTTCTCTTTTCATTAGTAAATCAAGTTGAGCCTTGAGATTTTTAGACTGTTGAACCAACTCACTAGTACTCGGCAACTTTTGCCAATCAGCTAAAGCATTTCAAACATGATTTATCTCATACTAGCATGCCCGACTTGCTCCCTCTCCTAGTGTTTCAAGGTTGAACCACACAATTTAAATTTGGCCATAAAAGAGTTTAGGTCTGTGACCATGAATTTTTAGGGTCTGCCTTAAGTGATTACAGTTACATCGGCATGTCAAAGATTGTCTCATCTGTATTAGGCTCAATTCAAAATGAGCCCTCTAGGAAGAGGTCTTAAGGAATCATGACAACTACAGCGAGTGCAAATTATTGGAAAAGACTAGGAGTTGCCACTCAGGTAAAATAACTGAAAAAAATAGAGAGGGGCGAAGCATGGCAGCTTGAATTCCTCATAGAGAGCCTAACTTTCTCCTTTTCTGAATTAGAGATTTAGGTTCGAAAAGTTCGGACGTACTGGTAAGGGGTTAGGCACCCCAACACGCCTGAACACAAAGTTCAGCCTCCACTAGACTCTAAGGCTTTTGGTTTCCCTAATCGTACTAACCTAGATTGGTTGCTGCCTACTTTATTACAATGACATTTTCTTTATCTTATTTAAACATGTAAAAGTGATAAAGAAAGAACTAACATACATCTATCTAAGGAGGGTAAGGCATATTGGTGCCACTAATTCTAGGGAGGTGCATTGGTACCTTAGATTTTATCTGACATGCTAAGGTGACCAAATAAGAATTGGTTTTTTTTAAGCATGTGGATGCCCGATTCTTTTTATCTTTTGATTGATTAAGTGGCTGAAATGTTAGAAGGCGGGGGTCTCACATTAGTGAGTTGATTTATTTTAATTATCATGTGAGGAGATCAATCGATCTAAATCTAGTTTACTTTTAGCATGGAATGTGAAATTAAACATACCACAATGATTAATAAAACATATATAAAGAATGAGAAGGGAGGAATTAATGGAGTATAAAAAAGATTAACAATTATAAAAGAGAAAAACTATCTAACACCCTAACTAACTATAAATTAAACCACACCAACATGTGAGCAATTAATGAATTCATAGTTAATCTAATTAATGATAATCCATTTGAATGGACTAGATGAAGCACAAATGGACCTACATGTATTATAAAGAAGGTCAAATTAGTGGAATATTATGTATAATAACCAAAATAAAATGATGATTTAAATATTAAAGAAAATCTGAAATATAACAAAAATGCAAGCTAACACCTACCCATATCAACCTAGGCAGAATACTCATAACCCTAATGCACCTTAATCATTTCACAAATCATGCTTATAAATCTAACTAATCATGTTTGACCATTCAAGCATGCACCTCTTCAAATTAAACTCAAAACACACCTAATTCATGCCAAATTAATTTAACCCATATAAGACAGAAGTTAACAACGTTCTAAAGTCATCCAATACATCATAGAAAAGCATTTAAACCCTAGATCTACTAAAAAAATGTCATGAAAAAAGGAAGATTTAAGCTTCTGTGAGCTTACTCCGCACGAGGTAAGTCTTAGCCCATGTGGGCTAAGCAAAAGCCCGCGTTAGCCCTTAGCATTTCAAACCTATTATATTGTTGGAAAAGTAAGCATGTAATATAGTTTTGAATAGGCGAACTACATGGTGTGACTACGATATGTAATTGCATGATGGGGATGAGTTAGAATGACCTAGTCGATGGGGAAATCATTGGACCATGTGTACACTGGTTTAATTGAAAACTTAAGAATGTGTGAGGTACATTAGTAAAAATAATTGAGTTCGTCGTGGGTGGAGGGTCGGGCACTGAACCTTGAGGGCTGATGAACATCTTCATATGTGATAGTAGGTACCACAAGATTTGGCATAAAGCCTTGAGAGTTGACTAGCAGCCTGTTGGTGAACCATACAGGGTAATTAGAGGGTCAAGCATCGAGCTTAAGGGTGACAAGCGCCTTTAGTAGTAAATTCTCAATTTTATGTTTAAAAAGTGGTAAGAGCTATATTCACATTCCTTCTATATTTTATCATGTCTTATGCATTAACCATCATGAGATTTGGTATGAATATGAGTGTATATAAATATGTAAATGATATATTGCATGAATACGTGATCCACTAATGCTAAGGTATATATGTTCTATTATCCACTCAGTGAGGTCTGACGCTCCTTAATTATTTTTCCAGGTTAGCTCGTGTCTTGGAGGTGGTGCTACATTTTTTCTACATGGCACTTTGCATTGAGTTAAATATTTAAATGGTCTTTATATTCTTAGATTTTACAGTACTGATTTTGATGTAAATTAGAACCCTAGATGTGAGATGTTAAGTATTATATAGCAAATTATATAATTGGTTAATAACTTGATGATAAGAAAATCTTATGTTGTGGACTTGTAAATATTATATTCAAGAAATGTTTTTAGTTAAATTGTGGACTGAAAATGATGGATTTATTATTGATAATGAGTTGGATACTAATTAATTTAGTATTAATTGAATTAATTAGGAATTTTGGCCTCCTAAAACCTAAGGGTTTAATTGAGTTTTGATTAATGATATGAGAATTTGATTTAGAATGCATATCTTTGGGCTTGCTATGGGCACCAGTGTTTGAGAGGTTTTTAGATGTGTCAAATCTATATTTTTTTAGGTAATAGTAGGTATTGAATGTTATAGGGTTCTAGAATATTAGGAATAAGTAAGGGTGAAAGGTTTTGGTATGAGGAAGAAGCTCTAAAGTTGCTAGAACCTTTTTAGTATTTTCTTCTTCTTCTTATTGTCGAGTTAGAGAATGAGATTATTGTTAGGGTTTTATAGGCACGATTTTCTCGAAGTCTGCCCCAAGCAATTACGGCTGCGTCACTGTGTCAAAGGTTGTCTCATCCGTACTAGGCTTGATTTGAAAATGAGCCGTCTGGAAAGAGGTCTCAAGAGATCACAACAACTACGATGATCGCGAATTATCGAAGAATACTAGGAGTCACCTTTCGGTAAATAACCAAGATAAATAGAAAGGGGCGAAGAATGGTGGCTCGAATTCCTCTCAGAAAGCCTAACTTTCCCCTTCCTAGAATTAGAGATTTGGATTCAGAAAGTTAGGTACGTATTGGCAAGGGGTTAGGCACCTCAACACGCTTGGACGCAGAGTCTGGCCTCCACTAGACTCTAATACTAAAACTTTTAGTCCTCTTAATTGTACTAATCTTGCTTAGTTGCTACTTATTTTATTACGATGACATTTTTATTATCTTGTTTAAACATGCAAAGGTTAGAAAAAAGAAGACTAGCCTATCATACATTTATCAAAGGGGAAGACACATTAGTGCCACTATTAAGGAGGTATGTTGGTACCTTATATTTTATTTGACATGCCAAGGTGACCAAATAGAAGTGGTTTCATTAAGCATGTGGGTGTCGAGTTCATTTTATCTTCAATTGATTAGGTGAATGAAACTTGAAAGGTGAGGAAACTCACATTGGTGAGTCGATTCATTTTAGTTTAGCATGTGAGGTGATTATTCAACTTAAATTCAATTTGCCTTTAACATGTGAGGTGAAATCCAAACATACCAAAGTAATTGGCAAAACATACATAAAGAATGAGAAAGAAGGAATTAATGGAGATATAAAACAGATTAACAAAATATAAAGGGAAAATTATCTAATACCCTAACTAATATAAATAAAAATCATGCAGATACACAAGCAAGATATCTATTCAAATTAAATCTAGGCTAAGAATAATCCCTATCAGAGGATAGGAACAAGCATAAACCATTTAACATGTACTATGAAAATACTAAGTTTATTATTCATAAAAGTAATTAAAACGACAAAAATGTAATTAAACATATTAACCATATAAGCTACTCAATGAATACTAAAAGGAAGCTAATCATGTGAAATCTAGAGCTAGTTTATCATAAAAGCAAAATAAAGAATAAAAACCTTTATTAGCCCTAATTATATTTCTAATCATCTTATTAACGCGTTTAGCATGCAAATTACATTTAAAGCCTAAAAGGTACCTAATTAGTCACCTTAATCTTTAAAAACATGAACTTTAGGCGTTTAACATATAATTCTAAAATGCACAAATAGGACAACAAATTACCAACTCATTTTATTGTGCTATATTATTAATCATGCATTTAAAACCTAACTAAGCATATTCAACCATTAAAACAAGTATTAACCTTAAATCCAAACTAAAACATGTCTAATAATATAAATCAATATTAAAACCTATTAAAAAGTAACTAAATATGCTCAACAAACCACAAATATGTCATATAAAGGCATATAAAACATTAAATACACCAAAAATGCTAAAAAAAAGGTGTTATAAGGTTTTGTGGGCTTTACCTTGCATGATATAAGCCTTAGCCCATGTGGGCTAAATAAAAGCCTGTATAGCCTAAGGCTTACCCCCACGTGGGGTAAGCTCCTAAAAGCTTGGAGTTTTGGGTTTTAAAATTTTTCTTAATGAAAACAATTTCTAAAATCAGTGCAATCGTGAAAGATTATAAAACTAAATTAAACATACATCCAAAATAAGTTCAATCAATAGTTTTAGCCCTCGGGGTTATACCTTTGATCTAATTAAGGAAAAAGGTGACTTTAAAGTGAGAGAGGACTTGCTTAAACTCTTAAGACAATAGGAGGCACCAAAATGCTTTTAGAATGGCTATATATCACTTGCAAAAACAAAAGTTGTGAATGGAAAAATGGAGTTTTGGAAGTTTAAGGTTGAATGAAGTAAAAATCCTAAAATGATGGTAATGGGTAGTACAAATGTGTAATAAGAACTTGTAGGGACTCCAATGGATTGGGGTCCTTTTAAAAGGAGGATTAGAGGGGATCCTTGAAGCTTTAGTTGGTTTTAGGTAATGGGTATCAAAAGTGAAGATTATATGGAAGAAGACTAGGGTGAAGAATCCGAGCTTTTGTGAGTTGTGTATAGAAAAATAGTTGTTGGAAAGGATGAGTATTAACTTTTCTTTTTTTCTTGAAATGGTGTATATGGCTAGCTAGGGTTTTTTTGGGTGTAGAAAGGTGTGAATAAATATGGATTTTTAGGGTTTTTATGGGGTTTTGTTGTTATATTTTGATCGGTTAGGGATATTTAATGGTAAAGGATGAATTTTAAGATTTTTATGTAATACTTGGGATAAATACATGTATCCTTAGGAGGGAATATTCCTTCTAGGTTTGTATTTCCATAATGATTTCATTCTTAGTCCACATGGGCTTAGCCTTATCCCATATGGGTTTAGCTTAAAGCTTAGCCCATATGGACCTTGTTAAGCCCATGTGGACTTGGCTTAACCCACATGGCATGATGGGATCTTTTAAAGGTTTAAGGATACTGTTTATTTCAGCTTAGGGTTTTTTGGGACTTTAAGGTCTCGGTTAGGGTTTAAGGTTTCAATAAGGGTTTATGGGGTTTTACAGTCTTGATTTGGGTTTCATTGATCCATTTTAGAGCTTCGGGTGTCCTTTGGTGTAAGAACTTTATGTGAGAGTCGAAGCCCCAAAAGGAGAATTGGGGATTATTCATAGGAATCCATGGGAGAATGGCAAATTTCTCAATTGTTACTAAATACATTTACAATAATGAAGAAAATAAAAAAAATTGATAAAACAAACCAAAATACAATTCACTTTATTTAAAGCCTTTTAATTCTTACCTTGAAGCTTACTCCATCGGAATACTATTCTCATCATCGGGCTTATGTAATGGATGAGCAAAAGTTAAGTAATAACAGTTTTATGTGTAGAATAATATGAATATATATATAGGTATTTTTAGGGTTTATAGGGTTTGTTTAGTGTTAGGCTTTGATTGACTTTTGTATTTTAAGGGTAAAGGATCAATATTTATGTTTTTGAAAAAGGAGAAGATAGTGGCATGTGTTAGGTGGCTCTTAGGTTCCCAATTTCTAAAAAGATTGCCTTTTGAAGCCTTAGCCCATGTGAGGTAATCGCCTAGCCATACAGGCTTAGCTTAAAGCTTAGCCCACGTGGTCTAGGCCTTAGCCTACGTGGTGTAAAATGGCTTTTCAAAGGGGTTAGGGGTTTAAGGCCTCGATTAGGATTTTCAAAGTTTTAAAGTCTCAGTTTTTCAGGATTTTAAAGCCTCGGTTACAATTTTTAGGGTTTTAAGATCTTGATTAGGGTTTATCAATCAATTTTAGAGCTTTTCGGGTGTCCTTTGGTGTCTTTCAAGGCCTTTTCCTTCTTACCTCAAAGCTCACTCCACCGAACTTATTCTAGTCTCATCATCAAGCTTATGTAACGGATGAGCAAAAGTTAAGTAATAATAAGGTCGATCTGGGAATGTGAACTTACTCAACACTCCACAACAACAATCCTGCAAGATTTATCTTGAACCTATTTATTCTCGAACCAAATCACCTTTTTCCTTTTTATTGTAAGAGATCGCTTGCGGATCCAACAATATAAAATTAGATTATGATCTAAAGCATACCAAAATAAAGGTTCAACCAAATAGATTAGAAACCTACAAACCCATTCAAAATTTCCAAAACATGTATTTAATCTCTCATATATATTGCGATCACCTTCTTGGCAATTGGACCAAGTGTACTTATATCCAATAAAACCCAAATCATCCAAATTATAGACTTTAAAGGGCTCTTTAAAAGCATCTATAAGGTGGCTTGAGTCCTCATAATACCACCCGATTTTTCAAAAGAAGACATAATCTCATTAAAATCACCTACACAAATCCAAGGGATAAAAAATTAAGAACCTAATCACACAATAGAGTGTTGGTCTTGCACTTATTAGAATCCTCAAGCCACCAATATACACTTGATAAGCTCCACTCATCCATGTTATGCTCATCAAGAATCATAGTATTAATATGATTTAAGGAGGATGAAAGGACTCAAGCCTAGTAAAAATCCTTCTAAAAAAGACACAAGCTATCTCGTCTCCCACCATTAGTTGTATCACAATCGAGAACCACACCATATCAAAGCCCAAACTTCTCTGAATAATAACCATCTCATTTGAAACAATCAGAAAGAAAAAACTGGATCTTTAAATTTAACATATTGTTTAAGCGTACGAACTGTTCATGGGTTCCCAAGCCCACGATACCTCCAACTAAAGCAACTCATTATGTTTGTGGGGCTGCAATCCCACAACCTCCACCATTAAATCATATGTGCAATCAACTTCAAAAAACTCCACTGATCTCAACTTTTTAAAACTGTCCTCCTCTAGTACTTGGTAATTAATTGCATCCATTTCAAGGATCTTTCTTTTCCCACATTCTTGAATTATAGCTTTAGAATGTGACTTTCTATTAGGGGTGAGTACGTTTCGGGGGAATTCAAGAATTTAAAAATTTCCAAAACCATACCAAATGTCGAGGATTTCAAAATTGTATCTTTAGAACCGTATCGTAACATAAAAATTTCTATCCTGAACCGTATCAATTTTTCAGGATGGTTCAGTACAAAGATTCGGGTCTAATGGGACAGTTCGGTTTAGTACGATACAGTATGGGACAATGGAGATTCAGAGATTTTACTCTATTTAAATGATTACAAAATGATTTTTTCAGCTTCAAGCACTAAAACTTCAAATCTTATAAAATCAAACTAAAATAATGAGAACAAAAAATGTCATTGAAATAATTAAAAATCCAAATATAATGGTAACATAAAAATAATATTAAATCAATTCCTCTTGATATAAGATAAAATGTCATTGAATAGAGTACCATAAGGTACCAAAAAATATAGCTGATGGAAAAACCAAATGAGTTGTATTAACAAAAGTGCTCCAAGGACCTATAAATTGTATTACAAAGGGGCTTTAATGGTTATAATGTGAGCCACGAAGTTACACATCTACGTATAAAAATAAAAGAATAATGGAGCATGAGAAGTCCTTAGCTAGCTATTTTGACATTTTAAATAACAACAACAACTTTTAAGCTAGGAAGAAAACCATCAACAGCTGCATCCATAACATTCTTAATATAAAACCTCAAAAGTTACTCTAGACTAGTTGTTTAGAATTTCAGTAAAGGGTAAAGGTAGATATTGGCCCTTAATGTTTACAGCGGGAAACAAAAGCCCTTCGTGTTTATTTTGGGATATATAACTTGCAAAATTATGTTTTTCTTTTATTCAAGCCCCTCTATGAATAGGAAGAAATGACAACATCTTCTTCTGTTTGCTTAGGTGGACATGTCGTAATAGTAAGAAAAAGATACTTACTCGCATAATTAATTATCAACTACTCTCTCCCTCTTTTTCCTCGGTGTTCTTGTATCCTCTGATTATTAATTTGTGTTTCTTTCTAGCTCATAGAATATATGATCTTGATTATTCGTTAAAGCCATAGTCTTGCCATTGCTAGAACTAAAATCCTTGTAAATAAAATTTCCAAAACTATAAGAGTCCTGTGAAGAACTAGTAGAGAAATCACTTAAGTATAGAAGAGATTGGTTATCTCTTTTTCTATCTTAAGGTCCAATTATGTTGTTTCTACCCTTAAACCATAATCAATAATAGAAGAGTGCAAAAACAAAATAAAATGTCGTTGTCGCAGTTGCAAAAACAATAATGAAAACTTTATTGTGAATGCCATAATGGTTATGTGGTATTTTTACATTTATGAGCATGTGATTTTGATAGAGAATGTTTATAAGTTGCATGTGATGAAAGTAGAGGAGGAGAATTTATTTGTGTGTTGCTATAGATTTTCACCTAACTTCTTTTGCAAAAAATGGATGAGTTAGAAAACTGGCGGGTGCTGGATCATACTCTAGAATTGCTACTACATGTTTCGAAGCTAGGGATGGAAAAGGGACTAGTTTTGTGTGTGGATGAGAGTCGTATGATGGCCTGGCCTAGAGAAACAGTTCGATGAGGGCGGGAAGTAGACGTCGGGGCAAGGATAGGATGCTTGGACAAGGAGCGACTTCTGGCAAGCTTCTAGGATGGCAGCACTCTAAGGTATGGGGGTACATGAATGAATCGAATTGCATATTGAAATGGGGCGAGAAATGGTTAATAACATATATGTAAAGAGTTAGAACTAATTCGCCTTTTGGTTGTTTGGCTATGGAGTTATATGAACTTCAAAGTTAAACGTGTTTGGTTAAGAGAAATTCCAGGATGGGTGACCTCTTGGGAAGTTCTCGAACCCGCCAAAGGGACAAAACCGTGAGGCCAGTGGAGGCCAAAGTGGACAATATCTCATGTGATCTGGTTCTAGGTCGTTACAAATGGTATAAGAGCAGGACCCCTCTAATAGATGTGTGGCTCGAGCCAGGCGGAAGCTGGTAGGCATATGACAGCCTGGCCTAAAGAAGTGGTCTGATGAGGGCGAGAAGTGGACGCCGGGGCAATGATATGATGTCTGGACAAGGAGCAGCTTCTAGCAGACTTCTAGGATGGCAACATTCTAAAGTATGAGGGTACATGAATGAATCTAATTGCACATCGAAATTGGGTGGGAATAGTTGATAACAAATATATATGAGGGCAGAAAATGGATGCTGGGGCAAGGATAGGATGTCTAGACAAGGAGCGGCTTCTTGCAGGCTTCTAAGATGGCAGCACTCTAAGGTATGAGGGTATATAAATGAAACAAATTGCACATCAAAATGGGGCGGGAAATGGTTGATAACATATATATAAAGAGTTGGAACTAGTCACTTTAGGCACTTTTTGGTTGTTTGGCTGTAGTGTTATAGGAACTCCAAAGTTAAATATGCTTGGTTAAGAGAAATTCCAGGATAGGTGACCTCTTGAGAAGTTCTCGAACCTACCAAAGGGACAAAACCATGAGGCTAGTGGCCGCCAAAGCGGACAATATCTCATATGATCTGGTTCTGGGTCGTTACAAATGGTGTCAAAGCATGACTCCCTCTAGTAGATGTGTGGTTCGAGAATGAACCAGGCAGAAGCTGGTGAGCATGTGATAGCCTTACCTAGAGAAGCTGTCCCATGAGGGCGGAAAGTGGACACCAGGGCAATGATAGGATGTCGAGGCAAGGATAGGATGTCTAGACAAGGAGCGGCTTCTGACAAGCTTTTAGGATGACAACACTCTAAGGTATGAGGGTATATGAATACATTGAATTGCACATCAAAATTGGGTGGAAAATGGCTGATAACATATATGTATGAGGGCGGAAAGTGGATGCTAGAGTAAGGATAGAATGTCTGGACAAGGTGCGGCTTCTGACAAGCTTCTAGGATGACAACACTTTAAGATTTGAGGGTACATGAATGAATCGAATTGCATATCAAGATGGGGTTTGGAATGGTTGATAACAATATATATAAAGAGTTGGAACTAATCACATGAGACACCTTTTGGTTGTTTGGTTGTGGAGTTATAGGAACTTCGAAGTTAAACGTGCTTGGTTCAGAGAAATTTTCGGATGGGTGACCTCTTGGAAAGTTCTCGAACCCTCCAAAGGGACAAAACCGTGAGGCCAGTGGGGGCCAAACCGGACAATATCTCATGTGATATGGTTCCGGATTGTTACAAAAGTCACCCATTAGATATCTTCTAGGAGAACTTGACCAATGAAAAGGTCATTCAAAACACTTAATAAACTAGTCAAAGGGACTAGCGCCTTGGATAGAAGAACCAAAATATAAATTTCTCTTCCTCAAATATTTTAGAAATTCTTATTCTAAATGGGATGACAGAACATTGATAACTTCATGTATGCATATTGATTTTGGCTTGGTATATGATGGGGCAAACACAAGTCAAAACCTGCAAAGTAATCTTTCTTCTCTATCAATTCTTTCCTATAATGGATCCATGCCAACTCTTGTTCTCCCTATGGCTAACATGTAAAGCAAAATCATCAATCAAAATGCAAAACTAGCTTTTCTCAATTCTATTGCCTTTCAAATAATCACTCAATTAATGAAATTGCCTTCTCATTATATCATCAAAAATTGAAAATGTTCTTACAATATTATTACGTAAAGTTTAATACCTAATAAACAAAACATAAGTTTATCTTAAGGAAGAACAAAAGAAATATGTCATCTTAAATGCAAATATCCTGTTAATCATTACACCCATTTGCATGTTTGTTAGCCTTTTTAATTTATTACCTAAAAACCATAACAATCGTCTCAATCAACAACTCATAATTTAATATTGGCAAATATTTTCAAGTTTTACAAGGAGACGCATAAACAAACGTTTATGACCCACATTTGCAAACAATAAAACATTAAAACCAAAATCCTATATGTTTTTTTTAAATCTCAGACACTATGGTTGTAAGGACCAACAACTCTACCATTTCTGCACAGCTTTGCATAGTCTTTTTGGTATTGAATTCCTCCATCAATAGCCATATCTTCTTCCTTGAATTGGAACTTCGTAGATATAATTATTTTTATCGTCATCTCTTTGAAACAACTGGTGTGTTTTGTTATAGTAATTTGTATGTCATTTATGATTGAATCTAGAAAAGAAAAATAAGAGATTTGTTTTTGTTAGTAACTAATGGGTAAAGATTTCTTTTTCTTAGTTACGGTTGGAAGCAAAACCCTCGTCCAAAGCTTCAACCTTTAATACTTTATATGATATGTCATTTAAATGGATTCCGTTATTATTACTATATATCAACACATCATCACCTTTTAATGTTAAGCCAAAATAACGTTAAATTCCGTTTAAAGGGGGGCTTAAATAATAATAAAAACATATATTTGCAAGTTAAATATCATAAAATTAACATGAAGGGCATATTTGAACTCCATGTAATCATTAAAGGCCAATTTGTACCTTTACCCTTTCAATAAATAATAAGAAAATAACTAAAAAAAATGAAGCAACTTTAACATAGAGATAATCAATTTTAAACTCATCAGAAACAAAAGTCATAATAAGCAAAAAAGATAAACCGCATGGTTGTCTTATTAAGTAGAGTAGAATATAAAAACATACAATAAAAAATAAGTTGAGTGGATATGAAATCAACAATCCACAGTCGTCCTTAGCAAGAATTCTCTTTTAAGTTTAGGGTCTTGAGAAAAATAAGGAAGTGCATATATGATTCCAAACTTTCAAGTTCTTCTATTGTTTCTTTAGTTTAAATATGCTTTCTATAACTCTTCAACTAATCTTGGCAGCAAATAAGGACTTCACCTGTAGTATGAGTCAAAGAACTCCTAAAGTGGTCTAAAGTCCTACCTCCAATACTAAATGTAGATTCAGAAGCCACGCTTGAGGATTGAAGAGCCAAAACACCTTTGGCAACATTGCTCAATATTTTTTTTAGTATTTTTAGATACGTATTTATATTTTTATTATTATTTTATATAGTCTTGCATGTATTTAACTTAAATCATCATAAAATTATTATTTTATAAGTATTGTGGCATCTAATAATGCATCATAGAATTCATAAATATATTAAAATTTACTTTTAAAATTTATTTCTTAAATTTGATTAAAGTTTTAAAAATATACATTTTTACAATTTATTATAATCACAAAATATGTAGTGAGATGCTAAATTACTTAAATATTTATTTTATCAAAAGTTTATACTTCTATTAACATTTACAATATAAAAAATGAGAAAAGAATACTAAATGTACCTAAAAATACTAAAAATATAAAACACATTACTTATTTGATATAAAAAATATTTGTCCCTCAAGCATAAAAGCGCTAAACTACATGATAATTTTTTAAATCTTATCCTAAAAATAATAATAATAATAATTATTATTAATATATATATATATATATATATATATATACACACACATGTAATAACTATTTAACACTGGTTAGGATAAGTCAAATGGTTTTACTATTTATGACTGCTAATAGCTTGGGTGTGAATTATTTGATAAAGTTTTCTCATAACTATTGTTATTAGTATATTAAATGACCATTAATGATAAATATTATTTTTAATATATTTTAATATATTTTATATACTTTTACCTTAACTAATCGGGTTTATTTGAACATAAAGATTGCGAAAAAAGACTCTGTATAGTGAGCCATTACATCTAGTTACGAAAATAGAAAGTGACTTATTAAATCGATTGTTGATGAAAGATTAATCTTTCCTTCTTTTCATTCATTTTTGCTTTCAGGAGAAATATAATGTAATATTTAAATAAATTTTATTTAAATTAATTATATTTTTCATATCATAACAATATATAAAAGTTTAAAATGGAATAGAAAAATTTACTAAAAGTATAAAATGGAATAGAAAAATTTACTGAAATTGCCATATGATTAACAACAAAGTACAGGAAATCATTTTTAAAACTATAATTAAGAAGAAAAAGAAAAAGGATAGAAAAAACAGATAAAAATGAAACAGTTCTTTTTAATAATTTCTATAAATTTGTTCTTAAAATATTAATTAATAATAATTAAAACAAAAATTAATTACTATAATAACAAACAATAAAATACATTATAATTTAAAATAATAACAGAAAACTTTTTCTATCAAAATAGTAAACCAATTGTATTTACATATGATGATATTTTTTAATATTAGAGATCTATTTGATTCTAATAGGGTTTTACTAATTATTTACTTAATTTGGTTATTTTGGTCATTTATAATTTAATTTGATAATAATCATATGATAAAAAATCAAATTTATGACATCAAAATATGTATATTAAAATAAAAAAGGTTTCCAATGTCTATAAAATTCATATATATAGATATATAAATTTTTTTCAAAATAAATCTATAAAAGTTATTAATAAATTTATAAATTCTATAAAGCTATTAATAAATTCATAAATTCTATAAAAGTCGTTAAAAATTTATAAATTCAGTAAAAGTCATTCATTTAATTTTTTTTATAAATTATAACATATATAATTGTACAAAAAGGGGATGATAGACATATTTATTAAAATAACCTTATTGATTTAGTTAATTTTATTAATTAGATTATTTATCAATTATTTTATTATATAAAATATAAATAATTTATTATATATAAGTCTAATTCTAGAAGTCCAACTCTATTAGAATTTTAATATTAATTATATAATATAAATTATATATATATATATCTATAATTTATATTAGTCTTATGCGTTAAAGGAGGAGATTAACGAGGATGAAAAGAAATTACTAGACTATATATATATATTAATCTTGGGCGTTGAAGGAGGAGATTAACGAGGATGAAGAGAAATTACTAGACTATTTCTTATCAAAGGATGTTGGTAACAACATTTAAAATCAGTATTAATAGAAGATGTATCATTTAAAACATTTAAAATTTTTTCTTCACTAAAATTATATACTATTTACTTACTTTCTCTCTTTCTATTTCTGTATTATTTGATCCTGCTCCGCAAATGGTATCAGAGCCTTAGTCACTGAACTTGTAATTTACTGTTTAAGATAGCGTTGGTCAGCCTGGTTTTCCGTTGGTCAGCCCGTCTTCCCAATAATCGATCAGGGTGGTCCCGGTAGGTGGTCCCACTATCCTAAACATTATTTACCTGTTTATTGTCTTTGGTTATGGCATCATTGTTTCGTAGTTTCAGTAGTAAAGAAATAGCTTCTTCTTCTTCTCTCTCTGAATTAAATACTGAAGAATTTACTGTTCAAGAGTCTAATATTCCTGAAATAGAAAATCAGTTACATAATTTGTCCATCCCTAAGCAAAATATAAATAGTATTTATCGTATTGGAACTTTTGATTTTGCACAAAATTATTCTATTAAGCAAACTGAACAAACTATTGCTTTAAATAAATCACATGAAAATTTACATTTACTTTCATCATCAGCATTACATGAACATGTTAAAAAGAAATTTAAATTTTTGCATATAGGCATGGTTCAAATTGCTGTTAAACCTTTATTTAGAAGGTTTAGACATACCTATTTTTCTCTGTTTAAGAGATGCCCGACATTTGAATTTTTCAAATTCACTTTTGGCAATGGTTGAATCAAATTTAGCAAATGGTCCTGTTTATTTTAACTGTTATCCAAATTTTTCAGTTTCTTTATTTAACTCAAATATTTTAGATACTTTAATTTTAACTGTTAAAACTAAAATCATGGATTTTGCTGAAAATTCTAGATCTATAGCTGTCATTTATAGAATTTATTACAAAGTAATGACGACAACTATAGATCCAAGAGCTAAACATTTTTTAACAAGAAATGAAACAATTTTATTTGAAGCTAATCCTTTACATTCTAAAATACAAGTACCTAAAAGATTAAAATGGAATGAATTATCTCAAGCTGGAACTTGGGATTTACAAGAAATTAATAAACCACAATCTATTGAAAATAATTCTAGAATTTCACAAATTTTTGAACAATCTAATGGTTCTGTTCAAATAAGTTTTTCATCTACTTTTTTACCTTATTCTAGACTTTCTACTTTTGAAAATTCTAGACCTTCTACACACACAACACGTTTTCCAAATTCGAATACAAATTTACAAGGAGTCGATTTTGAAAATAGGATCCCACAACCTTTTTACACTGAGTCTGTTAACATAGATCAAGATAAAAATTCTGATGAACCTGTTTTGTCACCTTCAAGATCAACTATGGAAAACTTTTCAACTCTAAATATGCTTTCTACCCCTTTTGAAATAGATAAACCTTTTTTACGAACCGACTATTATCATATACGTAATCGTGAAAAAGTTTCAACGGGGGAAAGAGATACTATTCAAGAAAAATTTTATGAATATTTAAATTCTGTTAAAATTAATGTTCCGTTTTTATCTAGTTTGAAATTTATTATAACAATAATAATATAGATTTTCCTTTTAAAAATCTTTTTACAAATGATAGAGTTTCTAAAACGTAGAATACAACCGTAGGAAACGAACAAATAATCTCTATTCATCCACCTTTAGAAGAAGTCAAAATAACTGTTCATGATCAAGAAATAATTGCTGCACCTTTTAAAAAGATAAGCTCTGAAAATGACAATAGACCTCCCTTATTAAAACATATAAGAAATGTTCAAAATCAAAATAATACAAACCAAATTCTTTTTACAATTGCTTCACAACTTGACAGGATAGAGACATTTAACATAAATAATCAACAAACACCTAGGCCAGGTGACATACCTATGAAACCTATTTTTCAACCTCACGAAATTCCTGAACAACAACTAATTAAATTAAATGATAAAGATGAAATTTTAAAACAAATAAATTTAAAATTATCCAATCTATCTTTAAAAGATAAACCTTCTGTAAGCATGCTTAATTCTGAAACATCTGAACAAAATGAAAACTTCGAAATCAAAGATTTAGAAAGTCAATTTGTTAATGATACTTTTGAAATAAACAAAATATGCAATAAAAGAGGATATGACAAACCAAGAACTAGACACTATTATCCTAGACCTAATCCTCCAAATGTTTTGTTTGAAGAAAGAGTTAATTTTACTCAAGCAAAATATGATGGAGATTCTGTTTATGAGTGGAACCTTGATGGTCTATCAGAATATCAAATTTTAAATATGTTACAGGAAATGACCATGGCTTGTACTTCGTACAGAGCCAGATCTATAAATAACACTGATAAAAAAATTGCTCAAATGTTAATTTCCGGTTTTACTGGTCAATTAAAAAGCTGGTGGGATAATTACACCTCACTAGAAGATAAATCAAGAATTTTAAATGCAAGAAAAATAGTCATTAAAACTGAAAATCAAACCTCTGTTCAAACTGAAGAAGAAGATGCTGTTGCAACTTTACTTTTCGCTATTACAAAATGTTTTATTGGTGAACCTAATCAATATCAAATTAGATCTTCTGAAATTCTTTCAAATTTAACTTGTCCTAAACTTCAAGATTTTCGCGGGTACAAAGATGTCTTTTTAACTAAAGTTTTTTCTCGAACTGATTGCAATCATAGTTTTTAGAAAGAAAGATTTATTGCTGGTTTACCTAAATTATTTGCTGAAAAAGTTAGAACAAGAATTAGAGATTTTTATGGAAATGTTATTCCTTATGATACTTTAACTTATGGAGAAATTATTAATTTTATTAATAATGAATGTTTAGCTTTATGTACTGATTTGAAATTAAAAGCTAAAATTAAAAATGAGTTTTTACAATCTAAAAAAGAATTGAGAGATTTTTGTTCCCAATATGGTTATGAACGTATTCAAACTCCTTCTTCAAAAACCAAAAAACATTTGAAAAGAAAATCTTCTAATAAAAATTATAGAAGAAATACTTCGACTTTTCAAAAATCTTCTTCATCCAAAAACACTTCTCAAAACAAAAATAAAAATAAAAATAATAAAAAGAAAAGTCCTCCTGTTTGCTATAAGTGTGGACGTGTTGGTCATTTTAAATCCCAGTATAAGATGAAAGAAAAAATCAATACTTTGGATATCTCTGACAAACTTAAAGGTCAAATGCTTAATCTTTTACTATCTGATACAGATTCTGAAAATTCTGATTTAAGTGATTTTGAAGAAAATGATTTAAATGTTTTAAGTGATACATCTTCTGTTAATACTGATTTTGAAACTTGTGAAGGCCCTGGAATTTGTACAGGTCCTTGTTGTAACTCAACTTTAAATGTTTTATCAAAAGAAACTCTTGCAGATCTTTTTGAATTAATTGACAAAATAAATGATCCTACAGATAAAGAAAAATATTTTTTAAAATTAAGAGATATTGTTTTACATAACGAAACCCAAAAATCTGAACCTGTACCTTACAATTTAAAAGAATTTTTTCAAAGATTTGAACCAAAATCTCCTAGAAATTCTACATCAAATATTCAGGATTTACAAGAAGAAATTAAAAATATAAAACAAGAAATTAATGATTTGAAAAATGAAAATTTAGATTTCAAAGAAAGGGTCTTAAAATTAGAACTAAATGGGAAAAATAAAGAAGTGTTTGAATTTACTGAAAACACTAATGATTCTCATGTTAATGAATTTTTAGCACATATTACTAGAGTTAATTTTCATAAATGGTTTATTTTTGTTAGAATTCTTATAAATGATTTTAAAATTAAGACGATCGCTTTAGTTGATTCTGGAGTCGATCAAAATTGTATTGAAGAAGGAATTGTACCTACACTGTTTTTTGAAAAAACAACTGAAAAATTACATACTGCAGACGGTTTCAAGAATGCAAATAAATTACAAGCTCTCCAAAGTTAAAATCTGTAATAATGGATTATATTTCTACACTTCTTTTATTTTGATTAAAAATCTTTCAGCCACTGTTATTTTTGGAACTCCGTTTTTAGCCTTGCTTTATCCTTTCTCAGTTGACACTCACGGTATTAAGACTAGATTATTAGGAAAAAAAAATTGTTTTAAATTTATTTTTTCTGAACAAGAAAAATATATAAATGTTTTAAAGAAAAATTGTGTTTTTAATGATCTCATTAGTCAAAAGAAAAAATAAATTACTTTTTTAAATAAAGAAATTTTATCTTTAAAAATTAAAGAAAAATTAGACCTTGATGTGACAAAAGCTAAAATAAAAAATATTGAAAATCTTTTTACTATTGACTTATGTGCACTCGTTGCAAATGCTTTTTGAAATAGGAAAAAACATGTAATCTCTTTACCTTATGTTAAAAAAATTTCTGAAGATAACATACCGACAAGATCACATGTTATACATATGAACGCAGAACTTGAAAATCACTGTAGAAAAGAAATTGATGAATTATTACAAAAAGGATTAATTCGTAAATCTAGTTCTCCTTGGAGCTGCTCTGCTTTTTATGTTTATAACGCAGCTGAAAGAGAACGAGGTGTACACAGACTTGTTATAAATTATAAACCCTTAAATAAAGTTTTAGAATGGATTAGATACCCTATACTTAATAAAAGAGATTTATTTAAAAAACTTTACAATTCAAAAATTTACTCAAAGTTTGACATGAAGTCTGGTTTTTGGCAAATTCAAATTAAAGAAAAAGATCGTTACAAAACTGGTTTCAATGTTCCTTTTGGTCATTATGAATGGAATGTCATGCCATTTGGATTAAAAAATGCACCATCTAAATTCCAAAAAATAATAAATGACATTTTTCATGATCATCAATCATTTACCATTGTTTACATTGATGATGTGTTAGTCTTTTCAAATTCATTAGCACAACATTTTTCTCATTTGCATAAGTTTTACAATATAATTAAGCAAAATGGTTTAGTTGTTTCTGCACCTAAAATGAAACTATGCCAAATAAAAATAAGATTTCTTGGACAACAAATTTTTGAAAATAATGTTTCACCTATTTCAAAAGTTTTGGAATTTACTTCCAAATTTCCTGATGAAATTAAGGACAAAAATCAACTTCAAAGATTTTTGGGATGCCTTAATTATGTATCTGATTTTTTTAAGGATTTTAGTTTTTTCAAATTCATTAGCACAATATTTTTCTCATTTGCATAAGTTTTATAATATAATTAAACAGAATGGTTTAGTCGTTTCTGCACCAAAAATGAAATTGTGTCAAACAAAAATTAGATTTCTTGGACACGAAATTTTGAAAATAATGTTTTACCAATTTCAAGAGTTTTAGAATTTACTTCTAAATTTCCGGATGAAATTAAAGACAAAAATCAACTACAAAGATTTTTGGGATGTCTTAATTATGTGTATGATTTTTTCAAAGACATTACAATTCTCTGTAAGCCTTCATTCAATCGTCTTAAGAAAAATCCAAAACCCTAAACACAAGAACATACTCGTGTTGTACAAACCATCAAACAAAAAGTTCATCATTTACCCTGTCTGTCTATTCCTCATCCAGATGCCTTTCTTATAGTTGAAACAGATGCTTCTGATTTAGGCTTTGGGGGAATTCTTAAACAAAAGTTACCTAGTCAAAATACAGAGTCCTTGGTCAGATTCCACTCTAGAGCATGGAATGAAACTCAATCTAAATATTCTAAAAAAGAACTTTTATCAATTATTTTATGTATTACAAAATTTGAAGATGATTTAGTTGGAAAATATTTTTTACTCCGTATTGATTGTAGTGCTGCTAAAAATATTTTGGAAAAAGATGTTAAAAATTTTGTTTAAAAACAAGTTTTTGCCACATGGCAAGCACTTCTTGGAATATTTGATTTTGATATTGAATATATAAAAGGCTCTTCAAACTCTTTACTTGATTTCTTAACAAGAGAATTTCTACAGGGAAATAAATCAAGCTAATCTTTATGGGCACTCCTATAAAGAAGAAGTTATCGCCAGCCGATTTTGCGGCTAACAAATCTGGACATTCTTCATCATTGATTTCTACAAACAGGTTTGAAATTCTTGACAAAACTCCTTTACCTTCTACCCCTACAAAACCTTCAAACTTTTTACAAGCTGTTACCGAACCCGGTTCTTCTAAACCAGAACCACCAAAATACTTTACAAAACCTCAACAACAAATCGTCACCATTCTTGAAAATGAAATATTCAATGGAAATATGGAAAATCCCAATTATCAGCAAATATTTCAACATATTTTCCCTTCTGAACAAATATTTATTCCCGAAACTCCCTACAAATTGAAAAAAATTTATGAACTTATCCTTTTAGATACCAACTCTATAGAAATTGAACATTCCTATGATCGTGATATGCCTGAGAAAATTTCCTATTCAAAATGTAGAATCTTGAAAGTCCTTACTTTTTCAGATTGGAACCAAAACTCATGCACTACAAAGAAATTTTCTGTTACTTTTACACCTCCCTGTTACAATTACTTTGATTACCAAAAAGCCTGGTACAATACCTTTTATCTTCGAAATTGGAATCACTCTTGGTTCTTCATGTTTCATAAAACCAATTCAAAAAATTTCCAAAATTGGTTCTCAGATTGGTGGACATATTTTGAACTTTGCCCCGAAATCTAACCTGCTAAGATTATAGAAGGATTCACTATCTTTAAAGAAAAGTTACCTATCCTTAGGCATGATAAATTGATTATCTTTTCTGAAACCTTTAACCTACCTTGGATTTTTCTCCTGGCAGTTCAAAGTAAAACCATTCAAACCTTCTCCTAATGTAAATTCTATCGCCTGTTTAACCCGTGAATATAGTGTTAAATGGTGGTCTAACTGTAAAGATATTCAGGCCAACAAAGAAATGGTTCTGAAACATTTCTCTGGAAAGAATCCTATGCTATCAGGAACAAGTCAATCTATGGGACAATTCAACTTCTTGTCTGATAAAAGCAAAATTTTAGCAAAATTATCTGGAAATACTACAAAGAAAGAATTTAAAGCAGCCCTAGAATAGGCATTATCACAAGTCTCTGGAGATAGTGATGACGAAGACTCTAGAAGCACTGGTGGACCTAATTACACTCCACAAAATGAAGACGATTGCTACGGTCTTGATAACTATGATGTGCTTTTTGACTAAATGGACATTATGGCCAGCAAAAGAAGACAATGATGCAAAAGGACAAAAATCTTTTGACAGAAGTGGCACCTTATTCTTTTTACAATAATGTGAGAAGATAATGATAAATAAAGTGGCAGACAAGTATCTTTTCCTTTTTGACAAAATAACTCAATTATTTACCTTTGTTATCTTTTATAATAATTATATCACGGACTCAAGTCTATTTGAAGTCCGGATAGTATTTTGTTATCTATTATAAATAGGTGTGAATTAGTTCAGAGGAGGCACGCTTGAACTATCCTCCCTGCTATATCTTCTATCTTTGTAATCTTTTATCTTTGTAAAATCTTCTCTTCAATAAAATTATATACTATTTACTTACTTTCTCTCTTTTTATTTCTGTATTATTTGATCCTGAAGTTGCCATATGATTAACAAGAAAGTACAAGAAATCATTTTTAAAACTATAATTAAGAAGAAATAGAATAAGGATAGCAAAAACAGATAAAAATGAAACAGTTCCTTTTAATAATTTCTATAAATTTATTCTTAAAATATTAATTAATAATAATTAAAACAAAAATTAATTACTATAATAACAAACAATAAAATACATTATAATTTAAAATAATAACAGAAAACTTTTTCTATCAAAATAGTAAACCAATTGTATTTACACATGATGATATTTTTTAATATTAGAGATCTATTTGATTCTAATAGGGTTTTACTAATTATTTACTTAATTTGGTTATTTTGGTCATTTATAATTTAATTTGATAATAATCATATGATAAAAAATCAAATTTATGACATCAAAATATGTATATTAAAATAAAAAAGGTTTCCAATGTCTATAAAATTCATATATATAGATATATAAATTATTTTCAAAATAAATCTATAAAAGTTATTAATAAATTTATAAATTCTATAAAGCTATTAATAAATTCATAAATTCTATAAAAGTCGTTAAAAATTTATAAATTCAGTAAAAGTCATTCATTTAATTTTTTTTTATAAATCATAACATATATAATTGTACAAAAAGGGGATGATAGACATATTTATTAAAATAACCTTATTGATTTAGTTAATTTTATTAATTAGATTATTTATCAATTATTTTATTATATAAAATATAAATAATTGATTATATATAAGTCTAATTCTATAAGTCCAACTCTATTAAAATTTTAATATTAATTATATAATATAAATTATATATATATATATATATATATATATATATATATATATATATATATATATATATATATATATATATAATTTATATATATATCTATAATTTATATTAGTCTTAGGCGTTGAAGGAGAAGATTAACGAGGATGAAGAGAAATTACTAGACTATTTCTTTTCAAAGGATGTTGGTAACAACAAACACTCGTAGACCTCATCATTGAATTGTTTAATTTTTTCACCTTTTGCTCGATAGAAGCTAAAATTAGTGGATGATTATGTGCAAATAGAGTTGAGTTTTCAATTTCAGCCAATTAGTTTTTTTATTCTTTGCTTTTTAAACCGAATTATTTGATTTTCGCGAACATCAAATATAATTCAATTTGCTTTAATAATGATGGCTTGATTAATTGCATGTAAACTTGGGCTATATCTAGAGTTTGTATTTCATTTGAAGGACACATCTATGACTCTGTCGGACAAATATTTTAACATTAGAGTTGATTGTGTTTATTAATATTGACATACTTTTTTTGGTTTTAAATTCTCTGATATTATTATTTTTATTTCTCTTTGTTATATTTTCTATATGAAAAAAGATAAATGAAACTTAAAAGCTAAAAATTATTTATTAATAATATATTTTTTATTATAAATACAAAAAGTCAAATAAATTTTTTAATTAATTTTAAGAAAAGTCATTATAAAAAATATGAATTTCACTATATAACATTAGCAATAAAAGTAATGTCCAACTTTATTAGAATTTCAATATTGTTCGTAAAATAATAGTAGCGATAAGAGCAATAGTAGGTAGTAGTGGTATTTTTACTTTTAATATTAAAAATACTTATAATTCTGAATTTGATAAATTTTTATTTTAATCAAATTTAATAATTTAGTTAACGAATTTATAAATATAATACATTGATAAATCTATTTTAAAAAAAAAAGAATGAAATGATCAATATTATAGTCTAAAGACGATGCTAGAATCTTCAAAATCTTATATAATTTTGTTAAATTTACTAATGAAATATTTTCTTAAAAAACGGACATACAGATCCTTTAAAGTAGAATTTTAGTAATAGGAAAATTATGAAATATGTTATTTTCAGTTGAATCTCAAATTAAAATAAAATTATAAAGTCTATATTAAGAGTAGGCTAATAGAAGAGTGAATTAACGAATTCAATTACTAATATTCACTTACATCACAGGTGCTGAAAAATTATTTACTTATTTATTTTTATAATAATAAATAATAAAATAAAATATTTGAAAAACAAAATAATATGATTAAAATATATTTATTCAATAGTACTATGAGAAATGTATAATAATTTCAAAATAATTGATATGATTTAAACATAAAGGTCTTACAAAATTTTATAGTAATTTAGATAATTTTTTTACATTTTAAAAATTTGTTAAAAATAAATTATCAAACTTCCATTTAATTATATTTATCCTAAATAATAATAATGACTTAAATATATTTTAAATGTTTTAATCTAACAATAATATTTGAATTAAAAGATTTAACTTTTTTTAAATAGTTCATACGAGAAAGTGTATGCTATATATAATTATTTAATTATATTCATATGAGCTTGCATGTAAATTTTAATTTTTCTTTAATAATACATCTTCTGCATTGCATGAACATATTAAAAAGAAATTTAAATTTTTGCATATATGCATAGTTCAAATTGCTGTTAAACCTTTATTTAGAATTGGATTGGACATACCTATTTTTCTTTGTTTAAGAGATGCTCGACATTTAAATTTTTCAAATTCACTTTTAGCTATGGCTGAATCGAATTTAGCCAATGGTCCTGTCTATTTTAATTGTTATCCAAATTTTTCCAGCAAAATATTTCAGAACTGTTTCTTTATTAGCCTGAATGTCTTTGCAATTTGTCCACCATTTGACACTATATTCTCGAACTAAACAGGCAATAGAATTTACATTTAGTGAAGGTTTAAAGGGTTTTACCTCAAAATTGCCAATAAAATATCCAAGGTAGGTTAAAGGTTTCGGAAAAAATGATCAACTTGTCATGTTTAAGAATAGGTAATTTTTCTTTGAAAATGGTAAATCCTTCCATAATTTTAGTAGGTAGGATTTCTGGGCAAAGTCCAAAATATGTCCACCAATCGGAAAACCAATTGGAAAAGGTTTTTGAGTTGGTTTTGTGAAACATAAAGAACCAGGAGTGGTTCCAATTTCGAAGGTAAAAGGTATAATACCAGGCTTTTTTATAATCGAAATAATTAAAACAAGGAGGTGTAAAGGAAACAAAAATTTTTTTGGCAGTGTAGGGATTTTGGTTCCAGTCGGTTAGGGTAAGGACTTTCAAAATTCTGCATTTTGAATAGGAGATTTTCTCGGGAATATCTTTGTCAAAGGAATGTTCAATTTCTATTGAGTGAGTGTCTAAAAGGATGAGTTCGTAAAAAATTTTCAGTTTGTGAGAGCTTTCAGGAATAAAAAATTGTCCATAGGAGAAAATATGTTGAAATAGTTGTTGGTAATTAGGATTTTCTAAATTCCCATTGAAAATTTCGCTTTCAAGAATAGTAACAATTTGGTGTTGGAGTTTTGTGAAGTATTTGGGTGGTTCGGTTCTAGAAGAACCGGGTTTTGTAACAGAATAGTTGTTGGTAATTGGCATTTTCTAAATTCCCATTGAAAATTTCGCTTTCAAGAATAGTAACAATTCGGTGTTGGGGTTTTGTGAAGTATTTGGGTGGTTCGGTTCTAGAAGAACCAGATTTTGTAACAGCTTGTAAAAAGTTGGATGGTTTTGGTGGGGTAGAAAGAGTTTTGTCAAGAATTTCAAATCTGTTGGTAGAGACCAACGAAGATTGTCCAGACTTTTTAGCTTCAAAATCGACTGGAGATAATTTTTTCTTAATGGGAGTGCCCATAAGAATTAGCTTGATTTATTTCCCTGCAAAAATTCTCTTGTTAAAAAATCAGGTAAAGAATTTAAAGAACCTTTAATATATTCAATATTAAAATCAAATATTCCTAAAAGTGTTTGCCATCTGGCAAAAACTTGTTTTGAAACAAAAATTTTAACATCTTTTTCTAAAATATTTTTGCAGCACTACAGTCAATACGTAGTAAAAAATATTTTTCAACTAAATCGTCTTCAAATTTTGTAATACACAAAACAATTGATAAAAGCTCTTTTTTAATAGTAGAGTATTTGGATTGAGTTTCATTCCATGCTCCAGAGTGAAATCTAACCAAAGACTCTGTATTTTGACCAGATAACCTCTTTTTGAGTATACCCCCAAAACCTAAATCAGAGGCATCTATTTCTACTATGAAAAAGGCATTTATATGTGGAATGGACAGACAGGGTAAATGACGAATTTTTTATTTAATGGTTTGTATGACACGGGTGTGTTCTCGTGTCCAGGGTTTTGAATTTTTTCTAAGGCGATTGAACAAAGGTTTACAGAGGATTCTAATATCCTTAAAAAAATCAGATATATAATTAAGGCATCCCAAAAATCTTTGAAGTTGATTTTTGTCCTTAATTTCATCAGGAAATTTGGAAGTAAATTTCAAAACTCTTGAAATAGGTGAAACATTGTTTTCAAAAATTTCTTATCCAAGAAATCTTATTTTTGTTTGGCATAGTTTCATTTTAGGTGCAGAAACAACTAAACCATTTTGCTTAATTATATTATAAAACTTATGCAAATGAGAAAAATGTTGTGCTAATGAATTTGAAAAGACTAACACATCATCAATGTAAACAATGGTAAATGATTGATGATCATGAAAAATGTCATTTATTATTCTTTGGAATTCAGATGGTGCATTTTTTAATCCAAATGGCATGACATTCCCTTCATAATGACCAAAAGGGACATTAAAACCAGTTTTGTAACGATCTTTTTCATTAATTTGAATTTGCCAAAAACCAGATTTCATGTCAAACTTGGAATAAATTTTTGAATCATAAAGTTTTTTAAACAAATCTCTTTTCTTAGGTAAAGGATATCTAATCCATTCTAAGACTTTATTTAAATGTTTATAATTTATGACAAGTCTAAGTACACCCCGTTCTCTTTCTGCTGCATTGTAAACATAAAAAGCAGAGCAGCTCCAAGGAGAACTAGAATTACGAATTAACCCCTTTTGTAATAATTCATCTATTTTTTTCCTATAATGATTTTCAAGTTCCATGTTCATGTGTATAGCATGTAATTTTGTTGGTATGTCATTTTGAGAAAAATCTTTAACATAAGGTAAAGAAATTACATGTTTTTTCCTATTCCAAAAAGCATTTGGGACAGGTGCACATAAGTCTTTAGTAAAGAGATTCTCAATTTTAAAATCATTTATAAGAATTCTAACAAAAATAAACCATTTATGAAAATTTACTTTGGTAATATGAGCTAAAAATTCATTAATATGAGAATCATTCGTATTTTCAGAAAACTCAGCAATTTCTTTATTTTTCCTATTTAGTTCCAATTTTAAAATTCTTTCTTTGAAATCTAAATTTTCATTTTTCAAATTATTAATTTCATATTTTATATTTTTAATTTCCTCTTGTAAATCTTAAATATTAGGTGTAGAATTTCTAGAATATTTTGGATCAAATCTTTGAAAAATTTCTTTTAAATTGTAAGGAATAGGTTCAGATTTTTGGGTTTCGCTATGCAAAACAATATCTCTTAATTTTAAAAAGTATTTTTCTCTATCTGAAGGGTCACTAATTTTGTCAACTAATTCAAAAAGATCAGAAAGGGTTTCTTTTGATAAAACATTTAAAGTTGAATTACAACAAGGACCTGCACAAATTCTAGGACCTTCACATGTTTCAAAATCAGTATTTGTAGAAGATGAATCACTTAAAATATTTAAATCATTTTCTTCAAAATCACTTAAATCAGAATTTTCAGGATCTGTATCAGATAGTAAAAGATTAAACATTTGATCTTTAAGTTTGTCAAAAATGTCTAAATTATTGATTTTTTCTTTCATCCTACATTGGGATTTAAAATGACCAACACGTCCACACTTAAAGCAAACATGAGGACTTTTCTTTTTATTATTTTTATTTTTATTTTTATTTTGAGAAATATTTTTAGAAGAAGAAGGTTTTTGAAAATTCGAAGTATTTTTTCTATAATTTTTATTAGAAGATCTTTTTTTCAAATATTTTTTGATTTTTGAAGAAGGAGCTTGAATACGTTCATATCCATATTGGGAACAGAAATCTCCCAATATGATTTCTACTTTAAATATGATTTCTATTCCTTTTGAAATAGATGTACATTAGAAGAAGAAGGGTAACTCTTGAACGCTTGAACTATCTTCCCTACTATCTCTCTTTGTAAAATTTTCTCTCTTCAATAAAAGTTTAAATTATTTACTTCTTCTCTTTCTCTTCTTCTATTATTAACTATTTCTCTATTATTTCGATCCTGCTCCGCACATGGTATCAGAGCCTAATTATTAAACTCGTGATATTGTTTAAGGTAGCGTTGGTCAGCCTGGTTTTCCGTTAGTCAGCCCGTCTTCCCAATTATCAGTCAGGGTGGTCCCGGTAGGTGGTCCCACTATCCTAAATATTATTTACTTGTTTATTATCTTTGATAATGACATCGTTGTTTCGCAGTTTTAGTAGTCGAGAAATAGTTTCTCCTTCTTCTACTCTTTCTGATTTAAATTCTGAAGAATTTACTGTTCAAGAGTCTAATATCCCAGAAATAGAAAATCAGTTACATAATTGATCCATCCCTAAACAAAATGTTAATAGTATTTATCGAATTGGAACTTTTGATTTTGCACAAAATTATTCTATTAAACAAACTGAACAAACTATTGCTTTAAATAAATCTCATGAAAATTTACATTTACTTTCATCTTCTCCATTGCATGAACATATTAAAAAGAAATTTAAATTTTTGCATATAGACATGGTTCAAATTGCTGTTAAAACTTTATTTAGAATTGGATTAGACATACCTATTTTTTTTTGTTTAAGAGATGCTCGACATTTAAATTTTTCAAATTCACTTTTAGCTATGGCTGAATCGAATTTAGCCAATGGTCCTGTCTATTTTAATTGTTATCCAAATTTTTCAATTTCATTATTTGATTCAAATATTTTAGACAGTTTGATTTTAACTGTTAAAACCAAAAGTATGGATTTTGCTGAAAATTCTAGATCTATAGCTGTCATTTATAGAATTTACTATAAAGTAATGACAACGACTATAGATCCTAGAGCAAGACATTCTTTAACAAGAAATGAGACAATATTATTTGAAGCTAATCCTTTACATTCTAAAATACAAGTCCCCAAAAAACTAAAATGGAATGAGTTATCGCAAGCTGGAACTTGGGATTTACAAGAAATTAATAAGCCACAATCTATTGAAAATAATTCTAGAGTTTCACAAATTTTAGAGCAATCTAATGGTTCTGTTCAAATAAGTTTTTCACCTACTTTTTTACCTTTTTCGAGATTGTTTACTTTTGAAAATTCTAGACCTTCTACACACACAACACGTTTTCCAAATCCAAATACAAATTTACAAGGAGTTGATTTTGACAATAGAATTCCTCAACCTTTTTACACTGATTCTGTTAATATAGATCAAGATAAAAATTCAGATGAATCTGTTTTGTCACCCTCAAGATCAACTATGGAAAATTTTTCAACTTTAAATATGATTTCTACTCCTTTTGAAATAAATAAACCTTTCTTACGATCAGATTATTATCATATAAGAAATCGTGAAAAGTTTTATGGTTTCAAAACCATTTTTCAAGGGGGGGAGAGACACTATTCAAGAAAATTTTTATGAATATTTAAATTCTGTTAAGGTTAATGTTCCGTTTTTCATCTGATTTGAAATTTATTGTAACAATAATGATATAGAATTTCCTTTTAAAAACCTTTTTACAAATGATAGAGTTTCTAAAACTTGGATTACAACCGTAGGAAATAAACAAATTATTTCTGTTCATCCACCTTTAGAAGAAGTTAAAATAAATGTTCATAATCAATAAATAATTGCTTCACCTTTTAAAACGATAAACTCTGAGAATGATGACAAACTCCCTTTATTAAAAGATATTAGAAATGTTCAAAATCAAAATAATTATACAAATCAAATTCTTTTTACAATTGCTTCACAACTGGATAGGATAGAGACGTCCAACCTAAATAATCATGCACCTAGGCTAGGTGGAGTACCTATGAAACCTATTTTTCAACCCCATTAAATTCCTGAACAAAAATTAATCAAATTAAATGATAAAGATGATATTCTGAACCAAATAAATTTAAAATTAGCTAGTCTGTCTTTGAAAGATAAACCTTCTGTTAGTATGCTTAATTCTGAAAAGTCTTATCAAAATGAAATCAAAGATTTAGAGAGTCAATTTGTTAACGATAAATTTGAAATAAATAAAATATACAATAATAGAGGTTTTGACAAACCTAGGACTAGACATTATTATCCTAGACCTACTCCTCCAGATGTTTTGTTTGAAGAAAGAGTTAGCTTTACTCAAGCAAAATATGATGGAGATTCTGTTTATGAATGGAACTTAGATGATCTGTCTGAGTATCAAATTTTAAATATGTTACAAGAAATGACTATGGCTTGTACTTCGTACAGAGCCAGATCTGTAAATAATACTAATAAAAAAATAGCTCAGATGTTAATATCTGGCTTTACTGGTCAATTAAAAGGATGGTGGGATAATTACACCTCCTTAGAAGATAAATCAAGGATTTTAAATGCTAGGAAAATAGTTATAAAAACTGAAAATCAAACGTTTGTTCAAACTGAGGAAGAGGATGCTGTAGCAACTTTACTTTTTGCTATTACAAAATGTTTTGTTTGTGAACCTAATCAATATCAAATTAGATCTTCTGAAATTCTTTCAAATTTAACTTGTCCTAAACTTCAAGATTTTCGATGGTACAAAGATGTCTTTCTAACAAAAGTTTTCTCTAGAACTGATTGTAACCATAGTTTTTGGAAAGAAAGATTTATTGTTGGTTTACCTAAATTATTTGCTGAAAAGGTTAGAACTAGGATTAGAGATTTTTATGGAAATACTATTTTTTATGATACTTTAACCTATGGAGAAATTATTAATTTTATTAATAATGAAGGCTTAGATTTGTGTACTGATTTTGAAACATGTGAAGGTCCTGGAATTTGTACAGGTCCTTGTTGTAATTCAACTTTAAATGTTTTATCAAAAAAAACCCTTTCTGATCTTTTTGAATTAGTTGACAAAATTAGTGACCCTTCAAATAGAGAAAAATACTTTTTAAAATTAAGAGATATTGTTTTGCATAGCGAAATCAAAAAATCTGAACATATTCCTTACAACTTAGAAGAAATTTTTCAAAGATTTGATCCAAAATCTTCTAGAAATTCTACACCTAATATTCAAGATTTACAAGGGGAAATTAAAAATATAAAACAAAAAATTAGTAATTTAAAAAATGAAAATTTAGATTTCAAAGAAAGAATTTTAAAATTGGAACTAAATAGGAAAAATAAAGAAATTGCTGAGTCTTCTGAAAATACAAATGATTCTCATATTAAAGAATTTTTAGTTCATATTACCAGAGTAAATTTTCATAAATGGTTTATTTTTGTTAGAATTCTTATAAATGATTTTAAAATTGAGACAATTGCTTTAGTTGATTCTGGAGCAGATCAAAACTGTATACAATAAGGAATTGTACCTACACAGTTTTTTGAAAAAACAACCGAAAAATTACATACTGCTGATGGTTCAAGAATGCAAATAAATTATAAGCTTTCTAAAGTTTAAATTTGTAATGATGGATTATGTTTTTACACTTCTTTTATTTTAATCAAAAATCTATCTGCTACTGTTATTCTTGGAACTCTGTTTTTAGCATTGCTTTATCCTTTTTCAGTGGACACTCATGGTATCAAAACTAGATTATTAGAAAAAAAAATTTGTTTTAAATTCATTTTCTCTGAGCAAGAAAAAGACATAAATATTTTAAAAAAAAATTGCGTTTTTAATGATCTTATTAGTCAAAAGAAAAAATAAATTACTTTTTTAAATAAAGAAATCTTATCTTTAAAGATTAAAGAAGAGTTAGACCTTGATGTGATAAAAGCCAAAATAAAAGATATTGAGAATTTCTTTACTAAAGACTTATGTGCACCTGTCCCAAATGTTTTTTGGAATAGGAAAGAACATGTGATTTCTTTACCTTATGTTAAAGATTTTTCTGAAAATGACATACCAACAAAATCACATGCTATACACATGAACACGGAACTTGAAAATTATTGTAGGAAAGAAATAGATGAATTATTA
Source organism: Ricinus communis (assembly GCF_019578655.1). Classification (NCBI taxonomy): domain Eukaryota; kingdom Viridiplantae; phylum Streptophyta; class Magnoliopsida; order Malpighiales; family Euphorbiaceae; genus Ricinus; species Ricinus communis. The sequence goes on along the minus strand of NC_063256.1, from coordinate 14,830,463 downwards.
CAAAAGGGGTTAATTCGTAATTCTAGTTCTCCTTGGAGCTGCTCTGCTTTTTATGTTTACAATGCAGCAGAAAGAGAACGGGGTGTACCTAGACTTGTTATAAATTATAAACCTTTAAATAAAGTCTTAGAATGGATTAGATATAATTTACCTAACAAAAGAGATTTGTTGAAAAAACTTTATGATTCAAAAATTTATTCCAAGTTTGACATGAAATCTGGTTTTTGGCAAATTCAAATTAATGAAAAAGATCGTTACAAAACTAGTTTTAATGTCCCTTTTGGTCATTATGAATGGAATGTCATGTCATTTGGATTAAAAAATGCACCATCTGAATTCGAAAGAATAATGAATGACATTTTTCATGATCATCAATCATTTACCATTGTTTACATTGATGATGTGTTAGTTTTTTCAAATTCATTAGCACAACATTTTTCTCATTTGCATAAGTTTTACAATATAATTAAGCAAAATGGTTTAGTTGTTTCTACACCTAAAATGAAACTATGCCAAACAAAAATAAAATTTCTTGGACAAGAAATTTTTGAAAACAATATTTCACCTATTTTAAGAGTTTTGGAATTTACTTCCAAATTTTCTGATGAAATTAAGGACAAAAATCAACTTTAAAGATTTTGGGAAGCCTTAATTATGTATCTGATTTTTTTAAGGATATTAGAATCCTCTGTAAACCTTTGTTCAATCGCCTTAGAAAAAATCCAAAACCCTGTACACGAGAACACACCTGTGTCATACAAACCATTAAACAAAAAATTTGTCATTTACCCTGTCTGTCCATTCCACATCCAAATGCCTTTCTCATAGTAGAAACAGATGCCTCTGATTTAGGTTTTGGGGGTATACTCAAACAGAGGTTACCTGGTCAAAATACAGAGTCTTTGGTTAGATTTCACTCTGTAGCATGGAATGAAACCCAATCCAAATACTCTACTATTAAAAAAGAGCTTTTATCAATTGTTTTGTGTATTACAAAATTTGAAGACGATTTAGTTGAAAAACATTTTTTACTACGTATTGACTGTAGTGCTGCAAAAAATATTTTAGAAAAAGATGTTAAAAAATTTGTTTCAAAACAAGTTTTTGCCAGTTGGCAAACACTTTTAGGAATATTTGATTTTGATATTGAATATATCAAAGGTTCTTTAAATTCTTTCCTGATTTTTTAACAAGAGAATTTTTGCAGGAAAATAAATCAAGCTAATTCTTATGGGCACTCCCATTAAGAAAAAATTATCTCCAGTCGATTTTGTGGCTAAAAAGTCTGGACAATCTTCGTTGGTCTCTACCAACAGATTTGAAATTCTTGACAAAACTTTTTCTACCCCACCAAAACCATCCAACTTTTTACAAGCTGTTACAAAACCCGGTTCTTCTAAAACCGAACCACCCAAATACTTCACAAAAACACAACACCAAATTGTTACTATTCTTGAAAGCGAAATTTTCAATGGGAATTTAGAAAATCCCAATTACAAACAACTATTTCAACATATTTTTCCCTCTGGACAATTTTTTATTCCTGAAAGCTCTCACAAACTGAAACTTTTTTACGAACTCATCCTTTTAGACACTCACTCAATAGAAATTGAACATTCCTTTGACAAAGATATTCCCAAGAAAATCTCTTATTCAAAATGCAGAATTTTGAAAGTCCTTACCCTAACCGACTGGAACCAAAATCCCTACACTGCCAAAAAATTTTCTATTTCCTTTACACCTCCTTGTTTCAATTATTTCGATTATAAAAAAGCCTGGTATTATACCTTTTACCTTCGAAATTAGAACCACTCCTGGTTTTTTATGTTTCACAAAACCAACTCAAAAACCTTTCCCAATTGGTTTTCCGATTGGTGGACATATTCTGGACTTTGCCCAGAAATCCTACCTACTAAAATTATGGAAGGATTTACCATTTTTAAAGAAAAATTACCTATTCTTAAACATGACAAGTTGATCATTTTTTCCGAAACCTTTAACATACCTTGGATATTTTCTTGGCAATTCAAGGTAAAACCCTTTAAATCTTTACCAAATGTAAATTCTATTGCCTGTTTAGTTCGAGAATAAAGTGTCAAATGGTAGACAAATTGCAAAGACATTCAGGCCAATAAAGAAACAGTTCTGAAACATTTTGCTGAAAAAAATCCTATGATATCTGGAACAAGTCAATCTATGGGCAATTTAATTTTTTGTCAGACAAAAGCAAGATTTTAGCAAAATTATCTGGAAATACAACAAAGAAAGAATTCAAAGCAGCTCTGGAACAAGCTTTGTCACAAGTCTCTGGAGACAGTGACGATGAAGACTCTGGAAGCACTAGTGGACCTAACTTTACTCCTCAAAATAAAGATGATTGCTATGGACTCGACAACTATGACATTCTTTTTTACTAAATGGATAAGAATCTTTCCTTTTCACAAAGACGGACAAAATAAGAAGATAAGCAAGAATCTTTTCTTTTGAAAAATGAACAAAGCTAAAAAACAAAACAAGTTGATAAGAATGGACAAGTGGCAGACAAGAATGAACAAGTGAACAACCGAGAATCTTTTTGACAAAATAGAAGAAGACAAAAGAAGTCGATAAGAATGGACAAGTGGCAGACAAAGTGGCACACATCTACTTTTCTCTTTTTGACAAATTAGTTCAATTATTGTCTTTTACAATAATGTAACGGACTCAAATGTATTTGAAGTCCGAATAGTATATTTTCTCTTATTATAAATAGATGTACATTAGAAGAAGGAGGGTAACTCTTGAACGCTTGAACTATCTTCCCTACTATCTCTATTTGTAAAATTTTCTCTCTTCAATAAAAGTTTAAATTATTTACTTCTTTTCTTTCTCTTCTTCTATTATTAACTATTTTTCTATTATTTTGAACTTTGTCACGACCTACTCTATGGGCCCGTGACCGGCACTAGGGAATGGGTAGGCTTAAGACCACCAAAACCCGTAGTAAGCCTTACCGACCCGCAAATCCAGATAGACAGTTAACAAAATATAAAGTAGTCATAATTGTCTTGCATAAATAAATCATCATACTTCCAACATGAGTCAGAATAGTTATATCAATTTTAAAATTTCCTACTGCGGATACTTTAGAGTAAATAATGACAAGTATAGAAATACAAGGTAATTACAAAAGTCCGAAGAAGAAAAAGTCGGACTATCAAATGTGCGATGGCGAAGGTCTTTAATTGCCACCTAAAAAAATTTACAACTGAGACTGTCAGTCTCGAGAGTGAGATAAAATCAAATAATCTAGAGACTATTGCAGTTTTTACAGAAAATATTCATTATTCGAATCAATATATCAAATCCTGAACATAAACAGAAACCATGATGTCATCATTCCATAATAAAATAAATAAATAAAAAATATATTTATGTTTCTTTTACGGGACGAGTGGCTCATTAGAACCCTAAACCTCAAATTCTAGTAGCATTTCGGCTCTCTTAATCCAACAGGTCTGGCGCCCAGAGAGCAAGCTCGATCAGGGTCCTTACCTCCAGCCTGAACACTTGAATTCCAAATAAGCCGGCGCCCAGAGAGCGTTGCTCGATCAGGGACCTTAACTCCGGCAATAAACTGAACTCAGCCTAGAGAGCAAATGCTCGATCAGGGCAAACAAATCCATAATAATCTTATGTCCATGATCATTACCGGTGCGCACGCGGTCCTGATGCAACCCACCAGGTGGCATGTTCTACGAAAGCCACATTTCTCAAGACGCAATCAAACTGAGACTGTCAGTCTCGGGAGTGAGATAAAATCAAATAATCTAGAGACTATTGCAGTCTTTACAGAAAATATTCATTATTCGAATCAATATATCAAATCCTGAACATAAACAGAAACCATGATGTCATCATACCATAATAAAATAAATAAATAAAAAATATATTTATGTTTCTTTTACGGGACGAGTGGCTCAGTAGAACCCTAAACCTCAAATTCTAGTAGCCTTTCGGCTCTCTTAATCCAACAGGTCTGGCGCCCAGAGAGCAAGCTCGATCAGGGTCCTTACCTCCAGCCTGAACACTTGAATTCCAAATAAGCCGGCGCCCAGAGAGCGTTGCTCGATCAAGGACCTTAACTCCGGCAATAAACTGAACTCAGCCTAGAGAGCAAATGCTCGATCAGGGCAAACAAATCCATAATAATCTTATGTCCATGATCATTACCGGTGCGCACGCGGTCCTGATGCAACCCACCAGGTGGCATGTTCTACGAAAGCCACATTTCTCAAGACGCAATCATCACATTTAATAAATATCATTGTTTAATGAAATCATTCAACACATATCGGAATAAAGATTAAAAATCTAGGGTAAGGCAACATGCAATTCGTTTCGAAAAATAATAGTATATGTATTATTATGACGTTAGTAATAATAATATTTATATTATTTCCAATAATTAATAGTCAAGTGAAATTATTTATTTTGCGATACTAATAATTATATTAAGCACAAATTCTAAAATAGCATATTAAAATCAGACTTAGAAATAGTGCAATGATTAAATGACTCTAACTCACAGATCTAACGCGTTCCACAGTCCGCTCCTACGCCTCGGGTGGAGCTGGTGAGAAGGCTGGATTATCTAGTCATGGAAAACACTCAATTAATCGACATCCTTAAATTTTCCTAACTTAGACTTCTATAATGGTCTGTCTAAAACTCAATTAGACTCGAGGGATTTGCCAGAAATTCGGCAGAACCTCCCCTAATTTACAGACATTTACCCCCGTAAAACGGGCCCAGAACCTACCAAAAACATATCAAACATGCTGGAATTTAATAACAGGAGCCGGGCCACAAGAACTGCATTAATATTTTCCCGACGCCAGAACACCACAACACAAACAATTTAATTTGATTTATTTTTAAACTACCCATCACAAGTAATTAATAGCCACAATAACTTCTAATATTATAAAAAAATTTTCAGAGTCTAAAATAAAATTATACCCAGATAAAAATTGAAATATTTCAGGCGTCCGGAAAACACAGGGTCCGGAAACCGATCCTGCCAACGGTGTCGGAATTCGAATCCGGAAGCGCCTATGCGAAGCTCGAGTTGCGAGGAGTCCGGAAGTACAAGAGTTTTGACCGGAAAGTGGCCGGAAGGCGGCGGATCGGAGCCGGAAAGTCGCTGCTCACGCGACACTTCCCAAGGCTGCCGGCGAGGATTTTCCGACGGAGGAGGGTTGCTTCCGGGGTTTTCGGGGGTGAGGAACTCGTTTCGATGTCGATCACGAAAACACGGCAAGAGGCGAACGGCGGCCCCTTGTTCTTGACAACGTGGGAAAGGAGGAAAGGGAAGGGGAGGCTGAAGCGGGAAAGGAGGAAGGCGCGGCCGGCGGGGAAGAGTGGGCTGCCAGTGGGAAGAGAAGAAAATGGGGGAAAGGGGAGAGGAAGAGGGAGGAAGGAAAGAGAGGAGGGAAAAGTGAGAGATGGGGGAGAAGAAAAAGGGCTTTCTCTCTTTTTATATATATATATATATATAAATTATTGTTTTAATAATTAAGGGTGTTACATTTATTTTATTTAAGTAATATTTTAATTATGTGAATTTTCAGTTTTTTAATAATATATTTTATTCATTAATAAATTTGTAAAATAATTAATATAAATTTTATTAATTATATATATATATTAATTTTAAGATCTAAATTTTTTTAACATATGTGTTTAATTTTTGACACATTAATTTTTATTTTAATATATATATATATAATTATTTATTTTGATATTTATATTATTCTTGACACATAATATTCAAGCTGATATGTGATTTTATAGCTTTTTTCTTATATTAAAATATGAATTTCACTATATAACATTAGCAATAAGAGTAAGGTCCAACTTTATTAGAATTTCAATATTGTTCGTAAAATAACAGTAGCGGTAAGAGCAATAGTAGGTAGTAGTGGTATTTTTACTTTTAATATTAAAAATACTTATAATTCTGAATTTGATAAATTTTTATTTTAATCAAATTTAATAATTTAGTTAACGAATTTATAAGTATAATACATTGATAAATCTATTTAAAAAAAAGAATGGAATGATCAATATTATAGTCTAAAGACGATGCTAAACTCTTTTAAATCTTATTTAATTTTGTTAAATTTACTAATGAAATATTTTCTTAAAAAACGGACATACAGATTCTTTAAAGTAGAATTTTAGTAATAGGAAAATTATGAAATATGTTATTTTCAGTTGAATCTCAAATCAAAATAAAATTATAACGTCTATATTAAGAGTAGGCTAATAGAAGAGTGAATTAACGAATTCAATTACTAATATTCACTTACATCAGAGGTGCTGAAAAATTATTTATTTATTTATTTTAATAATAATAAATAATAAAATAAAATATTTGAATAACAAAATAATATGATTAAAATATATTTATTCAATAGTACTATGAGGAATGTATAATAATTTCAAAATAATTGATATGATTTAAACATAAAGGTCTTATAAAATTTTATAGTAATTTAGAAAATAATTTAAACTTTTATTGAAGAGAAAAAATTTTACAAAGAGAGATAGTAGGGAAGATGGCTCAAGCGTTCAAGTGATGCCGTCTTACTTCTAATGTACATCTATTTATAATAAGAAAGACTATACTATTCGGACTTCAAACATTTTTGAGTCCGTTACATTATTGAATTAATTTGTCAAAAAGAAAACAGTAGTTGTCTGCCATCTTGTCTACTTTGTCAAAAAGAAAAGATTTTTTGTCCGCCACTTGTTCATTCTTATCGATTTGTTTTGTCCTTTTGTTTTGTCCATTCTTCAAAAGATGCTTGTTTATCTTCTTGTTTTGTCTTTCTTTGTCCACTTGTGAAAAAGGAAAGATTCTTTGTCCATTTAGTCAAAAATAATGTCATAATTGTCGAGTCCATAGCAATCATCTTCATTTTGAGGAGTAAAGCTAGGTCCACCAGTGCTTCCAGAGTCCTCATTGTCACTATCTCCAGAGACTTGTGACAAAGCTTGTTCCAAGGCTGCTTTGAATTCCTTCTTTGTTGTATTTCCAGATAATTTTGTTAAAATTTTGTTTTTATCCGATAAAAAGTTAAATTGTCCCATAGATTGGCTCGTACCAGATATCATGGGATTTTTTCCCGCAAAATGTTTCAAAATAGTTTCTTTATTAGCTTGAATGTCTTTGCAGTTTGTCCACCATTTGACACTATATTCTCAAACTAAACAGGCAATAGAATTTACATTTGGAGAGGGTTTAAAGGGTTTCACCTTGAATTGCCAAGAAAATATCCAAGGTAGGTTAAAGGTTTCGAAAAAAATTATCAATTTGTCATGTTTAAGAATGGGTAATTTTTCTTTAAAGATGGTAAATCATTCCATAATTTTAGTAGGTAGAATTTCTGGACAAAGTCCAAAATAGGTCCACCAATCAGAAAACCAATTGGGAAAGGTTTTTGAGTTGATTTTGTGAAACATAAAGAACCAGGAATGGTTCCAATTTCGAAGATAAAAAGTATAGTACCAGGCTTTCTTATAATCAAAATAATTGAAACAAGGAGGTGTAAAAGTAACAGAAATTTTTTTGGCAGTATAAGGATTTTGGTTCCAGTCGGTTAGGGTAAGGACTTTCAAAATTCTGCATTTTGAATAGGAGATTTTTTCAGGAACGTCTTTATCAAAGGAATGTTCAATTTCTATTGAGTGAGTGTCCAAAAGGATAAGTTCGTAAAAAAATTTTAGTTTGTACGAACTTTCAAGAATGAAAAATTGTCCAGAGGGAAAAGTATATTGAAAATAATTCTAGAGTTTCACAAATTTTAGAATAATCTAATGGTTCTGTTCAAATAAGTCTTTCACCTACTTTTTTACCTTCTTCGAGATTGTCTACTTTTGAAAATTCTAGACCTTCTACACACACAACACGTTTTCCAAATTCTAATACAAATTTACAAGGAGTTGATTTTGAAAATAGGATTGCTCAACCTTTTTACATTAATTTTGTTAATATAGAACAAGATAAAAATTCTGATGAACCTGTTTTGTCACCTTCTAGATCAATTATGAAATTTTTTTTAACTTTAAATATGATTTTTACACATTTTGAAATAAATAAACCTTTTTTATGATCTGATTATTACCATATAAGAAATCGTGAAAAAGTTTTATGGTTTCAAAATCATTTTTCAAAGGGGGAGAGAGAGACTATTTAAGAAAATTTTTATGAATATTTAAATTCTGTTAAGGTAAATGTTCCGTTTTTCATCTGATTTGAAATTTATTGTAACAATAATGATATAGAATTTCCTTTTAAAAACCTTTTTACAAATGATAGAGTTTCTAAAACTTGGACTACAACTGTAGAAAATAAACAAATTATTTATGTTCATCCACCTTTAGAAGAAGTTAAAATAAATGTTCATAATCAAGAAATAATTGCTTCACCTTTTAAAAGGATAAGCTCTGAGAATGATGACAAACTCCCTTTATTAAAAGATATTAGAAATGTTCAAAATCAAAATAATTATACAAATCAAATTCTTTTTACAATTGCTTCACAACTGGATAGGATAGAGACGTCCAACCTAAATAATCATGCACCTAGGCCAGGTGGAGTACCTATGAAACCTATTTTTCAACCCCATTAAATTCATCAATAACAATTAATTAAATTAAATGATAAAGATGATATTCTGAACCAAATAAATTTAAAATTAGCTAGTCTGCCTTTGAAAGATAAACCTTTTGTTAGTATGCTTAATTCTGAAAAGTCTGATCAAAATGAAATCAAAGATTTAGAGAGTCAATTTGTTAACGATAAATTTGAAATAAATAAAATATACAATAATAGAGGTTTTGACAAATCTAGGACTAGACATTATTATCCTAGACCTACTCCTCCAGATGTTTTATTTGAAGAAAGAGTTAGCTTTACTCAAGCAAAATATGATGGAGATTCTGTTTATGAATGGAACTTAGATGGTCTGTCTGAGTATCAGATTTTAAATATGTTACAAGAAATGACTATGGCTTGTACTTCGTACAGAGCCAGATCTGTAAATAATACTGATAAAAAAATAGCTCAAATGTTAATATCTGGCTTTACTGGTCAATTAAAAGGATGGTGGGATAATTACACCTACTTAGAAGATAAATCAAGGATTTTAAATGCTAGGAAAATAGTTATAAAAACTGAAAATCAAACGTCTGTTCAAATTGAGGAAGAGGATGCTGTAACAACTTTACTTTTTGCTATTACAAAATGTTTTGTTGGTGAACCTAATCAATATCAAATTAGATCTTCTGAAATTCTTTCAAATTTAACTTGTCCTAAACTTCAAGATTTTCGATGGTATAAAGATGTCTTTCTAACAAAAGTTTTCTCTAAAACTGATTGTAACAATAGTTTTTGGAAAGAAAGATTTATTGCTGGTTTACCTAAATTATTTGCTGAAAATGTTAGAACTAGGATTAGAGATTTTTATGGAAATACTATTCCTTATGATACTTTAACCTATGGAGAAATTATTAATTTTATTAATAATGAAGGCTTAGCTTTGTGTACTGATTTGAAATTAAAAGCTAAAATTAAAAATAAATTTTCACAATCTAAAAAGGAGTTAGGAGATTTCTGTTCTCAATATGGCTATGAACGTATTCAAGCTCCTTCTTCAAAAACTAAAAAATATTTGAAAAGAAAATCTTCTAATAAAAATTATAGAAAAAATACTTCGAATTTTCAAAAACCTTCTTCATCCAAAAATGTTTCTCAAAATAAAAATAAAAATAAAAATAATAAAAAGAAAGGTCCTCCTGTTTGTTACAAATGTGGTCGTGTTGGTCATTTTAAATCGCAGTGTAGAATGAAAGAAAAAATCAATAATTTAGACATTTCTGACAAACTTAAAGATCAAATGCTTAATCTTTTACTATCTGATACAGATCCTGAAAATTCTGATTTAAGTGATTTTGAAGAAAATGATTTAAATATTTTAAGTGATTCTTCTTCTACAAATACTGATTTTGAAATATGTGAAGGTCCTGAAATTTGTACAGGTCCCTGTTGTAATTCAACTTTAAATGTTTTATCAAAAGAAACCTTTTTTAATCTTTTTGAATTAGTTAACAAAATTAATGACCCTTCTGATAGAGAAAAATATTTTTTAAAATTAAGAGATATTGTTTTACATAATGAGACCCAAAAAACTGAACCTATTCCTTACAATTTAAAAGAAATTTTTCAAAGATTTGAACCAAAACCTTCTAGAGATTCTACACCTAATATTCAAGATTTACAAGAGGAAATTAAAAATATAAAACAAGAAATTAATAATTTAAAAAATAAAAATTTAGATTTCAAAGAAAGAATTTTAAAATTAGAACTAAATGGAAAAAATAAGAAAATTGTTGAATCTTCTGAAAATACGAATGATTCTCATATTAATGAATTTTTGTCTCATATTACTAGAGTTAATTTTCATAAGTGGTTTATTTTTGTTAGAATTCTTATAAATGATTTTAAAATTGAGACAATTGCTTTAGTTGATTCTGGAGCAGATCAAAACTGTATTCAAGAAGGAATTGTTCCTACCCAGTTTTTTGAAAAAATAACCGAAAAATTACATACTGCTGATGGGTCAAGAATGCAAATAAATTGTAAGCTTTCTAAAGTTAAAATTTGTAATGATGGATTATGTTTTTATACTTCTTTTATTTTAATTAAAAATCTTTCTGCTACTGTTATTCTTGGAACTCCTTTTTTATCCTTACTTTATCCTTTCACAGTTGACACACACGGTATTAAAACTCGATTATTAGGAAAAAAAATTTGTTTTAAGTTTGTTTTTTCTGAACAAGAAAAGGACATAAATGTTTTAAAGAAAAATTGTGTCTTTAATGATCCTATTAGTTAAAAGAAAAAACAAATTGCTTTTTTAAATAAGGAAATCTTATTTTTAAAAATTAAAGAAGAGTTAGACCTTGATGTAACAAAAGCCAAAATTAAAGATATTGAAAATCTTTTTACTCAAGACTTGTGTGCACCTGTCCCAAATGCTTTTTGAAATAGGAAAAAACACGTGATCTTTTTACCTTATGTTAAAGATTTTTCTAAAGATGACATACCAACCAAATCACATGCTATACATATGAATACAGAACTTGAAAATCATTGTAAAAAGGAAATTGATGAGTTATTACAAAAAGGATTAATTCGTAATTCTAGTTCTCCTTGGAGCTGCTCTGCTTTCTATGTTTATAACGCAGCTGAGAGAGAACGTGGTGTACCTAGACTTGTCATAAATTATAAACCTTTAAATAAAATTTTAGAATGGATTAGATACCCTTTACCTAACAAAAGAGATTTGTTGAAAAAACTTTATGATTCAAAAATTTATTCTAAGTTTGACATGAAATCTGGTTTTTGGCAAATCCAAATTGATGAAAAGGATCGTTACAAAACTGGTTTTAATGTACCTTTTGGTCATTATGAATGGAATGTCATGCCATTTGGATTGAAAAATGCACCATCGGAATTTCAAAGAATTATGAATGACATTTTTCATGATCATCAATCATTCACCATCGTTTACATAGATGATGTCTTAGTCTTTTCAAATTCATTAGCATAACATTTCTCTCATTTGTATAAATTTTACAATATAATTAAACAAAATGGTTTAGTTGTTTCTGCACCTAAAATGAAATTATGTCAAACAAAAATTAGATTTCTTGGACATGAAATTTTTGAAAATAATGTTTCATCAATTTCAAGAGTTTTAGAATTTACTTCCAAATTTCCTGATGAAATCAAGGACAAAAATCAACTTCGAAGATTTTTGGGATGCCTTAATTATGTGTCTGATTTTTTCAAAGATATTAGAATTCTTTGCAAACCTTTATTCAATTGTCTTAGAAAGAATCCAAAACCCTGGACCCATGAACACACTCGAGTCGTACAAACTATTAAACAGAAAATTCGTCATTTACCTTATCTATCCATACCACATCCAAATGCCTTTCTCATAGTAGAAACAGATGCCTCAGATTTAGGTTTTGGGGGTATTCTCAAACAGAGGTTACCTGGTCAAAATATAGAGTCTTTGGTTATATTTCACTCTGGAGCATGGAATGAAACCCAATCCAAATACTCTACTATTAAAAAAGAGCTTTTATCAATTGTTTTGTGTATTACAAAATTTGAAGACGATTTAGTTGGAAAACATTTTTTACTACGTATTGATTGTAGTGCTGCAAAAAATATTTTGGAAAAAGATGTTAAAAATTTTATTTCGAAACAAGTTTTTGCCAGATGGCAAACACTTTTAGGAATATTTGATTTTGATATTGAGTATATTAAAGGTTCTTCAAATTCTTTGGCTGATTTTTTGACAAGAGAATTTTTGCAGGGAAATAAATCAAGCTAGTTCTTATGGGCACTCCCATTAAGAAAAAATTATCTCCAGCCGATTTTGCGGCTAAAAAGTCTGGACAATCTTCGTTGGTTTCTACCAACAGATTTGAAATATTTGACAAAACTCCTTCTATCTCACCTAAACCATCCAACTTTTTACAAGCTGTTACAAAACCAGGTTCTTCTAAAACCGAATCACCCAAATATTTCACAAAACCTCAACACCAAATTGTAACTATTCTTGAAAGCGAAATATTCAATGGGAATTTGGAAAATCCCAATTACCAACAATTATTTCAACATAGTTTTCTCTCTGGACAATTTTTTCATTCCTGAAAGTTTGTACAAACTAAATTTTTTTTACGAACTTATCCTTTTGGATACTTACTCAATAGAAATTGAACATTCCTTTGATAAAGACGTTCCTGAAAAAATCTCCTATTCAAAATGCAGAATTTTGAAAGTCCTTACCCTAACCGACTGGAACCAAAATCCTTATACTGCCAAAAAATTTTCTGTTACCTTTACACCTCCTTGTTTCAATTATTTTTACTTTTAATATGAAAAAATACTTATAATTCTGAATTTGATAAATTTTTATTTTAATCAAATTTAATAATTTAGTTAACGAATTTATAAATATAATACATTGATAAATCTATTTAAAAAAAAAATGAAATGATCAATATTATAGTCTAAAGACGATGCTAAACTCTTTTAAATCTTATATAATTTTGTTAAATTTACTAATGAAATATTTTCTTAAAAAACAGACATACAGATTCTTTAAAGTAGAATTTTAGTAATAGGAAAATTATGAAATATGTTATTTTCAGTTGAATCTCAAATCAAAATAAAATTATAACGTCTAAATTAAGAGTAGGCTAATAGAAGAGTGAATTAACGAATTTAATTACTAATATTCACTTACATCAGAGGTGCTGAAAAATTATTTATTTATTTATTTTTATAATAATAAATAATAAAATAAAAAAAATATTTGAAAAACAAAATAATATGATTAAAATATATTTATTCAATAGTACTATGAGGAATGTATAATAACTTCAAAATAATTGATATGATTTAAACATAAAGGTCTTATAAAATTTTATAGTAATTTAGATAATTTTTTTACATTTTAAAAATTTGTTAAAAATAAATTATCAAACTTCCATTTAATTATATTTATCCTAAATAATAATAATGACTTAAATATATTTCAAATGTTTTAATCTAAGAATAATATTTGAGTTAAAAGATTTAACTTTTTTTAAATAGTTCATACGAGAAAGTGTATGCTATATATAATTATTTAATTATATTAATATGAGCTTGCATGTAAATTTTAATTTTTTTTAATAATACATTAACTTAATTTATTAGCAGTTTTAAAAAAATTAATATAAATTTTATAAGTCATAAATATGTACATTTAAAGATGAGTTTACTATAAAAAATAATTTTGTGACACTAAAAATATTTATGATAATAAATTTTAAAAAATATATATATTATTTTATTTATATATTATAATGAGTCAAATAATTAATATTTACGTGTATTGCATGTGAATAAAAAACTAATATTTTAAAAAAAAATTAATATAAATTTTATAAGTCATAAATATGTACATTTAAAGATGAGTTTACTATAAAAAATAATTTTGTGACACTAAAAATATTTATGATAATAAATTTAAAAAAAATATTATTTTATTTATATATTATAATGAGTCAAATAATTAATATTTACGTGTATTGCATGTGAATAAAAAAAACTAATATTTTTAGAAGTCTTAATTGGATATATTTCTCTTAACTCAATTAAAATTTTCAACCAGTAAGTATATTTAAATTTAATACTAAAGTCTAATAAAATAATAAAATCAAATTTAATAGGAGATTTGAGGAAGCAAGAATAATAACTTACTGATAATTTAAAAAATTCAAGGTCTTTCTATGATTTGGATCTATCAATCAATCAATTGCACACAAATCTGTAACTAATATGGTAGATCTAAAATAAATCAACAACTTTATTATTAACATCCTTTTTGAAAATTAAGATTTTTTTAAATATTTAATAAAAGATAAAATAAAAAATTTATGAAAAAGGATTAGAATAAAACAAAAAAAGATATTAATCTAAAATAAAGTTATTTTTATTGAAATTGATATAAGTTATATTATAATTTTATTTGAATTTTATAATTTAAAAACTATATAAATGTTTTTCAATTTGATGAACTGATTTAATGTAAAAGTTCTACCATTATATGATAATATAATTTTAAATTAATATTTATTATGTTTTTATAAATATAATAAATTCAGTAATTAGAATTTATATATATCATATGTGGATAAATAATTAATAAAAATAAAATTATAAAAATTTCAATAATTATTAGTCTTTTCAGATATAAATTTTAATGGATAAGTTTTAATTTATATATAAATTAAACACTTACAGTTCCAACGCAAAGTAAAATTAGTTTATTTTAGACAAAGTAACAATATGAGCCTTTTGAGTAAGTAGAAAGCAGCTTCTCTAACCTATTTCTCTTCTGGAGGAAAAATAAAAAATCATGGCTCCTCCGGTGGTTCTCATGGTAAGTCAGTTACGCTTATTCTTCTTTTCCTTCTTTTTGTTGTCGTCGTTTCAGGACTTGAGTTGTCGTTTTACAGGTTGCAGAAAAGCCTAGCATCGCTCTCTCTATTGCTTCTGCACTGTCTCATGGCCAGGTACTCTCTCTCTCTTTATTTCGCTTTACTTTCGAATTTCTATTTTAAATTTAACTCTCCAATCGCAAACCAAGAACAACTAGCAAAACGGAGAAAATTAAGCTAAAGTTTGTTTGTGTTTTCTTTTCTTAGAAAAGAATATTTTAGCTTATGTCTCAGGGCTACTCTCTGCAGTCAGAATTATTTCATTATTTTACCTTGATTATGTGTTTTGATTTTTCGGTTAAATTATTTTTTAATCTCAGGGCTTCTAGTCTGATCAAGGAGTTATCATAATTATGATTCTAGAATAATTTTGTAATTCTATCTGTTTTTGATTTTAATTTATTTGTGTCCATGCTATCTAAAATGCTGTTAAAATATTGTCAGCATTCCCTTGCATTGCAACTTTTGAAGAGTTCCTTGCCCATTCTTGACATTCTTGAGCAATTCATTGACATTGACATAAACTTGATCACAACCACTGGCATTTCATTTGTTTGAATTTATCCTCGAATAACCTCAGAAGCATACTGAAAGGTCTTATATGGAGACTCTTAGAACTCTCTAGACTTGGACTCATTTATATTTTATTTGGGAGTAGCAATTGTTTGATGACTGAAGGCTACTTTTAGTGATTCAAATTTTAGACTCTAAGTCCTCTTTCGTTGACAAGTTGTAGAGGTTCCTCACTAACGTCATTGTTATCTCAGTTAAAAACTTAAACTCTCAAACTAGTACTGAACTCTCTTTAATCGAGTTAAAAGTGCTCTCTTGGAAAAAGAATAACTATCCCAATGCCAGTGTTTCCAAGATGGCCTTTCTTGGTATATTATGAATTGCATCACCATGTACATGCCATCATTCATGACAAATGAGTATTTAATCTAAAATTGCATCCTCCACATGTTTTTTCTTCTTGGTTGTGCTATTTGCATTTTATTTTTAATACACATCCTTGTGCATTTACATGGTTCCTTATGGTCCATTGTATTTGATTATATTGTATTTTTGGAGTTGAAACTTGATTATATCAGTGAGTCACAAATTATGCTCCATGCTACAGATGTCCTCTAAGAAGGGTGGTACAGAGGTTCATGAGTTTGATGGGATGTTTCTTGGGTTTCAAGCACATTATAAAGTGACATCAGTTATTGGGCATATTTTCAGGTACTTAGTCTCTTTACAAACGGAATGAAATAGAGGGGGAGAAGGAGTAAATTTAGATAAGGGTACTATTTATTTGGGCAAATGGTCTATTTGAACATTCTTAATAGTAAATTTTGATCAAATGCACCCCATTAAAACAAAATGGGCTTTAAATACTTCATTATTAGGGGGAAAAGAGTTTGAATTTGGAAATAGAAAAATTGGAAACTTTATGTACCAAAAGTGTAATACTCTCTTGTTTTTAAACAAAAAGAAGGTTTCTATTTAGCTTCTTTATATTATTGCTATTGCTATTGCGTGATTTGTGGTTGCTTTTCTTGAAGATTAGTTTTCTATTATGATCATCAAAATCAACCCATTTTCTACTGTGTTATACTTAAATTAAATCTAGTGAAGTATGCCCTTTTCTTTATTTTGTCACCTTTAGCTCATTGCTTCTATTTTCTTGTGCCATGTTATGGTTGGAAGATTGTTTGGCAAGATCAGTTATATCGACCTTTTGACTTCCCTTTGTTTCAATAAGTTCTCTCTTTCGCACCCCCCAGTGCCGTTGTTGCTAGACTGTGTATAATACAAGTGTAAATGAAGTAAGCTGAATTAAGTTCTCTTGTTCATGCTATGTAGGTTCGTTTCTACACCAAGCCTAAATGAACTTTGGCGACCAATTTAAGCTTGACTTCTTGAGCTCAACTTGCTAAGACAAATTTTAGAATAACTACACAAAAGCCCAACTGTCCTTTGCATGTGCTAAAACTTTTAACAACTAGAACTCCAATGTTTCAAAAACTTTCAAATTAAAGAGCTTTAACAAAAGTAGAATCAGACTTGTGTGCCGGGTATTATGGGTGCTTTGTGGTACAGTATAACTTTTGTTGTTGGCATCTAATTGAACTAGATCACTTAATTAATTAAAAAGTACAAGTATCAGACTATTTATAACTATTTTTATCTGAAAGCCTGGAATGGGGTTTTTTTCATCATGCTTTGGTCTCAAATACTACAAAATTATAAAGTTGCAAAATCTTCAAATGTTAATTTATTTTATTGGTGAAAACTGCTCTTTTTTTTTTTTCTTTTCTGTGATACTACCTGTTATTATATTGCAAATTTGGAGAGCCATTTTCGCGAAAGAATGAGATTAGTAAAATTAATGTACCTAATTTATTTATACCCCTATTGGGAGCTTATTATATGAAAATATGGTTGGGTCAATAAGCTCATGTAATTACAACATGCAATTAATTTCTTTGATCAATATAGATTTTCTTTTGTTTATTTAGATTACCAAAGGGGAACCTCGGTGTTTTGAGCATGCATAGGTAAATAAAATGTTCTTTTATTAAACGACTAAAAATGAGTGTTTTTGTTAAGTGTCATATTCCATATATGTTTGCTTTGAATGCATTTTATTTGATCAGTAATTAGTACTTTGCTTGCCTTAGCCTTAATGACTTACTTTCACATTTCTTCTTGTGGGGTTATATCCACTTTCTGATTTTCCTTTCCTTTGCAAATCTAGTGTAGATTTTCCACAAAAATATCAAGACTGGACAGCCAATGACCCTATGGATCTTTTTCAAGCTCCAATTGTTAAGGCAGAATCAAACCCTAAGGTAGTTTCGCTTCTTCCTTCTCATCTATGTCTCCTTTCTCTCTACTACTCTCTGTACTTGGATATTCTTTGGAATTCTAATATTACATAAGATGATATTTAGTGGGAAAATTCTTTTGCTATTAGCAAAATTTATCTGTGAAACTGTTTTTAGTGGTGAGAATAGTTTTCAATCTGTTTTTTTTTTTTTAATAAATATTTTACATGCCTGGACATGTAAAGTTATGTTTCAAGATAAGTGATATATAACATTGGCATGTGTTTTACTTTATATGCACATATACATAACAGATCAGCTTTTCTTATCAATCTTCTTATGTGTGTGCATGTCTAGCAATATGTTGTAATTGCTATTTTATTGTGCTTTTCACTTCCGCATCATATGGCAGAGTTTTCCATAGAAAGTTTTAATGGTTGCTGCACATATAGATTTATGTTGATTCAGTGAATTTAACAAAGAGCCTTTTCATATGTGACTACTTTTATTATTTGCTTTCTTATGCAAGTGTTTGTCTCATAGTCTTTATGCAATAATAACTAGTTGCAATTTGCTCAAGTGGCTCCAACGGTCCTGGGAGATTTCATAATATAGTTTCCTTGTACTAAAAATTACAATGAACTGCATGACATTTTCTCTGAGTTGTTTTTGAAATGTATCAGTCTTTATATTTTCCTTTTAGTACATAATCTCCCTTGTTTTACATACTTCGAAACTATCTTTTTTGGTATAAAGGTGCATATCCGTAGGCATTTAAGTCAAGAAGCTCGTGGATGTGGCCATTTGGTATTATGGTTGGATTGTGATCGTGAAGGAGAAAATATATGCTTTGAAGGTAAGTGTAGTGGTTTTAGATATTCTGTGGAACCATTATTTTGATAATGCTAAATAGAGTCCGAAACTCCAAATTTAGTGTTTGAATTCTGATGACAATTTCAAGAATGAGGGATAGATGAGTCTTAGTACAATGGTAAGGTCGCCTTGGAATTGGCTAGAGAAGGTTATGTGGTGTGCTCATCTACCTACTACTCTGGACACCTCTTTTATCAGTAGTAATGGCCTCTCTAGATATATTCATAGCCTAGACAGCCTAATTGAATCTTCTGGTACTTTGGAAGGTTCTAAGCTTCTGTTTCTTCATCAAATTGGTTTTGGAAATTAGATTAATTAGGTTGGTTTTGGAAGAAGAGGAAAAGACAATCCCCAAGTTTATTTATTAGGTACATAGCCAGGTTTGATAGTTTATTTTAATGTTCTTTAAGGGCCCATTTGCAAATAAAAGCTTTTTGGCTTTTACTTCTTTGCTCAAAGAGGGTACCTTATCATTTCTACTGTTTCTTCCTTTTTCGCTTTAATAAGATTTGTTCGCATACACTTTATATCTTAATTAAATTTCTTCTTTCATAGGAAACAAAGAAAAGGACCAGAATTAGCAAACATACTTGGAAACAGGCTTTTAAGTGTAACTTTTACTATTTTCATTTTGGTAAAAGTGAATACTGCAACCTTTCCCAATAGATTATGCACAGTAAGCACTAAAGCGCAACTATGACATTAAAACCCTTTTAACTGAAATACCCTAATTCATTTAGTGCTAGGTTAGTGTGGACAATACTTGTAGCAGTCGCATAAATAATAAATAAACACAGGTAAATTGCAAATTTATCAATAAATTATGGTTTTATTTTTAGGTCGGTCAACAAAGATCAATTTGTTCCAGAATTTTTCTAAACTTTTTAATTCATAATACCCTTTTCGCCAATGGAATTGCAAACAATCTGATGAATTCTCATTAGAAACCCAATATATTGTGTACATGTTAGTATGTTCTCCTTGAATGGCCTTTTAGCTTAACTTTAATAAATTAAATCTCTGTATTTGATTTGAAAAAGACAACTTTCTTAGAACTTGTCAAATCGTGGAAACAGATTTTTACCTAATTGTATGATAAAGATAAATGAGAATCCGCTGAATATACAAACATATCAATAAATATGTAGACTGTATGCTTTTGTAGGGTTTTCGAGTTTAGGTCTAGTATGAGTGCACTAAATGCTATCAAATCTTGGCTTACATATATGCTTATCCTTGTTAGCAAACTGGAATGGCTAGCTTGTGCTTTTGAAGAATGCTGCAAAAGCTTCTCTCTGCAAAATGGATGAAGTAAAGGTCTCCTATAATTTAGCTGCTCAATTTGATCTAAATTAACCGAGACCTCAATATTGGTTTATTAAAAACTTTTTCATAAATATGCTGTGGTGTTTACAAATTTTAACTGCTGTCATTGCTAAAAAGTAATTGTTATCGCAGTTATTGAATGTACTGGTTTTCATTTAAATGATTCTAGAAGAAGGGTATATCGTGCACGGTTTTCTTCAGTTGCTGAGAAAGACATCTTGAAGGCCATGGATAATCTTGTTCAACCCAACAGAGATGAGGCATTAGCTGTAGATGCTCGACAAGAGATAGATTTAAAAGTTGGTGTTGCATTCACACGATTTCAAACTAGTTTTTTCCAGGGAAAGTATGGGAATCTTGATTCAAGAGTTATCTCGTAGGTCCTCTCTCTCTCCCTGCATTTTTTATGTATATTCTTGAGAAGTGTCATGCATATTCTTCACACTTGGAATTCCTTTGGCATCACACCTGGGTTATCTAGTCATCACATCAAAGGTTCCTTGGGCATTACACTTTCCAAGAGGCAACAATTGCAGGAAATTATATTGATTGAAAACTAAATTGCTGGGACTAAGAAAACTGGGTATCTAAATTGGACCCCGAAACTGGTCCTATCCTTGTCCTCTAAGGATTTGTCTTAAGGTAGAAAAATAACAGAAACAATATTATCCTAACCAAGAAAAAATGAAAATAAATAAAAATACTTGCTAAGGACATCTAGACATCTTATCCAGCAAGTATAGAAATTACAAAATTGCTATAGCTTTCTGATTAGATAAGATTTTGCAATTTTCTTTCTTGATTTTATAAAAAGATTTGCATAACGATTGACGGTTATTGTTACATTATGGCCGTTGCAGGCCCATTTCCATCACATGTGATTGCGAATGAGATCATGGTTGTTGCCATTATTTAAACCCTTGAATCCCACTACAAAAGCAATTGGTTTCCCAGTTCAACTGTGCATGAATAAAAGCAATTGATACCTTATCCTCCATATTTTGGTCTCTTCCTTCCTTCCTTAATAAAGTTTCTCCTTATATACACACACACAAAAAAAAAAAGAAAAAGAAAAAACTTTAGTCTTTTATTTCTCCGTTGTCAAACAAAAGCCAAAAGGAAGAAGCTGGGAATTCTTACACAATACTAGGCGCCATTTTATTTTAACTTTGATGTTACCTTCTATGTTGATTGAAATTTTTCATGTTGCTTTAGAATTTCTAATTTTCTTGATTTCTACATTTTTTTTTTCCTGTTTTTATTGGCATGTGTGTATTCTCAATTTTGTTCCATTTTTGTTAACTTTCTTCTCAACAGTGAGTTAATATTGCTTACTAATTGCCTGTTTCAGCTATGGCCCTTGTCAAACTCCGACCCTTGGGTTTTGTGTACAGCGTTATTTGCAAATTGCTACTTTTAAACCAGAAAAGTTTTGGTCTTTGCGACCTCACTTAATAATTGATGGTTATCAACTTCAGCTAGAGTGGGAACGTCACAGGTTATTTGACTTAGATGTGAGGAAATCTTTTCCTTGAATTGAATAAGGAATCTTAGTTTCTATCTACAAAGTTAAAGGTGCTCATATTTCTACGAATTGCAGGTTGCTTTAATGTTTCAAAAGCAGGTATTACAGGATGGAATACTAGAAGTGATTGATATATCACAAAAACAGGAAACGAAAGGTCGCCCTTCTGGTCTAAACACAGTGAACCTTCTAAAGGTTAGAAAAACTGCAGAAGAAACGGTATTTGAGATTGATTGTATTATTTGAAACTATAATTATGGTTTTCTTTTAATTATATTTCCTTTGGTAGATATGCATTGTTGAAGTGTTGGAAATTGATAGAATAACAATGAGGCTTTTAACCTGAAACGAAAATGGAAGTTAAGGGTAAAAAGGCTAAAAACATTTTATTTCATAAGTCGAACTTATGTAGGAAAGAGGTTTCAAAAGTGTGAAATTCTTGGTATATTATTTAGAAATTCAATATATTTAATTGTTATTCATAATGAACTGAATATTTTGCTACTTTTACGTGTTGAGTTTGAGTGTATCTGTTCACTTCATTGGGTTAGAAAGTAGAACCAATATTTAATGCCCATTTGGTAGTGAGTTTGCACGTATAAATTTGCTTTTCAAGTTAAATGGGAAATATAAAACCATTTAAATTTTGAAAACGAAGTATCAACATATTTGGACTCCTAAAATCTGGTTTTCAGCTTTTATGATTTCTCTCACAATATTTTATTTAGCACAACAAACACACATTCACCATAATCAAACAGCCATGCAGTCAGTGTTGTTTACTCATGCCTATTAAGCTGCAAGTTTCAAAGTCTTTAGGTTGATGCACTTGTAAGCTCCCAAGCAAGGTGTGTTCACCAAGTTGGGCATGCAGAACATTGGTCTTAAGACTTAAGGTGCAAAAAGGTTAACTTACTGGCCCATGTGCATGCCATTACATCTGATATATGTTTTCATACTTGCACTTTTCTCTGTAGTATTGCAAGACTTTCAGAAAAATGCATGAATAATAAGAGTAAATTATAAGATGCTTGCTGAAAGCGTACTTTTATGGTGGTTTAACTTGGTTCAGATTATGGAGAATGAAATCTTTTGCTTCGTTTCAATGTGATTTTGTTGCTTTCTTTCCATATATATATATATATATACATGGGAAAAATGATTAGAATGAAAATAGTCCTAACCTTTGCTTGCACCATCAAGTTAGCTAGAACTTTTTATTTAATTGTTTTGATCTTCAAACTTTGCATTAGTATCAATTTTAGCAATTTGATTGAAATTGGCAAAGAAAAGTATCACTGATTCACATAATGTGTCAATTTTTTTTATTTTGAATGTTTTATTAAAAGCGAAACTGTGTACCTTTAACTGTCTCATCTCTCTCCCCCTCCCCTCTCTTCAGCTATGGTGTCTTGCATACCTAGATTGAGGTATTACATTTTTGCTTTTCTTAACAACGATGATAGCATACTTATAAAAGAAAGTAGCATGGATATCCAGAGGAGTAGAAGGTGGTGATAAGAGAGGGGTTCATTATTTGGTAATTACAAAGCCCCTGATGGTTGCCAACATATACTACTTTAGTATCATTTCTTCTCAAAGAAATTATATAATTATTGGCATCTCGCAGTCCTTTCTTTAAAAAAACATACACTTAGTTCTCCCTTTTTTAAATGAACTTCAATGATATAAGTCAATTAGTGCAGCTCAAAAGCAAAGAGACAGATTAAGGAGGCTTAGCCTATTAATGAGGATAGAATTTACTATTAAGAGGATGACTTTATATTATTTCTTGTGATTATCTGCATTTTTATGTCCACTAAAATTCTTTGTTTTTCCCATAATGTCAAAAAGGATAAAAATGGCAGTTCCTTGTGTAGAATGTGATAAACATAGATAACATGAATACATTTTCTTAATTTCTTCAGGTTGCTTCAAGTGCATTAGGCTTTGGACCTCAAATGGCCATGCAATTAGCTGAACGCTTGTATACTCAGGGATTTATCAGGTTTTCTTTCTTCCTTGCCCCAAAACTCTACTGTCTTCTTCTTTTCTTTGTTGGTTTTTTTTGTTATGGTTTGTGTTTGTCTATGGAGCATCAAGTTTCTGTTTATTTTAATTACTTAAGGTTATATGTTGTTGGATCATCTTGCTGCGCCTAGACTAGGATTTGGATTAACCACCATGCCTGAATTTTGTCAATTGAATCCGATTTCTTGAGATAGTAAGTGATTGGAATTTTAGCTTGAACTTCTCTTGTTATCTATTTGACCAGCTACTGAGCCACACCCTATATTTGGAGTCACTTGTGAGCTAGATGAAAATACTTGTACTGTCTTTGTTTATTACGTTACTGGATGTCGGAGGGGGGAGGGGGGGCCTACATTTTACCAATTGTGTAACTTAATGGAGTGTGTATTGCAAAATTGAGTCCGGTGCAGAAACTACGAATTTGTGTGACTAGCCAAGAAAGAGACGGAGCAGATGGACATTGCTCAATCTTTTTTTAATGTGCTTACATGGAAATTTTCTGTTATATTTCAGACCATGTGATAGATAATTAGAAGAGTGATGTGATAAACAGCTACCAGAGTTAATTTCAGTAAATTTGCAGTTCAGAGCCTAAAGTCCTTTTGCTCTGGTTTAGTTATGAGAAGTAATTTTGTGTTTGTATTATGCTGAGATACTTGATATGTAACTTTTGTAGTCTCTATAGAGTTCTCTTCATAGCCATTATATCTAGACTTGCCCGGTAATTTTCTCATCCATGTGTAAATATTGGTTGGTTAGATGGATGCTGGGGCTTCCTTGCTCGCAGGCCTCTGGAATTAAGACCAGTTGAGTTTTCCATGGGTCTCAAGTGAGACATTAATCGATACTGTTCTATTGTTATGATTTCTTGTGAATTATGTAAAAACATGGGGAAATTCCAGCGGGATCTTGGTAGATACCAGCAGAAGAAGCCTTGAAGCCATGTGCATCACATGATTTTGCCAAAACAGGATATTTCCAAATTTCAGTTTTCTGGTAGTTTGCATGGAATAAGGAGAAGCTAGCAGGTAGGGCTGAGCATGGATCGATTCAATTCGGTTATTTATAAATCACAAGTACCGTACCAAACTTCGGTCCTTTTAAAATTTAAAGTACCAGTACCGTACCAAATATAAATGGCACCATACCGAATTAAACCAATTTTTTCGATTAAATACGATTCGGCTCGGTGCTATTTTCGGTTCTAACATTTAGAGAAAGCACAACTTTAAATCTTACATTTAATCAAATACATGAAAAAAATACGATTGACATCCGAATGAAACTAGTATGAGAATTGAAATTAGATAGAATTGCAATCATATTCTTGAACAACTTGCTTTACAATTTAGTCTACTTGCAAATATAATAATTTAATGTTCAAATATAAACTATTAAAATATCTGCTATTGCTAGCATAATAATATTTTGCAGATGCCTAGCATTAAAATAAAAAATTACAAACTTTATATAACACTAAAACATAAGTGTGAGAGATGTTGCTGGCTTAGGGTCTGTGAATCGAGAGTTTAAGTAAGAGAATAAGCCTATGAATTGAGATTTGAGACATGCAACTAGCTATTGTAGTAAATGGCATTAATGAAAAAGAAATTAGAGTTTAAGTACATAGTAAATTAGTAATATAGTATACACTATACAACAAATATTATATATATAGGGTCTGTGAATCGAGAGTTTAAGTAAGAGAATAAGCCTATGAATTGAGATTTGAGACATGCAGCTGGCTGTTGTAGTAGATGGCATTAGTGAAAAAGAAATTAGAGTTTAAGTACATAGTAAATTAGTAATATAGTATACACTATACAACAAATATTATATATATATATATATATATATATCATATGTTTTTATAGAATACAAAGTATATTATAATATAGGTAATATATTATAGGTATTATTTATATCATATATATAAATATTAATAAATATAAGTAAAAGATTCGGTTCTACGGTTTGGTCCGGATCAGTACAAAACGGCTTGGTTCTGGTACAATTATTACTAAAGAACCAGTACCATACCGTAGTAGTAAAATATTCTCAGATCAATTCAGTTCGGTTATAAAAACTTTCGGTTATTTCAGGTCTGGTACTTTTCGGTACGGTTAATCGGTTCAAGCGGAAATCACCGAGATCCATGCTCAGCCCTACTAGCAGGTAATCAACAAATGAGATAAGGAACTGGAATTCAACTAAAGGATGGTTTTAGAACCAACAAGCTGGTGTCAAGTGTCAGTAAGATGTTATCTTCCAGGACATATTTGAATTGTTTCTTGTCTTCTTCTTCATGTAGCCTACCAGTAATATTCATAGTAGGCTGAAAAGGGGGTTTACCCTTCCTGGTGACTAAGCACAGTGAATGTATAATTTTTTTTTACTTTCATTCCGTTGCATACTCTTGAGTTTGATTCAGCAAATAATTACATTATTCATGGGAATATATGTATTTCCGGCAAACTATCAGCTTGCACATAGTTCAAGGATTAAGAACTTGGGAAGATTGTTTTAATTTCTCACAATTTTCTTATTCAATTTGCCTGCTTAATTCTCCTGGAATGCTATAGAAATTATCAGTAAACAATTTGGCACATTTGACAGGAGAGTCAATTTTGCATTTGGGAATAAACAGTCAACTTGAAATTCTGAATGATTCTGTTCTCTTATTTGAGTAGTAATAACTTTTAGCTTGAAGTTACCATCTTCTACTAAAGGAGAAGTGAGAGAGAAAAAGACATTCTTTTCCTAAGTACAGGTCCTGCTTAAATTCAAGCAATTTTTGCTGCTTTTGGTGACACCCTTTCATACATGTTAAATTAAATGCATGAGTGTGTTATTTAGTGTTTGGTAAAATATATATATATATATTTTTTTTTGTGTATTTGATGCTTCGATTTTTCGGATCTGTCTTTTCTTTTTGGGCTTTGATGCTTACTGTCCACCACTGGCCGCCACCTGCTGTTCCCCTTCTTTGTTTTTTTTCTTCTTTTGCTTCTACACATTAAAAAAAACACAACTGTTATTTTCTATTCATATTTTCTTGTTTAAATTTACCCTCCTTTTGAAAGAAATCTTAGTAAGTGTTATGACCATGTGCCACTATCTGATTGTAATTGGTGAAGTCTGCATGTTGTTATCTGCTGCAGCAGTTCAATATTTCAATCTTTACTCTCCTCTCGTTTCCTTGCAAAATCTAACAACCTATAATAATTGTTTTATGCTGCCTTTTCAGCTATCCGCGTACAGAAAGCACAGCCTACCCTTCTTCATTTGACTTCAAAAGCATACTTAGTACACTATTGAACAATTCCATATGGGGTGACTCTGTCCGGAGGCTGCTTGTTGAAGGTTACCATAAGCCTCGGTTGGGAACAGATGCAGGTGACCATCCTCCTATAACTCCAATTCGTTTAGCAACTGAGGATATGCTAGGCAAAGATGCTTGGAGACTATACCAGTATGTCTGTCAACATTTTATAGGGTCCGTGTCTCCCGACTGCAAGTATGTCAGGTAAATTCCTGATGTTCTATCCTTGGATATATAGTCTATGCTTAATGACCTAGGCCAGTGTTGGGGTTCTAATGTGGTCAAATACCACCCTATGACAAATTAAACATCATTCTACTTTTAGTTTTTTTTCTCTTAATGCTAGCTTCTGCCGTTATTTTCTTCTATTGTTTTTTGTACGGTATGCTGTTTTTTGTGCAAGGCAATTAGATGCCAAGGGCCATTGGAGCCTGGGCACAAGCCACAACATCCAGGTTGAAGCTGTCCTCATGAGGGAACACATCTGTTTTAGTATGTAAATAATAATTTATACTAGTAAAATTTATAACCTTTAACCAAAAAAAATTGTTAATAACTTATTTAGCCTATTAGCTCAGAAGGGAATATTTTGCTGTTGTTAATGTTTATAAGTTCAAACTTTATGCAGATTATTTAAGTTTTTATAACATCTATCTAATTATACGTAATGCAATTGACTGAAACAGTCAATTAAACGTGTACAACTGAAACATAGTCTTTGCTAAAAGAAGGGAAAGAAAAAAATAGCCCTTAAAGGATTGTGATGTGAAACAAGTATCCTTAAGCTTCATGGAGCAGCAAGACAAAAGGAAGGTAAATCACAGCAAAAGGAGAGTCTAACACTAGAATATACGCAGTCTTTGGTTTGGTTACCATTATTATTTAGGAATAAATTTATTATTAGAATAATTTCTTATGATTGTTTCCTTTACTGTTGTTCGGTTGTTGATTTTGATTATTCAGAATTCCTACAAATACCTTGTACTAGGGCTATGGCCGGGGCCTCATTATCAATAATATTATGAAATTCGCACAACTCTTGTTGTGTATTTGTTCCTTGTTTTCTTCTTAAGGACGCTTGGGATAATCATGTATTACCCAGACTCAGTTTTCCACAGCATTAGATTGCCCAAATTTTGATCCTTGTATGAAAATATAGTTTTGTGCTTGTGTTGGTCAGCTAGGATGATTCCTTGTCCTCCACATGGTAATTGCCTTTATTTTCTCCTTAATATATCATATTTCTAGTTGAAAAAGTAAAAAGTGATGGAAATAAGAAACAAAGAGTTAGGAGACAGGAAGAGTGGATAGAGAGAAGGGAAGGGAAATTGAATAAATCACAATACATGGAAACTTAAAAAGTGACTAGAAAAAGGAAGAAGAGATTGTTAAGTGGAGAGAGGGATGCTCACCTTTGGATGGTTTCTTCCTTGCTAACTGTTCCCCGGCGCCATCCCAGGTAATGTGTTTACCTAGCTCTTTCTCTTGTCTTAGGGTTGGAAGCACTACAATTTGATTAGCACTAGTTGTTGCAAGGTTAATGCTCATTTGTCATTCAAATATTCAAGGAGTCTGAGTAATTTAACTAAGATCCTTTGGTATTGATTATTTGAAAGGTGGCACTTCACTTCTCATTTTTCCTGACTTTCTTTTTATGCTATGCATCTTTCTGCTTTAATTGGTTTAGAAAGATATGTTATCCTCCATAATTTTTCCTTTCACTCGTTTAATAGGTGTAGGGGAGGATATGGTGTTTGCAAACATGTACTCGTGTCAAAATGATGTGGGACAGACTAATCTCCAAACTTCAATTTCTGCCAATTTCAAAACCTATATGATTTATGTCTTTCCTTTGTTTCGTTTTCTCAAAACCTTGAAGTTTTTATGTTGCCTGTGGTCTTAGAAGTTGACGCAACACTAAAGGCGGTTATAGATTTTATCAAATAATCAATAAGTGATGTCAAATAATCAACCACATAAACATCTGTTGAACGTTTTATCATAAAATCAATAAGCAAGTCTAATATTGATTTCTATTAGTTTAATGATTGAATGGTCATTGTTGCTAATTCGTTTTATGATTTGATACTTTGAATACATTTCAGGACAAAGGTGGAATTTTCTGTCGGTGGAGAGTTCTTCCATTGTATAGGGCAGCATGTTATAGTAGAAGGGTTTACATCTATTATGCCATGGTTGGCAGTAACTGAGAAAAATCTTCCTCAGCTTGTGAAAGGGGAGAAAATAGAAGTTTTGAGGATGGAGCTATTGGAGGTACTATTTGGATTACAATGTTTTAATCATCTTTGTAAACTTCTGAAAATTTTATCAAATGTTACTCCTAACTTGGATAACCATCTACCTGAACCAAATCAAACGAATCATTTGCCTTTTCTCTACTCGACTTATGAGTTATGTAGTCAGCAAGGACTAGAAATGCTAAATCTTTCTTGATCATTCCACCCTATCTTGTACTTTGTTTAACTCTCCTCTTCTTCACCTTGTAAGTTGGATGTGCTGCTGGTACATCTGCCAATCTTACAGTGAATAAGGCCAAAGCATCACAAATGCTCCTGCTTGAACTTTACCCCAATATATGCCTCTTTGATATAGGGCAGATCCAGATTGATTGGTCCTAAATCTGATTCAAATCCAATATAGTAATCATATGGTTGGAAAGGGCTGCTTGGTGGTTGATGCTTACTGTCTCTCTTGCCACAGCTTGTTCTTCTCCCATACTTCCAAAAGCTGCTTGCTACATGGTTTACTGGTAACTAACAGCCATCAACTTCTCGTTTCTCACTCTAGTCAGTTATAATTCAGTAAGTACTTCAGTTTCCTTACCCTAAATTCCTAGAGACTTAACTCCTATAACACATCAGTTAGTTTCGATTTTCCCGCCACAAAGGCTTCAATAGGCTGTTTAACCTGTCCTTTATCAACTATATCATATGCCTTTTCTAGGTCAATCTCTCCTTTTTCTCCAGATACTTGGCAGACAGGCTTGTAGACAAAAGATGTTTTTGTATAGCAACTTAGAGAAAATTATGGACTCCATAACCCTCTTATATGAAAAATGGCCTTCAAAGTAATCTTCCTGGCAAAAGGCCAAATTAATTTGACAGATAGTAGTCCTCTTAACCTATATTCATTACTTTACTCTATGCTTCATACAACATTATATTGTTTGAGCTCATTCATTGAACTCAAAATCGTGTTAAATAGTTTAGTCAACCACAATACTCTTCATCTCTTTATTACACTTCCATTATGAATTCTGTTAGCAGCGTATATTCTCATCCTGTCCATCTTCTTAATAATTCACTTAATCTCAGATGTCCTTATCCCTCAAGTGTGAATTTAATATATATGTTACAAGAGACAAAATGTTGTTGAGGGAGAAGAATAGGAAATGTTTTGGAGGAAATTTCCTTATCTGTCATATGTTACTTGATACAAAATGTTGAAAAGTAACCGCTCTAAAACTATGCACTTATATTTCCAACATTCTTTCTATGGATGTATGTTCACTGTTATTTTCACCTCATATACAAATACAAATCAAAAAGACTATTATTAGTTCTGTGATCATCTATTTCAATCTCTTACCCCCTTAAATATGACTTCTTTAACTTCTCACCTCAATTTTTTAACCTGCATCAAATGCATTCTTGATCTCTTTAATAAAGGAAGAAGACAAGGAAAAGGATGGTTAATGTTACATGTTCCATGTATGATTAGTAAGATGTTACTGAAACAGGTTAACTAAAAAATTTAGTCGCTTTTTTGTGTAATGTGATACTTTGTATTTGAGTGATGGTTGATGTGTTCTTAAACAACATAGGGCAAAACCACTCCCCCAGATTATCTCACTGAGAGTGAGCTGATTTCCTTGATGGAGAAGAATGGAATTGGTACAGATGCATCAATACCCGTACATATTAACAACATATGCGAACGTAACTATGTGCAGGTACATTGTTGTTTCCATCAAGTTGTTTATACTCATAACATTTCTGCCTTTTCTTTTGCCCTTTCTTTTTTCTTCCTATTTTCCTTTTCTCTACAGAAAGAATAACTGGCAAAATAAATGAGGAAGATACACACACATTTGTATTTATATCTAGCAGTTTACAGCATTTCTGTAAAAATTAAAAAGTATAGATGGAAGTATTCTTTGTTATTATTTGTACAAATCTTTTCCATTTATTTCTTGTTTCTCAAATTTGGATCATCTTACCTTTCAAGTTGCAGGTACAAGCTGGCAGGAGGTTGGCTCCTACCATCTTAGGTATCACTCTGATAAGAGGCTATCAATGTATTGATCCGGATCTCTGTTTACCTGATATTCGTAGCTTTATTGAGCAACAGATCACACTTGTTGCCAAGGGCCAGGCAGATCATTCTCGAGTTGTGCAGCATGTGCTACAACAGTTCAAGCAAAAATTCACTTACTTTGTTAAGCAGGTTAGACTCGGCAGGGATCAGGTTTACACTGTGTTTTCTTGAGTTATTTTATCTTGTAATTTCCGGTGTCTTGTACTTTACTCAGATGGCTCCTTATATGCATTGGATTAGCTTTGTTGCATTTGGTCTTTGTAAAAGCAGCCAACCCAAAATCTCATGTTAGTGGATGAAGATGTCCATCAGCTATTATATTAGATAAAATGTTTAATGAACATGGATTGCTTGATCGTCAATATAACTGAGTTTAGTCCAAGAAACTGGAGTTACATGGGACCTCAGGTAACAATGATCAATAAAGAAAAACAAGATAAAGCAACAACATTGATCATTTAATACCACATTAGAGCATTTAATCTAAAATATTAAATTTGTTCAAAATCTCCATGTAACAATATACATATGGTGAAACTAGACTTTGGTTATGTGGTCCAAACTTACAGTTGGTCGTTTAGTTGTTTCATTATATTTGTACTCTGGTTATTTTCCTAATTTGTAACTAGACTTTGGCTTCTGTTTTATGGCACTAAGATAATTAAAAGAAAAATACGTATAATGGTTGTTCACATAGCATATTGACATGTGTAAACCCATGGAGCTTGCTATTTCTATTCGTTTATTTTCATGCAACATTACAATATGCAATAAAGTGAGATACATCAGAACGCTACAATGTAGCTTTCTCTAACTAAATTGAAATTGGAGTGGAGTCTAGTGCCCTGAATTATCACCAATATATCACGGTAGCACATGGATAATTGAAGTTAAATAGCATGGGCATGTGATTTTATTTGATTAAGGTAGTTTGGTTAATTTCCTGGGGGTCTATAACTTTGTTGATAATTTCCTGAGGGTCTATAACTTTGTTGATATGTTTGTGCAGTCATCTTCTGATAAAATTGACATTCAAATGCTTATTCAAAATTTGCATACTAAACGAAAGTCATTATCAGGAAAAAGAAAAAAGAAGAGAAAAACAAGGCTTTGGGTACCTTATAGTTCTGTGGTTTTGAAGAATTCTAAATATCCATTTGGCTGTAAATGAAGACATCTAGTTCTCTTTGCATATTTTGCAAGGCATTTTTTCTGCTTTAATTGTGCCTTTACAGTTTGACTTCTACCATTTCAGGAAAGTTTAGATGATTGAAAATGTAGCAGTTACTTTTCCTTTGTACTGACCAGCCTGCTTTCTTTTCTGTGATGTAGATTGACAACATGGATGCATTATTTGAAGCACAGTTCTCTCAACTTGTTGACTCTGGACGTGCTCTTAGTAAATGTGGTAAATGCCTGAGGTACATGAAGTACATTTCAACTCAGCCACCCCGTCTGTATTGTGGTACATGTGAAGAGGTTTATTACCTTCCCCAGAAGGGCACAATCAAGGTACGGGCTTCTTTCAGCTGAACTATTTGATCTTCTTGGATTTGTATCTATTGCACGCAATGGTAATGTTTGGAAAAGGCATAACTTGCCAAATGAGTGAAACTTTTTGAAAATAAAATTTTAATCAACGAGTTTTGCAGCTATACAAGGAATTAACATGCCCTTTGGATAACTTTGAGCTGTTGATATTCTCCATGGCTGGGCCAGAAGGCAAGACATTCCCTCTCTGCCCATACTGCTACAATAACCCTCCTTTTGAAGGCGTAGATACACTATTCGGTGCCAGTAAGAATGGTAATTTTGGGAAGCTGGGGAAGGGAGCAGGCATGCCGTGCTTCCTTTGCCCACATCCAACATGCCGACATTCTCTGATAGCCCAAGGAGTTTGCGCTTGCCCAGAATGCAGTGGAACACTTGTTTTGGACCCAGTAAGTGCTCCCAAGTGGAGACTTTATTGCAATATGTGTAATTGCCTTGTCTTGCTCCCTCAAGGTGCCCATCGTATAGCCACTACGCGTGAGCGATGCCCTGAATGTGACTCGACAATCATTGAAGTGGATTTCAACAAGAATACAACACCCTTGGAGGATGGAGCTACCTTGCATATCGGTTGCATTCTATGTGATGATCTGCTTCATTCTCTTGTAGAGGTGAAGCATGGCAAATCATTTTTCAAACGGTTGGGAGCAGGAAGAAGGGGAAGAGGTGCAGGGAGAGGTAGGGGTAGAGGGCGGAGTTCTGGAAGAAGAGGGGATCCTAAAATGAGCTTTCGGGATTTCTGAATGGCATTGGATAAACAATAATATATGTTCGGCATTTGAGAGTGCAACTCGATACAAAATGTTTGTGAAATATTTTCTTTTTTATTATAGCTTTTTATTTTATTGCTTAATTAATTTATCGGGTTATTTTCTGATTTTGATGGGGGAATTTCATGTCTGCTGCTCACATGGATGTATAATAGTTACCACCCATGATTAGATCGAATAGCTCGATCCCTCAGCTGTGGACCAAATCATTAGGAGGCAAGTCAAAAATGAAATCGGATTTAAAAAGACAATGAAAATTAAAAAAAATATTAACTTTTATACTAAATAAAAAATAGAGTTAAATACTTGTGGTTTGGTTTAATGTGTATTGGTTTCTGTATTTTTTTTATTTCATAAAACTCTTTTGAGTTTTATGAAAATTAACTAGTATCATTTCTTCAAATATGGTAGTCGAAAGATTAAAATAGTAATTTTAAATTTAAATTGATTTTTAAATTTATTATTAAGTGTCAAATTCGTTTAAAATTAATTTTATTATCAAATTAGAATAAAATTTTATTTTTAGTACAAGTTAGTTTTAGTGTCTAACTAAAATAATAAATCTAATATTCTTTTTGTTGTTCTAGTATTTTTATTTTTAATATAATTAAATTCAAAAAAATTTAAATATTTTAAAATTATTTATATTTACAATAATATTATTAAATTACTGTATAATTTAATTTTAGTTATTAATATAAATAAACATTTCTAGTTAAAAATATTATTTTATTATTATTTTTATTATATATTATAGCTAAACTATATAAAAAGTAAAAATTAAATCAAACAATTATATCTTAGTCTAGTGAAATAATCTAGACACTAAGTTGACATGTTCACTGTCAATGGCGAAAATTATGATAATATTGTATGTTAAAAATGAAACTTTTTGTTTACTGTTCAAATGAGACTAATACGAGTAAAATCTTCATTTTTAATATAATTTAATTTTAGTATCTAATAAAAGTAATAACTTTAAATATTTATTTTATTTAAAAATTTATAATTAAACTACATAGTAATTTAATAATATCAAACAAAAAATAAGTGTTTTTAATATGTCTAAATCTTTTTAGAATTAAATTATGCTAAAAAAGATTAAAAGGTATAAATAAGTAGAAGAATATTAAATTTATTATTTTTAATTGGACACTAAAATTAACTTGTGCTAAAAATAAAATTTTACTCTAATTTGCTAATAAAATTAATTTTGAAATAATTTGATACTAGATAATAAGTTTAAGGATCAAATTGTAATATTAAATTACAGTTTAGTTTTTTACTTAACATGGAAATGAGTAGTAGTTAGTTTTATTAAAACTCAAGAGCATGTTAATGTGCATTGAGTCATATATTAGACCAAACCTTAGGAAGTAAATAGTATTTAATTCTAAAAAAATAGGGTAAAGTTTAAAAAAACTACCGTGTAGTTTGACTTTATTTCACTTGAGGGACGAAGATATTTTTTGTATCAAAGGAGTATCACGTGCTTTATTTTCTTAGAATTTTTTAGATACATATTTATGTTTCTACTATTATTTATATAGTTTTATTTATATTTAACTTGGATCATCACTAAATTATGATTTTATAAGTAATGTGATCTAACAATGCATCACGTAATTTACAAAATATATTAAAATTTTATTTAAGAAATTATATTTTAAATTTGATTAAAATTTGAAAAAGAAATATATTAACAACTTGTTACGATCATAAAATATCTACTCGAATGCTAAATTACTTAAAAATAATTTTTTATCAAAATTTTTTTGTCTCTAATAATATTTACAATCTAAAAAATGAGAAAAATATTAAATATACTTAAAACATACTAAGAAAGTAAAACATCTGCTACTTCTTTGATGCAAAAAATATCTTTATCCTTCAAGTGTAAAAATGTCAAACTACATGGTAGTTTTTTAAACTTTATCCAAAAATATATATTTATTTAATCAGTATTTAGTTCTTTCACGTGCAATGGATTACTGAGTGTGGCAGAAGCTGATTACATCAAATAACTGCTATGAATACAATAAATATAAAGTGCGTGACTGTTTGATTTCTAATCTAGATGATTGTGTAGGTAATAAATGGATTTAAATTATTTTAGATTCTTCTCTAAGCTGATGCAGTTTTACTAAATCAATACACAAAGCTTATTAATAAGCTAATAATGAGTTAAGATTGTAAAATTAAGCTATTGGCACGCAAATATAAGCTAGGAACATTTGATTAATGAGTTAGGAATGTAAAATGGGGCTTAAGAAATAAAACTAAGATCTAAATTATTATGAGTTAAGAGTGATAATATAAAATGTAAACTAAGGAACTTAATTGCAGTAAATAAATGCTAAAATAATAATTGAAAAGCTTCAAAAATTTAATTGCAAAAAGTAATTGATTTACAAGTGTAATTGAATGTTGAGGAACACTTGAGAGCTTTGAACGTACTATAAACTAAAACTGAGGATTGCTTTTCTAATCTAAGGATTGCTTTTTCTATTTTAAGGATTGTTATTGTAATCTAGGGATTATTTTTCTACTCTAAGAATAACTTGCTAATTTAAAGATAAATATAAAGATAAAATTTATAGACTCTAGGTTTATTCCTGCTTCCTCACTAGGGGATTCTTGTCTATTTATAGACTTCCATGGCTTGAGAGATATTTTGACATATTCTTTTTCCCTAGATTAATCCTCAATTAACTCCCTATCTTGAGAGCATAAACTATTGCTTTTCATATTTTTCACATGTTAATAAGGATGTAACTTCACTACTCCACTTCCTTACTCTTCTCAACTTTCTGTCCTTATTTCTCTCCACTTCCTGCTTTCGCTCACCTTCCTTGCTCACACCTTATAAACGTGCTTTTCCTTCATTGGATATGCTTCACTTTCACATATTTTTCTTATTGGCCGACACTTGTATTCCTTTCTTCCCACTTCTCAAGAATGTGTTTCAAGCTTTCAGAAAATTTTGTAACTGCTTTCCACCTTCCTACTTTCTCATTTATCACATATTAATAATCCTTAAGGATTATTAAACAAATTCCCGGCTAGTGGGTCAAAGATTTACATATAGGTCAGGAATCTATATATGGGCCAAATCCATGGGCTTCAAGATTCAAATCAACATCAAAGGGCTTTCTTTATGGATCTGATTAAATTTAATGCGCTTGGTTCAGTGCTAAATTTGGTTATTCTCTTCACTTCCTACTTCCGCTCAACTTCCTTATTCATATATTATAAACACCCTTTTTCTTTATTGGATATGCTTCATTTTCACATGTTTCTCTTCTTGGCTAACACTTGTATTTCTTCCTACCCACTTCTTAAGAATGTGCTTCAAACTTTCAGAAAATTTTATAACTATTTTCCACCTTACTGCTTCCTCATTTATCACATATCATTAAGGACTATTAAACAAACTCCTGGCCAGTGAGTAAAAAATTTACACATGGGTCAGGAATCCGTATATGGGAAAAAATATATGGATTTCAGGATTCAGATCAATATCAAATGGGCTTTCTCTATGGGTTTGACCAAATTTAATTAGCTTGGTCAATGCTAAATTTGGATATAAACAATTATCCCTCGTGTATAATAAGGTTGAAAGCCTTATCTATATGCGCAGATCCTTAAAAAATTATTTTTAACCTCTATTATAAATAATTAACGCAAAAAATAGAGAAAGAATTAATTAATAATGGATTCTTTTAATATTTAGAAATATTTAAAACATAAAATATTTAATTTTAAGTCCCAAATATTCTATAAAAGATCCTATCAAAAATCAATTTTATAGCCACTTAATTTTTTCCAAAATAATTCAATTTTTTTAATTCCAATTAGAAATAATCCAATTAAAATAAAAAAAAATTCTTAATTCTCCGACTAAACAACCCCTTACATCTTTCACCAATTTAATTTCGTCTAAACTATTAAAGGATATATCCTATTTTAATTGAAATTTGTTTAGAAAACAAATCCTATTAAAATAAGAATAAAACCCTTTAATTGTTTCTTCTAAACCGAACACTTCCTTACCAAATTCTACACCATCTAGAATCTCTCCAAATTTACAGCTTTCCCACCTTATAAATATTTTTTTCTTATTTTTTTATTTTCTTCTCCTTTTCTTTTCTTAACAACCAAACACCATCAAAACTTTTCCAACCACCGGCTACCACCTCATCTCCGGTCACCACAGCGCTGCCAGCCACCACCAGAGGCCGGCTAACCGCCTATCACCGGCAGCCTAAAAAAATCAGCCCCTCCATTAGTTACATTTTGTGCAATTTTCTTAAAGGAAATAGGTATTTATGCAAAAGCTCAATTTTCTTTGTTTCAATCTTTGATTTTCTTTCACAAAAATTCTGGATTTGATGTGTTTGATGATGGGCATGTGAAATTTTGACGAATTTTGAACTAATTCTCTTTATTATATATTTTTAGCACTTTTTTGATTTTAGCCAAAAAAATTGATTCTAAGGCCAAATTCATTATTAAAAATATAAAAATAAATAGAATTTCCGTGTGATGACTTTCTGAAATTGACTTTAATTATTTATGATTTTTTTAGTAATTTCTGGATTTAAGCCTAAAATAGGAATTAGGTAAAAATAAAATTGCTAAAATCACAGAATAATTAAAATCAATATACGACATGATATCTGGAGATTCTAGAAAATTTGAAAATTTTAATGAATTAATCTTAATTATTTACTATTTTGAAAATTTTTAGAATTTAACCTAAAAATAGAAGGTCCCTCTCGATTCTCCCCGGATTGGAGGATCACCTTTGACCTGCCCGAACTGCTAATATAGCTAATATCAAAATAAAAATAGTAAAAAATAATCAAATAATAAAACATGGGAATTGAGTTTCTGAGAATTTTGGTATTTTTTTGAGATTTTTGGTGAATTGATTTTAATTATTTACTATTCTTGCAATTTTTATAATTTAGCCTAAAAATAGAATTTACCAAAAATAGTAATATAATTAAAATTAACATGGAGAATGATTTACTGATGGGTCTGGAATTTTTTGAAGCTTGTGATATTTTTTGATACCGTCTAATTTTACCGAGCACATGATGAAAAATATAAAATCAAGCAAGAACGTAATTTTAATACTTTTCGGTCATAAACTTGGATCAAATTAGGTAGAATATGAAAGAAAATGTCTGAAATTGATAGTTTTGATATTTAAGATTGGATGGAATTAATATTGAGCATTTTAGAGTTTTAGCCTGAAACTTACTGAGTAATTTTAACCTATGCTAAAATATTAATTAGAAATAGATATTGATGAAAATGACTCGGAAATGGTATTTATGGAATGATTTTTAGCTTTCAAGTGTTTATAAATGTGTTTGTGGTAGTTGCACTAAAATATCTGACATATGTACTGTAATTTTTTGCCAGAACAACAATGAGTTATTCAACCTTGTGGATTGTGCGTAGAATGTGAAAATAGGTATAGATGAGTGTTTCTTGACATGAACGATAATTTACACCTAAAAAATTATGATTAATTAATTTATTTAGACAAGCAGTAATATGCCAGAAACTCCTTAACTAAATATGAGACTTTAAAGAATGAAATATGGGTGAATAACTATGGAATTTTAGCAAATTTGTATGTATGGAATAAAAATGCCAAAATCGTAAATGGTACTTAACTTTTCTCTCATTGGTTAGACATGTCGTCTCAGGCTCTAATTGAGACTTCTTTAAGTATTTCTGCTCCAAATCCTTTAGGTGCCACTACTATGAACATGATAATTCCACGCCTCTTTCAATTTCACTGTATTGCACTTCTTCTTGTCTTGATGTCTTGAATTTCTTTCTACATTATAATCTTGGTCAACATTCCTTAGACATTGTCGTCATTACCACTGCAAGCACTACTGCGGCCTATTCTTCACATCCTCAAGTAGTGTTTTCTACTCTTATGCCTTTAGAATCTTGCTTGAAAGTCAATGAATTATTTATAGATTTCTTTCTTCAATCCTGACTCCCTTTGTAGACCTATTCTTTGCTCCATTATCAGGGATTCTAATGATTCATCCCCATTCCTTATGATTTGATCCACCATTGTTTCTCCTCTAACCTCATTTATTGTGCCTCTTACTAGGAAAG
This sequence comes from Ricinus communis, assembly GCF_019578655.1. Classification (NCBI taxonomy): domain Eukaryota; kingdom Viridiplantae; phylum Streptophyta; class Magnoliopsida; order Malpighiales; family Euphorbiaceae; genus Ricinus; species Ricinus communis. Next base: position 14,790,650 of record NC_063256.1, on the reverse strand, counting down.
GAATTAAATCCTTAGCAATACTTACAAAAGAGTAGCCTTTAAGCCAAACCTCCTTTATGGATCCCAAATAGCTAACTTAGGACATCAAATCTAGCCATTGAGTTAGCCTGCTTATGATATCAAATATAGTCATAGAATTGACCTATCATTCCTTTAATACCAAATCACTGCTATTAGTGACTTGATTCCATGGCTGTAATATCGGCTTTCAATCTTAATCTTACTCCTTTCTTTGATCCTCGCCTATGAATTGAATAGATTTAAAATCCACACCATAATGATGATCTTTCTTTAATGGTGATTTAAACCCATTCTTTCCATAGCAAGGCATAATAACTGATAATGATGTTAATACTAGAGAAAGCACATAGTAAATATTTATTGTCAATTTCGATCTAAATGTGCGGGCTCCCTATATTCTGAATATCTCCTAACTAAATGTCAAAATTGATTCTTCCATATAGACGAAGACTTCTGTTGAATTTTTCTCTAACATTCTTTTCAAAGGCTTGTGAATCCTCACCTTCTTTGGACTAGTGGATCTTTGATAAAAGCCTTCTTCTTTCGTTGGGGAAGGTGCCCCTCGAGCCTATGTATCAGCCTTTTTCACTTCTTTTGTAGTTGACTTCTAGATGGTGAATTTTTATAAGGTACTAGAATTTCCCTACTTTAAAAACTCCTATTTGATATTCTTCCATTTTCTACTGATCTTGACTCCTCAACTGATTTCTTCTCCTTAGGCAGTGTCTTTAATTTCACCCCTCTTCTCTTTGCAGCCCTCTACCACTACAATCTTCGCTTTTGTGTTCTGGTGAGAGGCTAAGGAAATTCTCTATAAAATCCACGCTTTTATTGATAATGTTTCACATGTTGAAAACTTACAACTCTTTGTTGTTTATTGTGGAACCTTGCATAAGAATGATTAGGAGCCCTATGTAAATTCCTTTCTTAGTTCTTCTCTATCTGCACTAAATATTGCTTAGGAATCCACACCTTGTAGAAAGTCTTCCTAGTATGAATCCCTGAAGCTTTCTTCTTATGGTGATTCTTATGTTGCTCTTTTTCTACTTGAATAAGATACTTCTTAGGTACCCACACCTTGCAAAAAGTGTTTCTACCTGTATATTTCTTCTTTGATCTCATTTTCTGACTCAAAGATGCAATAGGAGGCAAAGTGACTCCAAGAATTTATGGAGAATCCACTAGCCTACTTATACAAAGATCATTATATTGTGGAAATTCCTTACCCTTATAAAATAATTGATAGTCCTCTTCAACATGAATAGTATATGAGTTAAGGTCTTCTTGAGAAACCTCTAAGGACGACCCTCCGTGTTTAAGTGGAACTTCTTCGGATTCCTCAGTTCTAGAAGAAATCATGTGACTTTACTGAGGATTTGTAAGCCCGCCATTATGGCAGCCATCATTATGTGGTGTGTGAGGAGGATAAGATAATTCCTCACTCTATCGATGTGCTTCATATTACTCCTTGACTTGACAAAGATCACGATCACCATTCTGTTAAGGAACAACTTTAGGAACTTCTAAGGATTGCTCCTTGAGTTCCTCTATAATTTGCATTGAAAGCCTATGAATGACTTCTCAATCCTGACTGTTGAAGCTCAATTCTTCCGACTTTCCAATAACAAGTACTGTTGGGATTTGTTGGACTCTCTCATTTTGAGTGTTAAGTTCTTGAGGAGGTGGATTCCATTTCTGCTTTGGTGCATGATCCTGCTTCATCTCCTGCTGGACTTGAATTATCATTTCCTTAGGTATACACCTTCTTTAAAGCATCTTCCTGCGATTGGATTCCTTGACTTTTGATGAATAATTATAAATTGACTTTCTAGCCTTAGTCCATGCCTTGCTCTTTTCCTTAAGGATTGACCTTAATTCGAAAGTAGTAGTGTTGATTGGGGGGCCATAGGAGGGATGAATCCTTGTCTATCAGTATGGTGTCTTTCTTTTTAAAGAACTTAACAATTCCTTTGTCGATCATGTCCTCAACAAGATATGGCTTTTGAAATTGAGGATGGCCTATTTGATGAAAGCTAGGTCCATACAGCTCCTGTATCGCTTCTCTCATTGCACCTACATGATGTTAGTTTAAGGAATTGATAATTGAGGAGTAGTTCCTCTATTAATTCCAGTTTGTGGAATTCCTTGAGGAATAGGCTCTACCTTATACAAGTAAGGTTGAGTATTAGGATTGGTTGCTCTATAGAATTGTTGAGGAACCGACTACTAATGAATCAAGGACTTGCTCGGTTGGTGGCCAGTCTGCGATGGATTTCTAACAAGTCCTAGATTTTCTTTCTGGCGATGAGAAGGTTGATACCCTCCTTATCCTGCCTTTGAATCTGTCTATCGGTATGGTTTCTTTCTGGCAGCTAGAGTGTCCAATAGGTTTGATAATAAGAACTTCCTCAGCTCATAGTGGACTTGGGGATAAAAGTTGTTGATGCCTCTGAACGAGCTCAATTAAGGAATTCATCTGGTGAATTCATGCTACAGATTCTCGCTATACCCTCTACACAACCGTGCAAAGTCTTCATGGTGGCGTCTGGTATATTTTTCTAATATCTTGAGTAAATCCTTACTCTACTTTCTTAGACCCTTTAGGATTTCAAAGTAAGCAGTAGGATTAGCAGCACTAAGAAAATGAAAGAAAGTTGTAACCTAGATTTGCAGCATCAACTCTTGCTGGATTTTGGTGAAATTCCTCACCTTCAAGGCGAGGGTTTTGAGGAATTAGGCTCCTCTCCCTTCTCTATTTGATTTTTTTCAACAAATTGAGAAACATGAATATTATGCTAGTCTTTGGAACTATTAGTTCAGAAATTCTTTAAACCAAAAAAAATAAACATTATATGGATACACTATGTGTGACATGTCCCACTGAGCGTGCCAAAATTATTGTTTGGTTAGTATTTGGCCCTTTCACGTATGGTGGATTGCTGAGCGTGCCAGAGGCTGACTACCTCAAATAATTACTATGGATGCAATAAATGTAAAATGTATGATCTTTTGAGTACTAATCTAGATGACTGTGTGGGTAATAAAGGGACCTAAATTATCTTAGGTTCTTAGCTAAGCTAGTGCAGTTTTGCTAAATTAACACACAAGGCTTATTCATGAGCTAAAGATTAAGCTAATATGAGCTAAGGATGTAGAATCGAGTTGTTGGCATGCAAATATGAGCTTTGAACATATAATTAATGAGTTGGAAATGTAAAATGGAGCTAAGGAATAAAGCTACTAGCTAAATTACTATTAGCTAAAGGCAATGATGTAAAATTAAGCTAAGAAACTTAATTGCAATGAATAAATGCTAAAACAGTAACTGGAAAGCTTCAAGAATTTGATTGCATAAAGTAATCGACTTGCAGGTGTAATTGAATGGTGAAGAACACTTGAGAGGTTTAAACGTACTGTAAACTAAAGTTGAGGATTACTTGACTAAACTAATTATTGCTTTTCTAATCTAAGGATTACTTTTCTACTTTAAGTATAACTTTCTAATCTAGGGGTAAATGTAAAGATAAAGTCTATAGACTTTTGGGTCTGCTTTGATTTGATTGATTTATTGAGTAGGATTTTCTCACTAGGGTGTCCTTGCCTATTTATAGACTTCCATGGCTTGAGAGATACTCTGGCATATTTTTCATCCTTGGCTTGATCCTCAATCACTCCCCACCTTGAGAGCACGTACTATTTCTTTTCACATTTGTCCATGTTGATAAGGGTGTAACTTTCTTGCTCCATTGTCTTACTCTTCTTAATTTTTTATCCTCATTTCACTCAACTTCTTGCTTTTGCTCAACTTTCTTGTTCACACATTATAAACGTGCTTTTCCTTCCTTGGATATGCTTCACTTGCATACCTTTCTATCATTGGCTGATACTTGTGTTCCTTCCTTTCCAATTTTCAAGAATGTGCTTCAAGCTTTCAAAAGATTTTGTAATTGCTTTCCACTTTCCTGCTTCCTCATTTATCACATGTCAATAATCCTTAAAGATTATTAAACAAATCTTGGACAATGGGCTAATGATTTACACATGGGTTAGGAATTCAGATATGGGCCAAAATTCATGGGCTTAGAATTTTGATCAACATCAAATGCATTTTCCTATGGGCCTGGCCAAATTTAATGGGCTTGGGCCAATGCCAAATTTGAATTAAACAATATTGATATTTGAATAATAAAAAAATAAATATTACTGCCTTTCAATATTGTTAATAATGGTGAAGAAGACGGTTATGGTGGTGGTGGTACAAAGGGGTGTAGGTGATAGTGGTTTTAACGAAAATAATTGTGGTAATAATTATTTATTATTTAATTATATTAATTATACTAAAATTATAAAATATTTTTAAAATATTATTATAAATTCTTAAATTTTTTTTTTTATTTTAAAGGAAGATTAAACTCCCACTCTCATTTTCTTTTGAAAATAGAGCTAGTTTTGAGCTAAATATAAAAAGATCTGGGCTAAAAATTTTAAAATTTTAGAAAAGAACTAAATTGAGTCCAAGTAAAAGAGGCAGTAAAGAAAGAGTACCCGCTAGTAAGAGGAACCGAAGTAGATGACCTACCTCACGAAAGACTTACCTCAGCGCTAAAGCCCTTGGCTCGGTTTTCTACTAGCGGCTTTAATATAACCTCAGTTCTATTTATTGGTCTGAGCAAGATACGACTTATTTGAAATAAATTGAATGAACAATTTATAAAAAAATTTGAACTTTATTCTAACTAGAATTGATATGATTTATGTCCATATATATAAATGATTAATTCTTGTTACTTTGCAATTATGTAATAATAATTAAAATAAAAGCAACATTCAACACAAGTATATTATATTTGTATAAGATCCATGCTCAATTATTCCTATATTCATAAATATATTATTTACGTACCATATTAACATTGGTGTACATGATCAATAAAATATGAACATCCGTAAGTGAAGAAGCATTTGAACACTATTTATATAAACATTGATATCGACTAATAAATATCATATGCCATAATAATATATTATCCATAAAATAAGATTAAGGACATAAAGGAATGAAAAACAACTTAAATATAAAAATTAGGGTGAAGTGTAATACTCACTTCATTTGAAAAGAAGTGTAGGTCGACATTTCATGAAGTGCCTATAATGTGGAAAACTGTAGGGACACATATTTTTTTTTTTTTTTTTTTTTAATTTTTGGTTTATATCTAATATTTATTTAGAAATTTTAGTTATTTTTTGATTCTTAAACTTACTGTTTTATAATTTTTTTATGATTTCTTAAGACACCTCTTATTCAGTCTAGAAAAGTTGTTATTTGCATAAATTCGAATGTTGAGACACCTATTATAAGTTTGAACTTATAACAATGATAGACTAAGCCTGATTTTTTCATGTAGTCTCCATTTCTAAATAAGTTTGGTTTTTTTGGAGTCTTGGAGGAGTTTAAGAGAGGAAGACTATTATTAGTGATTTATCTCCATTAGATTATAATGATAGCACACCACCAAATTATTAGGATCAATTAGCTTTTGATTTATGGTTCAATGAAGGAATGAACAAGCAAAGTAAGTATATGGCATGACTATATATTTGTTTGTTTATCTGTTATTATGCGAATTATTATTTACTCTTTCTTTTTTATTGTTGTAGGAATAAATAAATTCTATTGCAGACAAACTGATTTCTCATTTGTTACATCTTAGAGTTGATTTAATATATGAAAAGATATGATTTCACGCTTTGCATATAGTGGTCAACTTATCTCTGGTTCTGTAAGTTTTTTAGTATTCTGTATTTTTTGTTTCTTCAAGTTTAGTTTGCTTTGTTAATATGTTTATTTTGTGCTATTTTTTAATTTTACTTTTACAACATATAAATATTTTGTTTTATTAGTTGAGAAAGAAGGACAAATGTTTTACTAGTTGCAGGGTCAACTGCACAACTATTGATTATTTATTTGATCAATGCAATACTGAGTATTGTATGCATTATTTTTTAAGAGTGGTAATATGAAATCAATAGCTTTTGTTGATAACTTTGTAGCTGAGTATATTCAAGGTTATTATATGCACTAGAATACTCCTTGGTAAGATATTGATCATGTGTTTTCTTTTGTGTCTTCTTTTTTATATATGTTTATAGAGAATGATCAACATTGGATGCTTGCTAGATTGAGTTTTAGGGACAATTGTATTTTTGTCTATAATTCTTTGAGGTAAAATAGAAAAGACAAGGTTGCTGCTAAAATGCTTGAACTCTATAGTGTAGTATTGTCTCATTTTTTTCCTAAAATAGGAAGATCATTTGGAGAAGTTATGTTGATTTAGTTGATTCATTTGATGTGTCAATAGTTGATGGTTTTCCTACTCAAGTGGACAAATAATTATTAAATTTCCTTTCATTATTTTTTTTATTTATATTTATCTTTTAGTAGTTTTCTTTTTATTTTTAAAATCTTTATGCAATATTATAGTATCTTTATTATATCCTTTGCTACATATTTTTATTATTGGCAAAGAGATACTTATTATTGATTTTAATATTAGAATACACCAAAGTATGCTTCTTATGTTGATGCACTCTTATGCTCAGTGTAAGGAAGTTTTTGGTATTAACAGTGATTTGAAGTATCTGGAAAATTGAACATTAGTGATAATGTTAAAAAGAGGAAAGAAAAAGGAAAGAAGGCAAATATTTGTATTGTTTTAGAGCTTACGTATTATTAGTAATTGGAATTTTTAGATATTGATATATTTTATAAATTTTAACACTTTATATTTTCATTTATTTGTTTTAGTAGTCAATTTTTTTGTTTAAGTAGTTTTTAATAATTTTGTAAATATTTGAATTTTCTAATGCAATATTTATAATTTTTCAATATCTGCCTTGTCAGTTGTGAAGTTGTGTTCTATATGTCTATCAAAATTCAAATTTATTTTAATATTTATTCAGCTATAAGAACTTTAAGGGTTCTTATGTTTATTATTTTTTAAGTTTATAATTTGATTGATCTATGTTTTAATATAAGAAGATTGTTCCTTCTAGTGTTTTGTTTTCTCGTTGATTTTTAGTTTATAATTTGTTATGCTATATTTTATGTTTCATTATATTGTTTTTAATTTATCATTGGTTTATTTTTGGATAACAAACAAATAATTTTTTTAAGTTTCTTGGTTACTGATGACTTGATCAAGAAAATTAAGTTATCAACAAGGTCTTTAAGTCTGATCCGAGCTCTGATGTACCGAAACAATGGTTTAGAATGCAGTGGATGAGGTTGTCCGACCACTCACTCCAATGGCTAAGTCAATAATGGTTTTAAGTTATAAAGTATTTAGTAATTATAGAATAATGAATGTATTTGACATGTTATGTCACGGTCCATTATATAGAGAATAAAGGTATCTTACTCCTACAAGGAGGACTTTATAAATATAAAGTCTCCCAATCCTTTTAAGATTAATCTTTTTGGTCATACAATAAAATTCTAGGTCAGGTTGGATTTCTAATTATAGTCCGACTATGACTTGGTCTTCGAGACTTCTTATTGTACTTGAATTTAGACTTAGTCAATCCCGTGTTTCTTGGTTATAACAACTCGGTATGCAAAGTCCGGCCTACTCTTGTCTGCTCGGCCTATTCTTTCATGGTCGACCTATTCTTTCATGGTTGGCCTATTCTATTATGGTTGGCCTATTCTTTATGGTCGACCCATTCTTTTATGCTCGCCTATATTTTGGTTAGTTATCAGTTAATTTGTATTTTCATATTTGATGTTGTGAAATCAATTTTGAATGATTAAATTAGCTTTACAACTACTGCAACAGTATTGATTTTCATCAATGTTAAGTGAAAATCAAGCAAAACACATACGAAAAAACCTTATAGTATATGAAAATGATATACATATCATAATTTATCTTTTTTAATGAATTCAACTTTATCTAAGTTGACATATATATTTGTAGTTTTTAGATAATGAGAAAGTCTTTTTTTTTTTATGATGAGGTTTAAGTATCAGATGTTGGAACAAAAACTTTCTTGGTCAGACATATGATAAACCAATTATAGCTATTTTTTGGTTAGATATTTTATTGTTAAAAAATCACTCAGCAAATTATATTAATTTGCTATGAAATTAACATGATTAGGAATCTGTCTATGTTCCTATTAGATAATGGTTCAATGTTCTATTCTTTTCAGTTTAACTAAAAAATTAGAAGATAACCAAAAACTAAACCACCAATTAACAAAAATTTAAAAAATAATTATGCATTTTGAAACTATATAAATATATGCACAATATAATTTGTTGGTTTTTCTTGAATATCTTAATTTTATATTGTTTCTCTAATTTCAGTAATCTAGTTTTTCTCTGTTACCTAGAAATTAATCAAAAAATAAACTAAACATCAACCAAAATTAACATCTGAAACTTAATTAAAGTGATCAAAATTAGTCTCTTTTAATTTCATTCAAATCACTCTAAATGTTAAAGAAATGAAAAAAAAATAATATTAGCCAATCTATCAACATTAATATTGGGCTTTTATTTTTAAAAAATAGTTTTTGATCATTTTTTTTATTTATGCATGTATTTTGGTTGTGTTCAAGTTGCTTGTGTTTCCCACACTTATTTTGAATTTTGTTCTTCCCATGCTGCTTTAATTCTTTTTTCTTTTTCAGGTTTTCCAGCTTTAATTCTTGCTTCTGATGGAAGAAAAGTATTTCTTTGACCTCAATTGGTATGTCGCATATGCTTTGCTTTCCAATCAGACATATTATTGCTTCATATCTGTTAATGAGTTTCTCTTTTTATAAAAATATGAGCAATATTTAAAAGGATCTTGATTCATGTCATTCAATATTACAATAACTTATGGACATGGTAACTTATCCATTTGAAGTATGTTGCATGTGCATGTTCTTTCTCTCCTATTTACTATGAACTATTTTTTATTGTCATTTATATTGAATAATTAATCATTTGTTGGCTTCACATGAATTATATAATAAAGTAATTAGAAATATATACCAAATAATTACTAGTAGCATGGATTATAATTATAAAAGAATAGATACTTTTTATAATTACTATCAGCTTCAAGAATTGAATGTACTTTTCTCTTAACATATCTTTAACTTTTTCTAAAAGCTTGGTGAATGTTGATTTTGCACCAATTCTATTTGGAAAACTCTAGTATTGTACTAAAGCACATAAGTATTCTAGTAATATAGTAATATGTAGCTGCCTAGCAGCTTTGTTGACCGCGATGAGTGATGGAACTATATTCGATGTTATAATTGAGTATCTATTATTGATTAGAACACTTTCGACCATCTCCTATAGCCGATGTTGTTTAAACAAAGTCTAAACCCTTAATCAACCTTGTCTAACTCATTCATGTAATAGTTTAATTGTTCTATATTATATGCTTTTGCTGTTACAAGAAATGACTTTTTAATCCTTGGACTTTTTTTAACTTTTATTTTATACTGTTCAATAAATGGTAATGTATGATCCATGACTTTCTTCAAGGTATCTATGCTTTCATGTCAATTAGAAATCATGCACATTCTTCTCTACAACTACTTACTTTTCTGATTCTTATAAATAACCATTCCAAAGATGCATAATTCTTAGAATCAACTACTTAAAATACTAGAGGAAAGATCTTATCAGCCCTATCTAGTGTTGCTACTAAAAGAAGTTTTCCTCTATATATTGCTTTCAAAAAAGTGCCATCAACTACTATAATAGGTATGCAATGTATCCATCCTTTTATTAAAGTATCAAGAGCAACAAATGCATATAAGAAGTGCCATTATATTTTATTTTTAGCTCAACAACTGATGCAGAGTTTCTCATTATCAACGTATGTAAAAAACAAATAAGAATTATCATATTTACCTCTAATATGCTCCAAAGCTTTCTCATTTGCTCTCCATGCTTGTAAATAAATCAGACTAACCCTATACGCCTCTTTCGTATCTCTACATTTGTCTAATGGAGTGTATAAGGTTTTGGTATTGAGATATTTTGTCTTGATGCAATTTGCAATACCACTCGAAGTTGCTTACCAACTGTTGCTCATCCTAATTTTCAAAGGGCAGCTATGACTCTTATTGAATCTTCTAATAATAACCATGTTTGTCTTACTATTTTTTTAGGCTCTTAAGTATTAGGTGCAATTTTCCTTGACACATTTTGCGGCATACTCTAGTAGACATGGTTTTCTTACCTTAACTGAAATTAGTTTATTATAACATAGAAACTTAACACCTTTTTAAAGCTTTCTTCATTTTTATAAATCTATCCTTCTTTGATTTATGTGTGCCTCATTTGTATATTATAGAAGATTCTACAATCTCAAAATTTATCTCTTTTTCAGTTTTGCTACTTTCTTGAATTATACTTTTACCTATAAGATTTAGCATAATCAATAAAATTTATAATTACATTCTTACAATTACATGCTTTTACCTACTTACAAATATTGAATTTTTTAGAGCTGCTTCAATTCTTATAATTGTGGGTGGCGGTTTCGGGCGCGCTCTCAAGTATTTTTAGCAACTACAATACTATAAAGTTTTTCAACCTAATCAGGAACACGCTAACTAGTCAGGGAGACTAATGCGAAGAAAAGAAGTTGCCACCCGGCTAAATCACTAGGATACTTTTTCTAATTGAGTGGCATAATTAAATTCTATAAGAAAGCTTCGCCATATTCAGAGTTGGATCCGGAAGCCAACTTCCTTATATGTGTATCCTTACTTTCAATTTTATTAATTAATAACCTATTCCTTATAAATGCAGCATAATAATTTTTTATACATCAAACAATATAGCATGTTACATTCACTTAATTCTAACTCATTTTATTAAGCTTAGCCAAATTCTCCATTTATTTGATTAATCTAGTTAACTATTCAGTTAAGCAAAAGAGGCATGCTTAGTCTAGTCCAATTATATGTTATGTCTTAATTACTAAATATTAATCCTAATTAGGCTATTTTACATGGCAAGGCCTGTTTTGATTCACTTAAGTTTAAGTGGGCCAGTTTACTTACTAGTATGATAAAGCCCACCTAAGTCTAATTAATTTTACTTTTAGACACAAATGCCATCCTATTAACGTAATGGATAACTTTTATATAAAGGTCCAATATTAGGCTTAAGTCTAGGTGATTAGTTTTAATTTTCAATCAATGAAACAAGTATTTGTCATCACAGGTTACAAAAATAAAGCAAAATAAAGAAAGCATAAAAATTCAAAAAACGAGTGGAGTTTGACCGTCCTCAACTCCTTGAGACTTGGGAGAAGCAGCAACTTTTCTTATTAGATTTTCTGTAATTCCCCTAGATTTGAGAAACTGGAGCTTATTTGACCTTGAGCATTGATCCAAAGAATACATTTTGCATCGTTTTATGTGCAATAGCAATGAAAGAGCCCGTGAGACGTCGTTCAAGTGCTGCCTGGAGACCAAGTCTGAAACACTCATTTTTTATTGCATCCTCGCGAAGGAGATGACCTATCATCACGTGCCTTGGCATTTGCGGTCAATTCATTTTAATTAGAGTCGCCACCTTATATTTTTAAGGAAAAATAAAAGAAATCCTATCTTAACTCCATTTATGTATTACCACTTGAATAAAACGAGTAGTCTTGAAATCGAGGAGGGCTTAGTGACTAGATTTAGATTTTAGAAAAATAAGACAACTAACTAAAAATAAAATTTCTAAAATTATAAATTTGTTGAGGTTTTAATAAAATTACATTTCAATGTAAATAAAACAAAACATTTTGAGAGGTTATTTCTAGCCTAATTAATTTAGGATTCTAGAATAACCCTAAATTCTCAAAACAAAAATAAAAATAATTATAAAATTGCATAAAATACATTTAAAAAGAACACAATATCCATAAATTACAAAGAAGTATCATCACATTTAACAAAAGAAAATATGATTAATTACAAATATACGAAAATAAATTATCTAAACCAATCAAAGCAATGTAAAAGATATAAATATAATAATTTAATAATTAACAAAGAAGGTACATATTAAATTTACTTTAACATGACATGAACATCTCTTAGAAGAAAATAAAAATAAATTTAACATGAATTAAAAAATAAACTAGATGCAAAGCTAATGACATAGTGGATCTATATGACATGTTAAGAATAAATTAGAGATGAAAATAGTATTTTAAGAAAATTAATTAGCTAAATTAAACTAATCAAATAACAAGATTAACATGAATATAAATATGGAACATGAAATTAAACCTTTTTAAAGGAAAAGAATAAAATTGAAGAAATATGAATATATTAGAGCAATCTTATTGTCTTATAAAATAAAATAAACATAACATAAATTTAAAAAAAAATTAAAGAATTTCATACTTTATTAATTAAGACAATTCAATAGACTTACAACATAATGAAAATAAACATAATATTAAAAAAATATTAAAAGAAATTCATATTTTATTAATTCTAATAAAAGAATTACAAACAAAAAGGAAAAAAAATTATATCGTCTATACTATTCTAGGCAGAATATAGTGAACAATTTAGCCTGACCTAGTCTCTATTATTTCTTATTTAAGAAAAATATTAAAGAAAATGTGATGATGCCTTCTAAAATTATACTTGGAGAAATAAGGTTTTCTGATGCGCGAGATCCAAAATTACTAGTAGGTGTAGACCATACTCTCCTAACTTCTTAAAATATAAGTTTATCAAACTCGTATTAGAGAAGAAAATTTTAACTAAAATATTAATAAAATTCAGTTTGCTGTTAAAAATCGCTAGTTTACTAGTTCTTGCTAATATCAGATGATTTTCAAGTGGTCAGGAACCTTTCCAACTTTTCCTTATATAGTATTGGAATATGTGCTAAAGTTGGAAACTTTTTTCATATAGGAAATGTGCCACTCTTGGTGCTTCTTTCGTGTGGGTCTTTACTAGGGATGGCTCAGTGAGGTAGGCCACGGATAACTTGGTCGAGAAAAGTAAGCTATCAACAAGGTCTTCAAGTCTAACCAAAGTTCCGATGTACCTAAAACAATAGTTAAAAAGCATCAGACGGGGTTGTCCACTCTGATAGCTAAGTTAGTATGGTTTTAAGTTGTAAAGTATGTAGTAATTGTAGAATAATCATTGTACTTGACATGTTGTGTCACGGTCCTTTATATAGAGACTGAAGGTCTCCAGTCCTACAAGGAGTAGGACTTGGTGAATGTAAAGTGTCTAATCCTATTAAGATTAGTCTTCTTGGTCACACAATAGAATCCTAGGTCAGATCAGATTTCTAACTACAGTCCGACTATGACTTGGACTTTACGAGTTCTTGTTGTACTTGAATTTAGACTTATTTAACCCCATGTTTCTTGGTTATAATAACTCAATATGCAATGCTCGGCCTACACTTTCAAGATCAATATACTCTTTCATGCTCGGCCTACTCTTTCATAGTCGGCCTATTATCTCATAGTCGGCCTATTCTTCATGCTTGGTCTATATTTTGGTTAGTTATTCTTAGCCCCACCTTTTAGTGAGAGAGTATTTATGCTCGATAATTGATAACTTCTTGAATGATCTTGATATTAAGGAGATTGGTTAGCGAGCTCGAAAGAATTTTTTTTATCGAGATGCTCTCTTTAGAATTTGTTAATCACTTTGGATGAACTAGTGTTATGTACTTCTTGAAGCTTGTTTACACATTTGGATGAATTAGTCTTTTACTGTTTGATGAGCTCGTGTGATTTTTCTCTCTAATGAGCTCGTGTACTGTTGCTCTCCAATGAGCTCGTGTACTGTTACTCTCCAATGAGCTCGTATCCTTCTGCTCTCCAATAAACTCATGTACTTTTGCTCTCCAATAAGCTAATGTACTATTGCTCTCCAATGAGTCTCTTCTAAAATCTCATTCTTGTACTTATCCACATTGGGAACATATACCACCGAGTACCTATCCTGAGAGTACCATCATCATTTACAATAACATCATTAGCTTGCTACACTTCTTCCTAGATTTTCATTAACTGCAAGTCCTGACTCTAAGCTGACTTAATCCTATCAACAAGTACGTATTGAATCTTGAAATACAACAATACTCTTGATTCCAGTACCTTCAACTATAACCCTTGATTGTATAACTCATACAACTCTTTAGTTAGAGGTCTTTTCTCTGTGCTGATGTAAGCAAGACTACCTGCTAACTTTCTACTTAAGAAATAAAACAATCATAATCCTTTAGAAGCTCCAACCATCTTCTCTGTCTCAGATTCAACTTCTTTTGCTAGAATATATACTTCAAACTTTTGTGATCCATATATATTTCACGCGTCTCCCCATAAGATAGTGCCTCCAAATCTTAAAAGTAAAAATTACCACTGCCATCTCCAAGTCATGAGTGGGATAATTATATTCATGCCTCTTCAACTGTCTGGATGCATAAGCCACTACCTTACCATGCTGCATTAAAACATAACCCGATCCCATTATGAAAGTATCACAATACATGGTGAACCACCAGTTCCAGAAGTTAAGGTCAACACTAGAGCTAAAGTCAAACAATCTTTCAGTCTTTAAAAGCTCCTTTCACAAGCATCAGTCCAATGGAATCTAACATTCTTTTGAGTTAACCTAGTTAAAAGCGTAGCTATCCTTGAGGAATCCCGCATGAATCGGTAGTAGTAGCCTGCCAAATCCAGAAAGCTATGAACTTTTGTCACTGTAGTGTGACTTTGCAATTGTCATTGCCTCCACTTCTTTGGAATCCACTTGAATATACTCTTTAGACACCACGTGTCCAAGGAAAGCTACACTTCCTAACCAAAACTCATATTTGGAGAATTTAACATATATTAATGCTCTCCCAAAGTGTGCAAAACTAATCTCAAGTTTCGTGCATGCTTATCTTCACTTCTAAAATGCATTAATATAACATTAATAAACACAATTACAAAGCAGTCCAAGAAAGGCTTAAGCACCTTACTCATCAAATCCATAAAGGCTGAAAGCCCATTAGTGAGTCTAAATGATATCATTAAGGACTCATAATGGCCATAAGGTATCTTGAACGTTGGGGCACATCCTCATCATGCATCTTTAACTATTGATACCCGGATCTAAAATCACGCTTAGGGGAAACATGTTGCACCCTGAAGCTAATCGTACAAATCATCTATGTAGGTAAACAAACACTTGTTGCCAATGGTCGCTTTATTCAACTGCATGCAATCAGTAGAAAGGAGTAAGGAGCCATCATTCTTCTTCACACACAACACTTGAGCGCCCCAATGAGATTTACTAGGTCTAATGAGACCCTTATCCAAAAGATCCAGCAACTGCTCCTTAAGTTCCTTTAACTCTGTTAGTGCCATCCTGTAAGGTGGCAGGGGAATGTGAGCTATATTGAGTACAGTATTAATGCAGAACTTAATTTCTCAGTCGGTGATAATGCTAGAAACTCCTCTAGGAAGACAATAAGATACCATAAACAACATGAACATTCTCCACTATACTCTTCCTTGATGACGTGACCCTTACACTTATTGGATATCCCTAACATCCACATCATATCATCCATCTAATTGTGATAGCTAATACAAAATCATATGGGTGTTGAAATCTTGTCATCCCAAAACAAAACTCCACCTTGACTGGAATATGGAAAGTCTCCTCCATTTCTCTAAAATCTAAAGTAGCACATGCTGAGCCACAAATCCATTCTTATAGCAACTAAGCTCGTCATCCAGAGAGCCTCAAGCTAACATAATTTACTTTGAAAGAATTAATTAATTATTTATTTATAATCACTATTAGTAAAAATTATTATTATCTTGAAAAACACTTTTATAAAATCTTAAAATCTTTAGTCATTTTATTTTTATAAAATTTTATAATATCGTGCACCAAGGTGACGATGCCCCTTATCACCAAAGGGTTGCAATGTATGATTCTAATGCAAAATGCACTAACGCTGAATGTATGATATATGATGCATGTCCTGAAAATTGAGTTATGGTGCTTACGGTGTACTAGACTCGGCATTTAATGTGTAGGTCTAATAGTGAGATGCTATAATGAGTTTCTTTTTGGGATTGGGCACAATATTATAGTTTAAAACACTTATATCTTATTTATAAAAATAAGTAGTGTTCGTTTAAGCTTCTCTAAATTTCGAGCACCCGAAAGATACACACCATCCATTATTCTTTTTCTTCTTACAACCACAAAACTCAACCTTATATACTTTGATCTATGCTCGACATTCTAAGTACTAATTTCGGCTTACTCATTAAGATGATACCTGATGTAATAACGAGACAATTAATTGCATGACCGCAACTACACTCTGCACCAACCTTAAACTGTATTGTCCACTGCCGAAATAATAATCAAAGTATCTAAGGCTGGTTTGCACTAATCACCTGTAGAAATGGCAATGGGTCTATCGTGCTTTCTAACATCTCGCAAAAAAATGCGCCACCGCTGAGTAGAGAACTCATTACAAATCTCTGACCTTGCTATTGCAATTGCTCTTATCCTCAATATAGAACCAAAGATAAGCTCACAAGTCAATAAAGAAACAACAAACTCTCTAACGACAAACTTGAGACTATAGTTAATGAAAATAAACAAAGATAGACTTGATCTTGGCTCCGCAATATCAAGAATGCTAACTTAGGTCAAAGGAAATCTAAATCTAGGCTCTGATACCAACTTTGTCACGACCCAATCTGTGGGCTCGTGACCGGCACTAGAAAATAGATAGGTGTAAGGACATCGAAACCCGTAGCAAGCCTGACTAATCAAAACTCAATAAAAATATAATTTTATCCAATATATTAATATTTTATTTACTAATATTCATCCATGCTTACAACAAGATTTATACCGGTATATCAGCAATAATAAAATTAATTCATTAACAGGTTGTTCATCAAATCAAATAGAAATAATAAATCTGAATCCAAATACTGCTGAGTATCTAGAAATTCAAATAATTAGAAATACAATTAAGCCTGAGGAAGGAAAGAGTCGGGCTGCCAAAATGAGAGAAACTGCAGATAATCTAATTGTCACCTAAAAAATTTAATTTAAGACTGTCATCTCGAGAGTGAGTTAAAATCATATAATCAAAAACAAACATAACCATCGCTATAAAATAATTATTTGAATAAATATAAACTATCATGAAATGTAGGATGAGAACATCAGCAGAACCCTATACTCCAATTCTATCAGCCAATCGATTCTCTTATTTCCAATAAGACTAGCGCCCAAAGAGCAAAGCTCGACTAGGGTCTTTAAGTCTAGTCTGGTCACTTAATTACCAATACAGCCGACGCCCAAAGAGCGATGCTCGACCAGGACACATCACATGAACATTCCCATGTTTTATGTCTCGGATTTATATCGGTGCGCATGCAGTACTGATGCAATCCATCAGGTGGCATGTTCTACTACCTTCTCATCCCAAGTTATAGTACAATCTTAGCATCAATAATATTAAAATAATGTAAATCACAGACAATCATAAAATTACTCAATTTAGTATTAAATGCTAAATTAAATAACATCAGTTTAAATGAAATTATGGTTATATGCAATATTCATAATAAATATAATAATAGTGATAAAAATAGTGGTAATTAAGAAATTAATAATAATAATAATAATAATAATAATAATAGATAGATAGATAGATAGTAATAATAATAATTAAATAACATTGTATTAAATAGTGACATGACATATTCATCGTTGATTATAAAACTTTAACTCATAGTTTTGTTGAATTTTCTTTAGATGTTCCTACTCCTATGGTGGAGCTCGCTGAATCATCGAATTATTTATTCATGAAAATAATTCAATTAATAAAAAAAATTAAATAACCCTAGACCTAGACTTCTAGAATTTGACTGTCTAAGAACCCGACTTGGAAATAAATACAAGAAACAAAACTTGACAATTAATCAATATAATATTGATACAGTTCTCCGATAGCTGCACTTAAAACTTGATGTCTTAAACTTAGTACTTGCAACTGTACGAACCGAATAATAGTACTCTTAAATTCACCACGAGGTCGATCTCACAAAAAAATATAGAACATATACTATAAAGACCAACTATCATATAAAAATACTAAAAATAAATCTAGACACTCTAAGCCAATGTTTTAAGAATAGTTTAAGGTTTATAAAAGAAATTAAATAAACTAGAAAGTAAATATGCAAATGGAATGATTAATACAAACTATATGATAAAATAAAATTTAGTCTAGTCAATACTTAGTAATCTTCTTACTTTTCTTTAAATCTGAATTTAATAAATGAGTGATGTGTCTTTTTCCT
The DNA here is from genome assembly GCF_019578655.1 of Ricinus communis. Lineage (NCBI taxonomy): Eukaryota > Viridiplantae > Streptophyta > Magnoliopsida > Malpighiales > Euphorbiaceae > Ricinus > Ricinus communis. The sequence continues at coordinate 14,772,243 of NC_063256.1, read as the reverse complement.
AAGCCACTCAAACTAATGATGCAACCTAGGTTTCTTATACCAACATAGACTAAAGTAAAGATAGTGTCTCTAATACATTTAACCTAAATATTTACATAACAAATACTATTATTATTAAATTGATATGATGATCAACTAACAATAATATATGAAATTAATAAAGTTATGAAGGTAAAGAAATCCTTCATTAAACCCATAAATAAATAAGATTCATACATAAGTAAAAAGCTAAACTAAACACTTATGGAAAATTACCCTGACATATTTAATCCAATCGCCATTGTAATTAAATAGAAAGACATAAAAATAATATAAAAAGTAAAGGCTCCCTTAAAATCCACAATTTCTTCAAGGTATGAAGATGATTGATTCTCACTCTCCAATTCTTGGAAAGCTTTTTAGATCTCCAAATAGTAATATAAAAATTAACTAAAGTATTTGTAGAAGATGAACTGTAGAGAATTTGCAAAGAGAAGAATGATAAACATGTGCAGACTGAAGTCCCCTTATTTAACTGGTCTCCACTACTTGTAGAGATTTTTTTTTTTTTTTTTTGGTTCAGAGTCATTCTCTAAGCATAAAACTTCTATAGTTATCCTTTTAACTATCCTAAATAAGACAAACAATTTAAAAATAGTTATCCATAGTTACATAGTAACTAATTAATTTTCCCTTGTGGGCCTTGTATTTTCGGCTAGGCCTGTGAAATTAGTAGTCCACACGTTTTTATTCAGAGTTGCAGTAGCGGCGGTCCAATTTAAGCCTATTTATAAATATTCAGTTCATATTTTTTATTTTTAGCTATTAACACCTAAAATTAGACAATAAAGCTAGAGTGGGGTAATAAGCACATATTATTACATATTATGTACTAATAAATCACTAAAATGCCTTAAACATATATACATTAATATAAACCTATAAATATCTTTTCAGTAAGTATACACATCTTTTCTTTACATTTTCATATATATTACAATATTAATATAAATATATAAGAAATAATTCATCCAAATATACAAATTATCAACTTTTAACAGTAGTATTAAGAAAATAAAGATGCTTGTCCATACCCTCCATCCACTTTGAGAGTTATTTATCATGCTTTTACCTGAAATTTTATAAAATAAAAAGTTAATTTTAAAACTCACTCCATCTAGCTTTATTATTATTATTTAAAAAATATTATTATCGTTGTAGAAGCGCAAGAGAGAGAACCAGAAAAAGATTTCGATTCATATGATTTAGTAATTTTTTTTTTTAAATCGAATCAAAAGGACAATTATTTCAATTGCAGATTTGTTTGAACCAATTTTAAATAATAATCAGAACAAACAATTTTATTGTATTTGATTTTTCTTTTAAGTTTCGATTATGTTTTCGTCAGCCTTACAAAATACAAAAATTAAACATATGAATACAAACCTAATCATTAACCATCTCCCGGCCCACTACTGTTGATTCCTTCCCAGCTTTGACTGGAAGAGAGCTTCCTCTTTTTTCTGTGGCAGAGTCTGCAGTATTTTCTTTTTTATTTTTTTATTTAAAGGAATTATTTAGTTCTACTTAACTTATTATAGTAAAAGTAATATTTTTTAATTAGAAAAACCTGCAATTGTCAGAAATATTCATTTTTATTGTCAGTATAAAAAATTTACCTCGATTTTGCACCCTCGGACCAATTAGAAAGCAAAACGTTTCTCCAAGGAACCTAATAAAATTAAATGGAAGATACATAAGAATGTGTGCATCAATGATTGATAGTCACGTTAGTTTTCTCTCTAAATAAATAAATAAATAAATTATTTTAATTAGTTAATTGATTGGCTCTTCTTTGCCGACGCTGGGAAGCATCTTTCCAGTGTGAATATGTACAATTTAATTCTGAATTTTACTTCAGGATTTTATGAGAAATGAAAAATTTATTTGTTATTATTATATTTTGATAAATAGAAACAAATAAAATATTTTAGGTGTCATTATATGAGTAATTCATTTGATGACTTATTCAAAATAAGTGAATGGATCAATGAAGACAATATTTCGGGCGATGGTTTGATGGTTGTCCGATTTTTGTTAAGAGGCTCAATGATTTAGATTCGACTAATGAGAATGACGGTTTTTATAGATTTGTTACAATAACATTTAAGTCTTTTATTTAATTAAATCTAAACTGGTTTCAAAATTAATACTGCAGTGACGAGTTTAGAGTGAATGAAAATTTGTATAGTTATATCAAGTGAGAGCTAGTATTACCGGCAGCATTCATGAGTCGCTTGTTCAACTGTCCCTCAAAGACACAGTCGAGAAATGCCATGCATGGTTGCCCTCCGTCCTTTCTTTTTCTCGGTCTGGGGTTCTATTCCTCTCCTTTACAGTCGAGTGGCTCCGCTCCTCTTCTTCTAACAGTACGAAACAAACGGCTCTGCTCGCAACGACTCGACTCAAACGAGGCCTTGCGTCGCATGCATGTGTCATCACCTCACCTCATTGGTTGGAGGTCCAAGGGGTCCACCGATTGCCTCAACGAAAGGAAAAAAATGTTAAAACTATACACCTACTGCAAATATATCAATGAAGTAAAAAAAAATAATATGTAGCATAAATATGAAATATGAGAATGTAAGCTCTGACTTCTTTGAATTTGCGTGAAACGTTGCAGCTGCTTGGGAGACGTTTCTTTCTAATTCAACATTAATAAAAAAAAGAAGTAATAAAAGTTAAAATCTTATTTTATTTCAACATCCCTTTAGAGGTGGTGGATATAGTCGGTTAAGAGTCTATTTGTTTCAATTGATTATTACAGTGAATAATTGGTAGGTGATAGTTAATAGTTAAAAATTAATTTATATAAACACTTGATGAATATTTTTAAAATTATTGTTATCACAAAATAACTAATATGGATATAATTTTATTTAAAATATTCATACAAATAAAATTATAAATAAATTAAAAAATATTAAAGAATAAAATATTGAGTAACAAGTAATTAGTTGTTACCAAAAATTATTATTTAGCTCTTTAACTTTAAAAAATAGAGGAGTTCTAAAGGAAACTCCTAAGATGAGCTAATCATATCAACAATTATTTTGGTTCGGTTATTTTGATTTGGGATTAGCCATCAAATGTTAATATTAAAATTATATAAAAAGTTGTAGGGTGTAAATTAACTAACAACTAATTTTAATGGTGGAATTAAATACTCCTTAAATTATTTTGATAATTTCAATTTTCCTTATCAATTTGATAATTTTTTCTCCAACTAGAATAAAAGATGTCATTAATAATTCCTTGAATTTTTTTGGAGAAATAGAATTTTCTAAGATCTTAATTAAAATTTGCATATGCATATTCACTCACGCACCATATTTATTACAGAAATGGAAGATAATATCAGTAAAATTATCGATAAATATTGTAAATTATATCTTGTGATTAAATTACTTTTACGTTTCATGTTAATTATAATATTAATATTAAAATAATAAAAAGCTTTTCTAAATGTGTAAACTAATCCATCAAGAGTTTAAAAGGTAATATCTTAAACTCAAAATCCATTCGGAGACGGTAAAATAATGAAATTTGATTCATGAAACAAAATAGGGATAGATTAAAATAGTAATTTCTAAATAATAAAATAAGTAGGATAAAATAACTATTTCATAATAATTTTTATTTTTTAATTTATAAACTCAAATAAATTATTTTAAATAAAATTATAATTGAATATGGTGACATTATTAATGGTGGGCAGTGGTGGTGGATAATTAAAAATGATGTCGAGTAGATTTAAATAGACAACTATATTATTCTTTTAAGATGTGAAATAATTATATTTCATTTCATCATGGAACAAGTACTCTAAAAATTGAAGAATAACTGTTCCATTTCTTGGCAAATCAAACATAGTCTGCCCGTGGTTACAAACAACATCAATATCTGTTATATATATATTGACTATCAGACAACATTTGATTGAATCATGCAATTTGGACCATCTTATGGTCTTCCAAAGCTTTGCATGTAGATATAGGGCAGCAATAGCCTTATATTTTTCTAAATAATATACAAAGATTTTGACTAATTACTTTATTAATTAAACAATTAAGAGGGAGTAGTTTTGTTAGAGAGACTGAGAAGACAGATTGAAAATGGTGGGCGGTGGGATTAAACAGTAAAAGTTGGTGGGTTTAATTGGGATTTAAACCAAATTAAATATTTCTATTAAAACTTAGGCTTCATGCATTGCATATTGGCTTGCATTCTGTTCTTTATCATAGTTTTTATTTACCAACTTCACGTTCAATAACAGTATCCTACCTACCCTTTTTAATTTATTATTCAATCAGTCAAATGCTATACGACACGACGCATTACTCTCATCAACTTGCCTGCATATGCATTTGTCTTAATTTTTGTGCTTTGGAGAACCAACCCACAACGTAATTCTCTTCTTGATCTTCACCATATTAGCATTTGAGATTTTTTTAAAAAGTTTTAGTGCCTTTTGTGCACATTCTGATTAACATGCCATCTTAATATGAGATTTCATGTTTTGCTACAATTTTTTTTTTAAAATCAGATTGGACTTATATTTGCATTCAAAATTTACAATTGTAGAAATGACTTAATAATAATCGGATTGCATCTACTAATTATATAGTATTGTACGTTAAAAGCATTTTAAAATGCAAGCTGAATTTTATCGAGGATTGTATTCGATAAAAGTGCCTTTCTAGAATAATTAATTCCTTAAGTTTTAAAATTATTTTAAAAAAAATGTAAATTGATGATGTTTTTTAAAGTACCTTATAGTTTCTTTTTTCTAACACAAAGCAATGCTGTAGATTGCATATTAAAATTCTAATCTAAGTGATAGAAGCATATATTAGTATAAAAAGATTGCTATATATATATATTATAAAATTGAAATTGAATTAATTGATTAAAGTACGAGTTAAATGAATCAGAAAGTATAAAATCCAATCAGTAAAATTGAGCTTAAATCCAACCAATACTAAAATATTTTGATTTAGTTAGAATTTTTTTATAAATTATTTATCTTTTTTATTTTCTTAATAATATAAAATCTCTAACAATATATACATACAAGGATAAAAAAAAAAAAGCCACTGCATCAATAATTTAGCTAAGCTACATAAAAAAAAAAGGGTAAAAAATAAAAACAGAAATCAAAAGAAAAGACAAGTATGAAATGGACAGTTTAGAGCCAAGTTCTTTTAACAAAGGTGGTCTCTGGTCTCTCTCTCTCTCTCTCTCTCTCTCTCTCTAGCACATGCAAATCAACAAGAACCACCAGTAAGAAAATAAATAAATAAATAAAGATAGTGAAGCTAACTAGAAGTGTGTATACAGACTGATTGTTTTCTACCTTTTCCAACTGTTAACTGATTGTTTAGATATTGTTGCTGTTTACAAGTCCCACTCTGATTGAACTCTTCTGCCTTTCTAAGATTTTTCTTTTTCTTTCTACATACACATCGAGTCACATGTATATTTTATAAAATTTTAAAAATAATATTACTTTTTTATTTAAGTATAAAATATTTGTAATAATAGATTATTTATTCATCAAGTGTAATATATATCAGAAATAGCTATATATATATATATATATATATATATTTGTATTTATATGTATAGATCTCTTGATTTTTGTTATAAGTTTTTAAGTTAAATATTATATCATATGTTCGGTATATCCAAATTTTTAAAGTATTTTTGTAGAGTTTATTTTTAAAATAAAATTTTATCTCATTAAATTCTTAGAAATCATTATAACTTAACCAAATTTTATCAAATTTAATAGAATTTTGAAATAAATTTTATATTTTAAGTATTTTATTATAAATGAGACCAATTTTTTTAATTATAATAAAATACCTCTAATTTAAATATTTTATTTTTCCATTTATCTTCTATCTTATCTTAACTATTTCTTTAAAAAAAATACTTAATCAATCTTATATATATATATATATATATATATATATATATATATATATTTTTAAAATGTGTACTTAACTTTTGATTTATTTTGATATATATATTTATTTTTGATACATGAGATTCAAGTTTATATGTAGTTCTGTAATTTTTTCTATTAAATTATTATTTAATAAATTATATTTATAATTATATACTCACTCTAATATTAAAAAATAGTATATTAATTATATTTTAATATTATATTAATTAATAATTAATTTTTTAACTACATAATAATACTAATTCTATCCTAAAAATAATATATTGATTATATTTTAATATTTTAATTAGAAAATAATTTTAATTCTATAAGATAACCTTCTAAATTATCAATTTTTTAATTATATACTAAATTCTTAATCCTATAAAATACTAATATCAATTATATTAATAGTATTAATTTATATAATACTAAAATTAATTAATAATTATTTTTAAAATAATTTTTATATTATTATACTAATAAATTTTAAATTTTAAAAAAATTAAAGACATTTAAAAACAGTTAGCTTGCTATTATTTTCTAAAATATTATATATTAATATTAAATTTTTTAAGTTATATTTATTAATTTGCTTTTATAATTGAAATAATAATAATAATGATCGTACAACGCATGTATAAAACAAGTATATATATTAAAGTTAAAATAGAGAGAATGGTTACATACACTTTGTCAGATAAGATTATTAAAACATGAAATTTATTATTTATTTATAAAAAATAATTATATTCTCTTTTAATCTATAATTATAATAATAACAAATTTTAAATTTAATTTTTCATACGTGTTTTTGTTATTATTTTAATTAATTAATTTATTTATTTTATTTTTATATTATATTTCTTGCTGTATTGCATAATCTTATTTTAAGTTTAATTATTTATTTGATATATTTTTCATTATTTTTCTTTAATTACTAATTTAAGTTCATTAATGAATTTTTTATTTCTTGCATACTTTAATTACTTATTTTTATCTCTACTCATTTTAGTTTAAAGTTTGCATTAATATATAGCTTTTATTTTTCTTCCTCAATACTTTATTTATTTATTTATTAACTATACAAAAATCTAAATATTATATAATTTTAATAATAATTTATAATTTCTATAGAAAAAGAAATAATTTTTTTAATAAAAAGCTTGTTGTTCCTTTGATTCCAAATACACCACAATATAATGATCGATTCCTAAGGGTTCATTGCGATGATTATGGAAATATACTCACCAACCATTTATCCAACTCCACTCTCACATTATGAAGAATGAAAATATATGTCCGCTGCCAATATTCATTAGCATAAGGGCAATTTAAAAATAGATGCCAAGGATGTTCAAAGTCATCATCACAAAGGGTACAACTCAAATGCACATCCATATCTCTACTACACAGGCTAGCAATCAAAAGAAGATAACCATTACAAAATCTCCAAATAAAGTTGAGAATTCTCGGCAGAGCTTGCATTTTCCATGATTTTGTCCAACCTAAGTCTGGAGGGATATGTTGAGATGGCAACAGTCTTTCTTGAAGCAATTTATAACCCGATTTTACAATGTATTGGCTATCGTTGGTGAAATTCCATATCAGCTTGTCACATTCAGGTTGCCATGGTATGAGTAAACAACTTATGACATGGACATTGGAACTGGATCAATGATTATTGGAAATGGTCAGCCACCACTAAGTGCTCTAAGCCATCAATAATTGGAGAGAAAATATGAAGAGAATCAATAGTTTTAACCTAAGGTTTCTTCCAAACATTAATAGACTCACCATTTCCAGTTTTCCAACAACAACCGGCTGTAGTTAGGTCCTTAGCACCCTACACACTCTTCCAAACATAACTAGAATTATTTTCTACCTTAGAAGATAAGAAGCTATCCTTTGTGAAGTATTTTAGCTTTATGGATCTGAGCAAGCAAGGTGTAAAGTCTTGCGATAAGGAAGTTTCGCGATCCAGAAGCCAACTTCATTATTTATGTATTTCTATTTTTAATGTTATTGTTAACGGATTATTCCCTACAAACATAATGTTATAACTCTATACATCAAGCACTATTGCATGTGAGGTCTATCTAAGTTGAGCCCATTTTATTTAGGCTCAATTCTCATCTGTATTGTTAGCCTCAATTTACTATTCAATTATGCATAAGAAAGCCCACCTAGTCTAGCTCAACAGGTTGTGCTTTGATTACAAAGTTCTTAATCTAAGTGGACTACCACTGCCATGCTAAGACCTAGTTAGATTACCCTACTCTAAGTGAATTGATTCATTATTTTTAAATATGGCAAAAGCCTACTAAGTCTATATGGGTTTTAATTTAGGCCTACATTACCAATATTTAACCTAATGGGTTATAATTTACATGTGAAGCTTAATTTTAGCATATATCTCAATTTTAATTTACGATCAAACATCAAATATTTTTCATACATTCACCAAAATAAAAGCAAAAAATAAAAAAAGCAGTAAACTTTATTACAACTCTTCCTACAACTAATAAGCTTAAAAAACGTCTAATGTAAGTTCAAAAAAGGAAAAAAATGACAATACGGCTAAAAAATCTCGAAACAGGACGAATCTAGATGAACATCTAGTTAAGTGACCTCACAGAGCTAGTCGGCTTAACACACAGTCGATCGGCTTTATACTTCTGCAGTACGCCAATTTTAGTTGTTTTTCATGTGCTTTGACCAGAAATTTAATATATATGCACAAAAATGCATAAGAACTTGATTAGCAACATAAAAGAGGTAAAGTAAATGCATAATTTACCAACTTTAAGACTATAGGCATATCAAATAAACTTACAGTAAATGGAATTCCTAATATGGCAACTTCTAATCATGCAAACCCTAAATAATTTTCACCAATCATCATTAATTTAGCATGTTGATCATTATAAGGGTCAAAATCTAAGAACATAAGTTATCTGTTTTAAAATCCAGAAGACATAAACATGGTATGAATATACATACTCAAGCAAAAACCCTAGATTTAATCATGAAATACATAGAAGACAATTAAAAGCAATCATATATAGACTGTAACATGTCTCTAATAATATGAAATTATAAAAAAATAAAGAAGATGCTGATAATGCTAGATTTGGAAACCATCAGGTTGTCACCTATTATATAGATCCTCAAGTCTTAGGTGATAAGGAGGAGGTTGAATCAAATATTGGGTAGGAACCTAGAATGTTTAAGGTTCGTCTTTTTTATTCTTTTTCTAAGGGTCGATGAGCTGCCAAATACTTACGTCACTCTTTGTCAGTTGCCAAAAACAGTGCTCTTAATTGCTAATAGTCGTTCTTTAGTTGCTGAGAATTGCTAACTCTAAGCTCAAAGCCTCTCTTTCTATTTATAGAAAAAAGATTTAGAGAACTCTAGAGAGCCTTTTTGATATACATTCTCCACTCCTGATAATACCCATAATTAAAAATAATTATTTTAGACTTATTTGAATGGTTTATTAATATACACCAAATAAATCATTAAAAACCATTATAAATTTCAAATTTTTATCAATAAAAGATTCTAGAAGGTGTGTTTTCACTAATTTTGACATTTTAAATCGAAAAAACACGTGAAATAATGTCAAATTTTGAATTTAGAATCAATCGGGACTGTGTAGAGCCAATCGACTCTATATAGAGTCGACTGGCTCTATGCTTTAGTCTCTATGCTTTAGGCTCTATGCTAAGCTGATCGGCTCTGTGTACAACCAATTCGGCTGTATGCAGAGCTGATTGGCTTAGGGCAGGCCAAACTATTAAATTTTTTTATGTTTTAGTCTCTAAGCTTTCAAAATCTGCAATTTCACCTCTCAAACCTAATTCTTTTCTATCAATTTAGTCCGAATTGATTTCAGAAAATATTTTTTAGTTCTATTATTCATAACCCTAATTGGGATTCAACCATCCTCAACCCCTTGAGACTCGAGAAAAGTAGTAACTTTCATTATCGGATTTTCCGTAATTCTCTCGATATTTGGATCCGAAAAACGGGTGCGAACAATTTTTTTTTTCTGCTTCTAAAACAACTCCTGATCAAGAAAATTAGACAAATGCATATTCTCGCACGTCCAAAGACCTCCCTCCAGCACTCTTTTTAGATTGTACAAATGGAAAAACTTGAATAAATACAAGTAAACATGAAGTTCTTTAAAGAAAATACCCCTCTCAGACTGCCATATAGTAGAAAGACGATCTTTCATTAACGTAAAAATGGATTCTACTTGTGGACAAAAACTTTCCAACTATACAAAGTTCTTAATCATGGTTTAGCTGACCTTCGATTTTACCCTCCAAGTTGAACACATCTTCCTCTCCAGTGTCTAAATGAATATGAGCAAACCGTTTTTCCATGACCAACAATCAAGCAAGGGGTCACGAGTAAGAAAAAAAATAAAATTGAATAGAGAGAAAGAAGAGAGAATAGAGAATTAGCAAGAAAAATAGAAAAAAAAAAAGCTCCCTCGACAAGAGAAAAACATACTCTCTCATCGAGAGAAAAAAATTTCAAGTATTTTTACTCAGTTACACTCCTAAAATTTGAAAATAAAATAATTACATTCTGAAAAGCTGATTTTATCTATTTTTGTAGTGTAATAGCATGAGATCCTGTTAGTTTTAAGCATTAAAAAGATCGCTTTAAGTCTTTCCAACTCATAGTTTTGCATGTGAAAAAATGTTATCTCTACCTTTAATGGGTGAAAAAAATAAAATAATAATTTTTTACACTTTAATAAAGAAAAATCAAAGCCAACATCATTATTTTTCTAAAATATTTAACTCCAAAGATATAATTGTTCTATTTTTAAATTTTAAAAATATAATTGGTCTATTTTAAAATTTAAGAATTTAATTGCACTTTAGTAAAAAATTTAGAGACATGTACGTAACTTTTACCAAATAAATGTTATTTTTATGGTCAATTTTTTTTTTATAATTTTCTTTTAAAATTCCTTTTTATAATTTTTTTCAAAATATTTTTTTATATGGTTTTTTTTAACTGTTCTATGGTGTCCTTTTAGTATTTTTAGCGTTAAATGATTTTTTTAGTTTTATTTTAATTATATTTTCTTGTATTTTAAACTGCACTTGGTATATTTTTGATACATTATGATATATTTTTTCAAACACACATTTTTATGTTATCAAAACACACGGGTTGTTATAAAAAGTATACAATTTATGAATATCAAACATAAAGATATAAAATAAAAATGATAAATCTATCTCATTGGATTGATTTCACAATAATAAAAGTTAAAATAATATCCTTTTAGTATCTTAAAGATATATTTTTAATATATTTTTTCAAATCAAATTTTAAAAAAATTTATTAATAATACAAATTAAAATAAATGAAATTTCAGTATTTTTAAGGTATATTTTATTATATATTTTTGACGAAATTCTATAAAAATAAAAAGATATAAAAGTCGAAACTAAATCATAATAATAAAAATTAAAAAGAATATCTTTCAAATATATTTTTAATATTTTTTCTTACAAAATTCTAAAAGAAAACTATATAAATAAAATTCTTTAGAAACAACTGTAAAATTTCTTATAAAATGATAGGCTACATGAATAACTTAAAAAGGTGAGATGATGGGCTTTATCATAAATTGAGTAAGCCTTTGATTAAAACTCAATTCAATAAAATAGTAAAAAAGACAAATATAAAATAATAATACACCACCATGCAAATATTTCTTTCTTAATGTAAATAATTAGTATGCAAAAATTTGTTAAGATATAATTCTGGATCTGAAGATATGATATTTTCACATTAAAACCCAGACAACTCCTAACAACTACTGCATATTTAAATAAAATTAAAAAGACAAAAGAGTTTTAATAAACAATAGAAATCAATCATAGTTTACTATGAATTAGAGCATATTATAATATTCTGTTTCACCCTAATCATTGACAAAATATAAAGAAAAAAACAATGCCAGTGTGTTATCTGCCAACCTTAGCCACAAACCTGAAGCCACCCATCTTCCTCTCCATTTCCCTTTCTCTAATACATCATTCACCACCCAACACTCTGAGAAACAATATATATATTATGTTGAAAAAGATAATTATAGAATTTTTTTCAAATAAAAAATAAAATAATTATTAAATTGAAGTGTACTATGAAAAATTTATAGAAAGTAAGAGACAGTATAAAAAAATTTTAAAAAATATTTTTATTTTATAGAATATATGATGTATTAATATATAATTTATTTATAAAATTATTTATTTTATTATAATTTAATTTAATTATAATTAATCTTATAATATATATTTTAATTTTACTAAATTTTTAAAGTTACAAATAAACCCCATTAAATTTGATAAAATTTATTTTAATTAAGTATTGTTTTCACTATTATTGAATTATAAAATAAGTTAAGATCTAAAATGATGATTCACATATGTTTTTTGACAATGTGATTATAAAAGTTAGATAGTAATTAATAGATATTAAATTTCATTAATTACTATTTATGCAGAATTTTCTAGAATTTAGTAATAAAGCCATATCCTAATCATATTAATTAATTATCAGTTTTAGTATTATTTACAGAGAGAAAAAAGAAGCTAATTTGTAGTCCATAGGACAAGGTAGGAAGTGGACGACAGGATGCTAGTTTGACGTTTAAGGCCCGGCATTAGCACCGTCTTTTGCGGAGTTCTAGGCAGTGGATTCTGTAATACTAATTCATTAGACAAAGAGTACACAGATACCCCTGAACTTTTAGTCAAAGTCTAATTAAATCCTTAATTGTTAAAGTAGTTCAATTGTATTTTTTAAAATTTAAAGATAAAATAATTACATTTTAAAGCTAATTTTAATATAAATTTAAGGAAAATTATTATTACTAAATTTTATTAAAGATAATATAATTAAAATAAATAAAATAATTAATAAGCTATCAGTTGATAAGAAAAAGTATAAAAAAATTTACATAATCAGTCGAAATTAAATCAGCTATCAATTGTAAATTTTTAAATTTTTAGTAGATATTTTAATATAATTATTTCATAAGAAACAATTATTAGTTACATAAAATCTATTAATCAAATACTTTTTAATTAATTAAAAATTAAAGATTGATTATTTAGCTGAGAATCAATTAACTGGTGATTACTTAATAAATTGATGATTAAAGGCCAATTTATCCATTAAAATGTCTATTTCTATCGGTTAACCAAAAAATCAATTGTTTTTTAATTAAAAACCCAAAATTGAAATTGAAACAAAAATTTTAAGAAAAATCAAACCCTTAAACTTGAAACATAAATTCGGTTAACCAGAAAATTTAACCCGGTTTGATTAATTTCGGTTTGGGTGCAATTCAATTGATTCTTTTTTGCAATAAAATAAAAAAAAATGTATTAAGTTTAAAGTTAAATATTAAAAAAAATAAAAAAGAGCAGAAAAAGAAATAAAGGTCAAACAAACATTTCATTTCTTTATCTTTAATTCTTGGTTCTCGCCACTTTCTCCTCCAAATTTTCTTTAATTTATAGTCTCTTCCTTTTCGTTTGCTTTTTTCTACCTCGAAGCTCACACGAACACACCATCTTTAGTATTCTTTTTCTTCTTCTTCTTCTTCTTCTTCACCTTCTCTTTCACCTCTTTTCTTTTTGTTCACTACTTTTCCTTTATTACCCAATTGAGTGACATACAAGAACTCCATTACCATCATCATTACATAAACTTTAGCTGTCTCTCTTATCTCTTTGGTTTTCACCTTTGCTTCCTTTTATGTCCTAAACAACAAGACACCCACCACTCAAAAAGAGAGATTTTTTTTTTTAACAATTTTTCCTTTTGTTTTTCCCCATCCAAGAAAATTGCCACTACAAGTTTCTTTCTTTCTTTCTTTTGTTTCTTGATTCTTGATTGTTGGTTTTGACTTCAGTTTTCCATCTGGGTCCCCAACTTTTGTTAGATTAATTCACTCAAAAGAAAAATTTCTTTCTTTCTTTCTTTACCTTTCTTTCTTTGTTGTTAATTTCTCAATGGAAAAAGAAAAGCTCTTTATGAGTGAAGGAGTCAACAGCAGAGAAGTACCCATTTGGAATTCTTGCAATTTTGGGATGGAAATATCATCATCAAATGAGCTGAATTCAGATCAAATTCCCAATTCTTTTTTCAATTCCAATTGGGAAAACTCGATGGATCAGAGCGATCCCTTTGAGTCTGCTTTGAGCTCAATTGTCTCATCTCCCAATGCAAATGCCGTTCCTAATAGTAATGGTGACCCTGTTATGATCAGAGAACTCATTGGAAGATTGGGAAACATTTGCAACTCTAGAGACATTTCTCCACAGTCTTATATTAACACTAACAACAATAATAGTACTAATACTTCATGTTATACTACTCCTCTGAATTCCCCTCCAAAGCTTAACATTTCAATCTTGGACTCACAGATCAGAGGGAATACTAATACTAATAACAGTCACAATCTTCCCATTGCAAGTTTAGCACCATTGCCAGCTGACCCTGGTTTTGTAGAGAGAGCTGCAAGGTTTTCTTGTTTTGGTTCAAGCAGGAACCTTTCTGGCCTAAGTGGGCAATTTGGATCAAATGAATCCAGTTTCCTGTCTAGAATTCCTGCCACTGGATCTCAAGTGAATGCAAGTAATGTTCAACAAGCCGTGGCAGATGGGAAACCAAATTCTGATAGGAAATTGAATGTGATATCAAGGTCTTCGACGCCAGAGAATGCAGAATTTGGAGACTCCAGAGAGGAATCTTCTCTGTCTGAGCAGATCCCAGGTGGGGAATTGAGCATCAAAGTCCAGAATAATAATGATTTCAGTGTAAGGAAAAGGAAGGCAATTCCTAGAGGAAAAGCTAAAGAAACTCCCTCTTCATCTCCTTCCGCTTCTGACGTTAAGGTAATAAAGAACAATTCTTTTCTTAAACTTTATATAAAAGTTTCTGTTGAAGAACTGGTAGTGATGAAAATTATGAATTTCTAGGTTGCAGCAGAGAAGGATGAATCAACTGCAAAAAGAAGCAAATCAGATGAAGCTAATGGCCATGACAAGGCTAAAGCAGAACAAAATGGGAACCAGAAACAAAATAAAGATAATACAAAGCTACCTGAGCCACCAAAGGATTATATCCATGTCAGAGCTAGGAGGGGTCAGGCTACTGATAGCCACAGTCTAGCTGAAAGAGTATGAGTTCTGAACTTAATTAAAATTTATGACTTTTCTTCATTTTACAACATAAATGAATTTGGAATTACATGTTCTTTTCTTAAATTTTATTATTTTATTTTTTGTTTAGGTACGGAGAGAGAAAATTAGTGAAAGGATGAAATTCCTTCAAGATCTTGTTCCCGGTTGTAACAAGGTTGGTTAGACCATTCTAAATTTGCAGATTTTCTTGAACATTAAAAAGCGAAATTTTATATGAAGTGATAGGAAAATGTTGCTTGTAGGTAACTGGGAAAGCAGTTATGCTTGATGAGATCATAAACTATGTGCAGTCATTGCAGCGCCAAGTTGAGGTAAATTCAAGTTTCCTCTTAAAAGTCCCTTCTCGATCTCAGTGTGGAATAAATTTATTAAAAAAAGAGTAAATTGATTTTGTAATTGTTGATGTTATTTGCAGTTTCTTTCAATGAAGTTAGCAACCGTGAATCCAAGAATGGATGTTAACATGGAAGCTCTTTCCAAGGATGTAAGTTGGATCTCTGTATTGAGGAAAAGTCTATTTTAACTAGAGAATTACATTAAAGAAGCCATGCAAATGCCAGTTTTCTCTTATTTAAAAGTTTAAAAATACAAGAATTTGAGACCACTTACAAAATTCTCAGGTTCGAAAGTTCATGTGCTAGACTCTAATCTTTTTCAAATTAAAGTTTTAGAAAGGAAATGAAATTATATGGAAAGAGTTATGATTTTACTGAAATCTTGCATATCATTTATTTCAAAGCTGGATAGCTCATTTGAACTATCTTTTTTTCAACTTAGTCAGATTAGATAGTATTACTAGGATTTTTTGTTCAATTGTCCTAGTTGCTGTGCCACTGTCATCTGTATTTTAAGATTATTGAGTTGGACCTTTGCAGGTTTTTCAATCTTTTGGTTCTCTGCCGCATAGTCTATATCCATTAGATTCCTCGGCAGCTTTAGCATTACCTTATAGTTACCAGTCTCAGCAAGGGGTACCCTTGCCCAATGACATGTCTAGCAATGCAGAAACTCAATTCTCAATGAATGCTCTGTTGCGGCGAAACCACAGCATGCAGCTGCCCCCACTTGATGGATTCGGTGATGCAGCAGCCCGTCAGGTATTTGACAAGAAATCATTGCTAATCTTCTTCACTTCTGAAATTTGAATATGCAGCGTGTGTCCTTATGGCATTGAAGTTGGGAACTGCTTTTCTGAGAAACTTCACAATTTAATTAGCTGTTTTGGAGTTGAAATGAGAAAAACATGTCAACCTTTCTTAATTTTTTCAATGAAAATATTAAAACCGCACATAATAATCGCAGCTATAACAGTGACCTCATAGAAATATTTTTTAATTAATATATGATTTTCAGGTTTCTGCATTCTGGGAGGAGGAACTTCAAAGTGTAGTGCAGATGGGATTTGTGCAGAATCAGCAGCAGGGTTTTCCTCTTCCTGGTGAGTAATAAGATCTTAAGAAATTTCTGATATAAGTTTAGAGTTGGTAGCTTCAGAGCTGAAGGCTTAAAATGAGTGTTTATTTGGTGCAGCAGGCTCACTGCCTGGAGCTCAGATGAAAGTGGAGCTATGATTAATTATTATTAATCAACAATTCATAAATACCATTGAAGCCCCAAGTAAAAGAAGGAGGCATCTGTATATAAATCCAGGATCGAAGTTCTGGTTTGGATCACTCTTTTTAGCTTTGAGGAAAATCATTTGATTATTAGCTCTCTGTAATTTATGCAACTAATTCTTTTGGAGAAATTCTTATATAAAAGAACCACATTTTGTAAAATGTACAACTAATTGCAAGCAGCGTTGCAACAACTCTATATAGACATCACATTTCATCTTTGTAACATGTCAAAGGAGAAAACTGTTGGAGGGTTGAGAGATTTTCTTTTTTTCATTTTAACTACTTTTATTTCAATTATTTTATTATTATTGCTGTATTTATGTTGAGATTGGAAAATAACATAATCAAAATTTAATATTTTATTCTATTTTATTTTTCAATTTTGTTTGTATCATGTGCAAGCAATTCGACCCGATTAATTCGATACTGGCCAATATTTTTAAATTTCAAGATCAAATTATTTTCTTTAAAAGTAATAAAATATTAAAAAGTAATAATTATAAAAATAGAAAAAAGATTCTAATGAATAAAAAGGTTCAGGAAAAAAAATTCAAAAAAATAAAAATTGAAAGGCAGTAGGAGTGCAGTGAAAGTGATAGCTCTTGATATTGCTATCAAAAATAGCTGGAAATTTATTTATTTATTTTTAGTTTAGAGGGGTAGAGGTGGGGTTTGTAATTTAAATGATAATGAAATCAAAATGTAATGTAAAATCGCGTGACTTGTGGGAAAATAGATTCTTACTTGTAACCAGCTGTTAAGTGGGGACAAATTCCTCTCTTTAAGTCCAACTTACGATTAAGAATGATTTTTTCTTTAAAAAGAGAAAAAGAAATAATAATTCAATTGATTTTTAGCTGGACTCCAAATCCCATTTTTTCAACTTCACTCGGTCTGCACTAAATTAACACCCAATTTCAACTCTCTTTTTCCTTTTAATTTATTACATTTATGATAAATAATAGAATTACAAGAGATTCTAAAACTGATGTAATAAAGTGTTAAGAAAATTTGAAGGAAACCTGTGTGATAAAATATTAAAAGAATTTGAAGGGCATCAGATGCACAGGTTGGGCAGTAGTGGAGTTGTGACTTGGCTTGGCTGAGAGCTTTAGAGAAAAAGAAAGATTGTAAATTTGGAAAGGGAAATTTCAAAATTTGTATGTGGATAAGTGGAGGAATTAGAGTAGTGGAGTTCATGTGTAGTTGGATACCCTTTTGGATAGACGACCTTTTCATCAAAGGCTGTCAACAAAATCCAGTTTCCAAACACCTTCTTGTTATATATATATTTAAATTATTGTCGTGGTAAATGATCTGAATAGATCTTACCATAATTGCACCTAATTGATCTTACCAGTTTTAATGTACTTAAAGAAGGCAATGATTGAAGGGGGAGAAAATAAAATAAATATAAAGAAGGCAATGATTTAACATCTAATTTACAGATATATGCATTTAATTTTTTTGCCTTAAATCATTTCCTGTTATTTAAATGAAATCTGGACAGCAAAAAACAAAAATGGGGACTTCTGTGTAACCTGAACTGCAACTTAATAAACATGGCGGTTCACTACTGCCCATCTTAACTCTAAATACTTTATTTCAAGGATTAAATAGATGCTATATTTGATTATTGGTGCTGGTTAAGGGTGTTTAAAATTCGCTTAATTTGAATCAAAATTCATAATTAAATCACAGTTTAATGAGTGTTTTTAAGTTTATGATAGAAATAATTGTTAATATAAAAATTTAAAATTATTGAATAAAATCGTATGATTCATTAATGTGGATAGAATTGAATGAAATTAAATATTATATTAAAATAGCACAAAACTAATCTAAAAATATTCTTAGTGATAGTTTCAGATACATAGTTGGGCACCGAAAAATAATAAATATATGTAAATACTAATAAGCTCTTACTCAGTGATATTGCAGTATTATTAATATTTCTAGAATTATAATGATGTTGAGTTTGATAATGGTATATGACTAAATTAGAAAAAAGAAATGCAATAAGACAAGGAGGTAACCTTCTATGCCATGGCAATTTCAATGGGTACTATTTCTTTTAAAAATTTGAACCTAACTTTTATTTTCTACTTTTAATTTAGTCAAAGAAAATCACTAGATGATTAACTAATGCTATAAAGAAGAAAGACTTTTGTGAAATAACTTGTACCAAATTGCAGTTAATTTCTGCCCATAATTTTCAGTATCTCATGGACAATGATGCCTGAGCAAATCTGATAGGACACTGAAAATTGGCGCATCCTAATAGTTGTGATGCAAATACAAGAAATTGAAGCAAATTTTAAAATATTATTCTTTTTAGTCAAAGTTAAATGAGTCATGTTATTATTATACTTTTGACAGAATTGATACTTTGCAATCTGCAGGTGAAATGAAAGCATATTCATTCATCAACTGCAAAACAAAACTTAGCAATGGGCATTTATTCCATTTGTGACATTGTTTTTGTTTCTAAATTTCATATCTAAAATGATGGCTACATTACACATTTCCTATACAATGAGACAAAACAAGCCTTAAAAACTAAAAGAGATGGAGCATTGCTTTTATAATGATAAATTCAATTTAACCAGTTATTCTAGCAAATACCGATAGCTGATAATTAGTAGTCGATAACTAATTTATATAAATATCTTGTAAAATATATTTAAATTATTATTATTATTATTATTAATGTATTAATTAAAAATACTGATATAATTTATATTTTGTAGAATATAAATATGTATTTTACGGATCACATAATTGATCTAATGTATACGGTAAAAATTAACAAATGAAAATATAAAAAATAATAAAAAAAGTCCGATTTTATTTAAAAGGTAAAATGAGAATTAATATGAACAAATAATTCTGGATAGTAAAATAAAACATGTGATAAAAATGTCTCAAGTTTCATTAACATAACAAAACAAAGATCTTTTAGAAAAATAAAATGGATTTATTTTTTCTAGGCTGTACATTCTAAGAACTAAAAAGCTAATATCATAAGCCATTTATCAGTCTTTGTCTCATAAAATATGAGGAACATTATTTAAAAAACTCTAAAAAAGAGTTAATATAATTAGCTATTGTTTTGTATTTCTAATTTATATATTGTAAAGATTATTATTATTTTATACCTGATTTAAGTTGAAAAACTAACATATACTATGATCATATAGAGATTATAAAATATAATTTATATAGAAGTCTTACTTTAGTATAAGATTTACTCTGATAAAAGTAAATAAGATTATTAATATTAAATTTAGAAGAAAATGAATGAGTATTGCTAAAGCCAAATTGTTAGGTAAAAGGAATTGCATCATAAGATTCCCTCTATGTTATTTAGCTAATTGTCAGTCTCAACTTCAAAAAAAAAAAAAAAAAAAAAATTAATCAACCAAATTTAATTGTTTTGTCTAAATAAGTTTCTTGTTAATGCCAAAGTAGATATAAACACTCATGTCAGCTTTACTGCATCTGGAAGCTGTATAAATTGAAGTTGGTTAAATATAAGGTTTCATCCCTGAATTTTACTCAAATAACTTCTAAAACCCGTATGTTTTTATTATAACATGTAATACACTTTTAACTTCTATTTTAAACTTTTTGCCACTTTATATGTTTAATATTATTTTTTTTTATTTTAACACAAGGCAGTCAATCATGGCCATGAATGTATTATCAATTATAATTTTCTTTTGACTGCTTTTGATTCTCCGTTTTTACCGATCTTATTTCTTCGGTTGTCTAGCGAATTTTAGTTTAATGCTATAGATGATTTATGGTGTTATAACATAAAGTTTAAAACACTAAGAAATAGGTTAGTAAAGCAAAAAAAGAAATATTAAGTGCAACGAATTAAAATAAAAGTATAAGGATGCCAGAGATTAAAAAAAGAAAAAAGAGTTAAAGCAGATGGGACTAAATAGGTTAATATAAAAGTTCAGGAATGTTATAGAGTGCTTGAGTAAATTCAAGCATGAAATTATGTATTTGCCAAAGATTTTTGTTGCTCCCCATGAGTAACTCCGATAATGAAGATCAAAAGATGGGTCCCAAATTTTTGGAAAGTATGATTAGGAGAGATTGATGGAATATGTTTGCTTTGTGTTGTGGGGTTATAATTAATGATAATTAGAGGGGGTCCATTTTTACCAGGCTGTCACTCTTTCTCCCATGGTGCCATCTATAACAGCTTATTTCTCTTTATGTCTTTTTCTTTCACTTCAAGGACCATATGAGAAGTTTTTCTTTTTAAAGAAAAATAAAAGATAAAACACAGAAATAGGTTGGGATGGCCTTTGGATTGATGGAGTTCGTGGTAGGAAACACAAGTTGTCATTAAGTACTACCGTTTTGGTTCCACAACTTCATAAGTGAATACTTCAACTTGTATGACAAGATGTATTATAATCTTTCCAGTCTTCGATTGTAATCTCACAAACATCTTAATTCACTTATTTGATAATTTTAAAATATATGACTACTTACAGTAGTTATGCCATTGTCACATGATTAATATGCATATACGTCGGTGTTGTGCCATCTCTAACATCTGCTCCATTTATAATTTGGCGAGTAAATTTACCGAACATGTGCTTTTCTTCTGCCCCCCAAACTGGGGCTACATGGTTCGCCAGCTCTGTGCAGTATGAACCCAATGAGGTTGGATTTGGTGATGTTGCTGAGTGGCGGTGCAAATTGGTCATGATGGTCGAGGGTGCTTATGATAGTGTTTTTCTAGCAATTATAGCAAATATTTGCTGGTCAATCTGAAAGAGTAGAAACCTCTTCTGCAATTCTAGTAGCAACCGTACGGGAGAAGGAATGATGCATTGGTTGAAATCAAAAACTAAAAATAAATAAAATAAAGAATGGAAATCAAACACAACTCATAACACCGAGAATTTATAGTAGTTCAACCAACACTTGTCTACATCCACTCTTCAAAAATTCTCTTGAGGTTTCTACTATCAAATAGAATTACAAATCTAACTCTATTTGCTTTCTTTTATAAAACTAAGAACAAATCCAAGTGTTTTTCCAAAAGCTCATATTCTAACCTAAATATTTTTCTAGGCTCACACTCTAACCTACTCTAAGATTTTCAATTTTAGTTACAAGAGCATTTAATTCCTTACCCAAAAACTCAATCTACTCATTTTGAGCTTTGAATACAAGAATTAAATACCCAATTATCCAAAAATTTAATCCCAAACTTAAATCTTTAATAGAAGATGAAAAAGATGAAGATTTAAAATTTGTTGAGAGTAAATATATAATGGAGATTCAAAATAAATGCTCTTGCTTGACCTAGGATAATTAGAAATGAAGTTTAAATAGTCCTAGGTGAAATAAAGACGTTATACCCTCATTAAATACAAATATAGCCGTTTTAACAACCTTCATAAATGCAGCTTCATAGGTAGGAAGAATTCTTCACGGCCATGAAATCTCAGCGCGAAAAACAGATTTGAAAAATTGAACCTGTCATGGCCGTGAACAATTCTTCACGGCTGGAAACTTTGGCCGTAAACTCTATTGTGATTTTTTGAAAAATTGGAGAGTTGGCATCTTTCACGGGTGTGAATATTTCTTCACGGTTGGGAATGCTGACCATGACTTTTTCTGTGGTTTCTTTAAGTTTTGGAAAGAAAGTATTTTTCACGGCAGTGAACAATTCTTTATGACCGTGAATCCTTGTTTTCACGGCTGCGAAGGGAGCCGTGAATACTACTGCCCTTTTTGTTGTTTATGCTAAGAATTCTTCATGGTTGTGAACTTTTCTTCATGGTTGGGAAACTAATGTTTCACGATTGTGAATAAAAGTTCACAAGTGTGAATCTGCCCTATTTTAGAAGAACAAATTTTCTTTCCTTGCACATAAATGCTCAAACATAAAATTAGTCATTCTTAATTGTTTGTAACCATCAAAATATGATTAATAACCCTCAAGGTTCAACATTCTCTTTCTTTTTTATGGTGACAAACAATCATTTTAAAAAGTTAATTTCTCCCCCTTTCAAAAGGAGTTTATGCCCATAATTTTATAAAAAATTAATTAACTACAGAGTTCATAGAAATCACAATATAAATCATAATAGGAATCATTCATTCATAATTGATACTCAACACAAAGCACATATTAAATCTAAATAGGTATTTCATTAATGATTAGCAAAAAGGAATGAACAAAAGATAAAAAAAGAAAATAAAATATGTCACTACTTCTTCCATTTGGCACCAATAAAAAGAGACAAGGCGAAGAAGGAGAGTATATAAGGATATGTTCCCAAAAGCACTAAAAGCTTCAAAAATAAAAGTTTGAAATGTGCATAAAAAAGATTGAAAAAGAAATCAATAAGGGCCAAGAAATTAGTTTTTGATGAACTTGACATCTGCTTGAAGAGAATCGTAGTTTCCTTCTAAGCGATCAAACCTTCACTAAACTTAGTATCAAGCTTGGCATCAAAGTGAGTGATGATTTGTTGCATCCACAAATCAGAAGAAGAAAAAAAAGTCACCTAGCCATGGCTTCTAGGACACTTTCTAAAGGAGTCTTCACACCCATGCCTAAAATCCTCTGAATCCCTCTCCTTCTAAATTAGCTCACCATTTGCATTTAGAAACCTAAACTCATTAGGACCACTTCCTTGATGATCTCCATTTTCACTAAGCTTGAAAGATCTATAGACACATTATCACCAAGTTTGATAGGAGGGGAATCATACTCTTTCAGGTTGAAGGCTTCTAAAAAAAGAGCTATCCTAGTGATGAAGCCCCTAATCACAATTTCTCCTACCTTCCTTTGGGCGATGGAGTAGAATTGATCTGCAAGCCATCTACAAGCCTACAATAGCACTAGTATTATAATATTTGATAGGAATATAATCAAGGGAGACGCTGAAGTCTACAAATTGTTATTTAATTCATAACACTTGAGTGTAACAACAATTGATGGCTACATATTCAGTTTCAGTCTTTGACAAGGCAATCAAATTTTGTTTCTTGTTAAATTAATAGACAAAATTATTTTCTAGGAATTGGCAAGTAACAGAGGTACTTTTCCTATCTAATATGCAACCGGCATAATCCGCATCCGAATAACTAATAAAATCAAATGCATTTCCTTAGGGTACCAAAGACCTAAATGCAATGTGCTAACAAGATATTTTAAAATCCTTTTCACTACATGTGATGCAGATCTAATAAGAATAATTAAAGCTTTTGAATTGCATGAGATTTCGTGTATGGCAAGATTATCTGAAAGAAATCAATTTACCTTATTTAGGCGAATAATGCAATGCCAATGTCAAATGTCTTAGTAGAAGATCCAATTATGAAAGAAAATATGGATGTATAAGATTGGTGGATTTGATGCGTGATATGAAAGATAAATGCAAGAAAATATCAAGCCCAAGATTGGCCAAACAGTGCATGATCATTTGCGCTTATTTTTAGGCTTATTCAAGCCATGGCACACTATAGGTAATGTCATTGTCTATTTAAATAAGCAAAATAAGGAACTATGCTTAATTAGGAAATAATAAAAAACCTATTCTAAAAGGAATTAATAAAAGACTTCTAAAATAACAAAATAAGAAGCCTAATTGATTTAGCCAATCATAATCAATAAAGACATATGACTAAATCAATCAAGATTTATTCCTAAGTAATAAGATATGCGGCTGCCTCGTTGTTTCCTCTTTGAAGTTAGTACATTCTTAAGTCAAGTAACACACATTAGGCACCTCTTTTGGTTTTCTCTTCAAGAAAATTCGTTTGGCCCCTTTCTTTTCAAGCTAAAAGTGTGTCATGGCTTGAATAAGCCCAAAAAAAAGCCTAGAAGATCATGCATAGTTTATGATGTGAACCTTGGTAACTTGTGACAAGACTCAGCATGCGGAATTGGAATAAGATTCCTAAGAAAGCTAAATTTGAACTTTGATAACCTGGACCTAAAAATAACTTGTATCTTGAACCTTAGTATAAGAAAGATTATTGATGCCACACTCAAGAAAGGCAGAAGGTGAGTGATAAGTCGATATTGAACGCCACAAGGACAAGTTCTTGATAAGTACGAAGTTCTTCCAAAAAACTAAGCAAGAATAATTCTCACAAATATGTTTAACTCAAAAATTCTTTAACCTTTAATAATGCGGCTACATTTAGTTTATATAAAGAAATAAATAAACATAATTAGGAAGGGTTGCCCTTGGGTTTTCAAGCTCTAAAAACCTATTTTCGGCGTCAGATCGTTGGAAAGACATCGGCAGGAGGCTGCATTAGCAGCGACAACAAGGGACAACAGCTCCTCCTTCAAGCTTGTCGACTTTCAATGAGAGGAAAGGGAAAATGGGTGGCGTCGGTGAAAGAAGGAAGTGATCAGGAGGGAGTTTTTTGGCTGGCTAGAGGTGATGGGCAGTGAAAATGGAGGAAGGAGGGTGGTGATGGTGAGAAAAATGTGTATATGCAGGAGAAGAAAAAGGGAAAGGGGAGGGGTTGTTTGGGATGTTTTCCTTCAAGGAAAACTTCCTTTTCAGTCCCTTAGTTGGTCTAGTTTATCAAAATTAATCCTTCTTAATAGTTTTAATTTATTCCTCCCGTTCTTAATATAGGTATAATAATATTTAATCGCACTCGAACTAATAATTTTAATTTTGGCTCATTTACAATAATACAACACAATTTAATTTAATAATTTATTTAGTTTAAGCCAAGCATATAATTTGAGAATAAACACATTAATTGCTCAGTTTTTAATACGGAAATAGTTATTTACTAAAATGCCCTTAAAATATCAATAAAATTAAAATATAAAAAAGTACAAGATATTACACTTAAAATATCATAATTCCATAATATCGAATTTAATCAATCATGCCATTAGCTCTTTATGGGCAGTGATTGCGACACGCACCCAACTGTCTATAGCGATTACGACACTATAAGGCTTTTCAACCTAATTGTGAACATGCTAATTAGTTATAAAGACTAGTGTGGAGATAGGAGTTACTACTTGGGTAATTCTGAGGGACACTTTTACTAATTTAGTTGCATGTCTCGATTCTATAAGGAAGCTTCACCACATCTAGAGATAGATCTGGAAGCCAACTTCCTTATTTGTGTATCCTCATTCTTAATATTTTCTATAAATATAATTTTATATTTTACAAATAACCACTACAATATGTGAGATCCACCTAAGTCTAGCCAATTTTAGTTTAGGCCCAATCCCTATTTAAATTGTTAAACTAATTAACTATTCAATTATATACAGAGACCCATCTAATATAGTCTAATTACAAGTTATGTCTTTGATTACTAGATCTTTAACCTAAATGAGCTATCTCTTTTACATGTCAAGGCCTAATTGAATGATCTTATTCTAAATTATCTATTAATTAAATAAAGACATGGCAAAAGCCCACTAAGTCTATATGAATTTTAATGTAGACCCAATTTATGAGCTTATTAATCTAATGGACTATAATTTTTATTCAAAAGTCCAATTTTGAGGCCTAATGTCTATATGTCCAATTTTTATTAAGTAGTCAAATACTCAGGAATTTGGCATACATCCAAAATAAAGCAAAAAATAAAAGTTGAAATTTAAATCTAACTATTATAACCCTTCATAATCAAAGAAAACACCCAATCTAAGTTACAAAGTATAGAAAATATCCAAAAGGGCCAAACACTTCAAACTTAGGGAAAAAGTTAGGGAACAACCGATTGGTGAAGCCACTGAGCCAATCGGCTCTAGGCTCTTCCTCAGGTCGATTTCTTAGATATTCTAGTCCTCCCTGGCACAGAAGGCAATTTATATGCACAAAGAACATCAAACATGATTAGCATATAAAAAACGAAATAAAGATATAAATTAAATTAAACAAAGCCAAAATATATAAAAATTAAAATCGAAATCCATAAATAAGAGTGCGTGGAGCCATCATCTTATCTTTATGCCAAGAGAATTATGCTAGATTAACCGATTATTTACATCTGTTAATGAATGTGCCTAACGCAAAAAAATGCATGTTGGGTCTTTGAAAAAGTTTGAATCATTTTTATAATAATCAGTTTGATATGTTTTACTGAGGTCTATGGTTTGAGTCTATATATCCCTATACAAAATAAAAAGAAATTTCAAATCAAAATTAAAATAAACAAAAATGAAAAGATTTTAAATAAAAATAAAAGTAAAAAAGAAAAATTTCTAATATAATTTAGAAATTCTAAACAAAAAAATAAAAAAATCGAGAACTTCCTTTTGAATTTCCCTTTTTTTAGAGCAAATCAAAAGTGAAATGAAAAGAAAAGGCAATAGGAAAAAAGTAAATATAATTGAAAAATTATAGTTAATGAATCTTGAAACAAAGAAATAAACTAACAAGTGGCAGAAACTTTACATGGCAGATCCTAAAACTAATCATGCAATCATAAAATCTATTCTAATCACATAATCACATGAAATATCATAAGAAAAAGATAAATCTAACAAATTAACCTAAAATCTATTCTTTAACTGCCTAGAACTACAAGCAACCATTTGCTTATGTTGCATTAACACACATTCTAATCTTACTCTAGAAGCATCACAGAATACCACATATCTTTCGAAATCCAAAGGTCATATCAACACAGGCACTGAGGTTAAAAACTCTTTAACCCTTTAAAAGCTCGATTGACACATATCACTCCAAACAAATTTAAAATTATTTTGGGTAAACTTGTTAAAGGAGCTGCAAATGAAAAAGTCCTATATAAACAATATGTAATAACCTGCTAAACCTAAAAAAACTGCAATCTCTATAACTAAAGTTGGCCTTGGCCATTGTACCACTGCTTCAACTTTCTAAAGGTTAATCTAAATTTCATCTTCAAACACCACGTGGCCTAAGAAAGCTACACTTCTAAGCCAAAACTTACACTTACAGAAATTTGCATATAATTGATGCTCCTTCAAAGTATGCAACACAATCCTTAATTGTTGAGCATGCTCTTGTGCATTCCTTAAATATGCAAATATATCATTAATAAAGACAATCACAAAGCGGTCCATGAATAATCAAACTATTATATTCATCAAGTCTATAAAGGTTATCGGTGCATTAGTAAGGCCAAATTATATGACTAAAAACTCGTAATGATCGTATAAAGTCCTAATTTTGTTTTAACAATATTCTCCCTCTTAATCCTTAACTGGTAATAACTAGAGCAATAAATCAATCTTTAAGAAACACTAAGCTTCCTATAACTAATCAAACAAGTCATTGATGCAAGACAGATTATCATATACATTTTACGAATTATAACCTTATTCAACTGTCGACAATAGATGCACAATAAAAAAGAAACATCCTTCTTTTTCAAGAACAATACTAAGTGCCCCATGATGACATGCTAGGACAGAGAAAAACCTTATCTAGAAGATCCTTGTCACGACTAGATCCGTGGGTCCGTGACCAGCATTAAGTAATGGGTAGGTGTAAGGCCACCAAATCCCGTAGTAAACCTGACCATTCACTAACTCAAACAAAATGAAATCCAGACTCTGTCCATTGGTACTTTTCTACAATTAACCTTAAATCATCAGGTACTATATATTAACTTCGATCTGCCAGCATAAGTAGACATGACCTAAATTTATATAAAATTATAAAATCATAAGTTCTGAAACTTTCTACTACGGAGATTCTAGAAATTTTAAAAGTCAACAATATCAATAAATTCAGTTACATTAAACCCGAAGATGAAGGAATCAAGCTGTTAGATGAAAAGAACTGCAGAGAAGCTAACAACACTTGAAAAATAGTGAAATTGAGACTATTAGTCTCAAGAATGAGTTAGAATCATATTAAAAAACGAATACAATTACTTTAGTAAAGCATTTGTTTAATTAAAATAAAATACCAAGTCATGCAAAAACATGTGTCATGCCATGTTTCTTATAAAATGAATTTTACATACTACAGGACGAAGTACCTCAGTAGAACCCTAATCCTCATTACTACTCAGTCTTAGACTTTCGGTTCTCTCGTTCCAACAGAACTGGCGCCTAGAGAGTGAAGCTCGACCAAAGTCCTTAAATCCAGTCTGGTCACTTAAATTTCCAACAAAGCCGGCGCCCAGAGAGCAATGCTCGACCAAAGACCTTTACTCCGACAACTCACTTTACTCAGCCTAGAGAGTTAAACTCGACCAGATTCATACCAGTGCGCACATGGTCCTGATGCAACCCATCAGGTGGCATGTTCTACTGTCGTCTCATCCTGAGTAAACATGCATTGATGCAGAAAACGATACATATATGAATAGTAATTAAATAAATAATTAAAATATTAATCATTTAATTAGAACTATTATATAAAATCTTAGCATGACACATGCAAACAGATATATGACTTTAACTCGCAGTTCTGACAACCTCCTAGCTCTGTTACGATGCCTCGGGTGGAGCGAGCCGAACTGACGAATTTATCTAATCACGGGAATAATTCAATCAGAAAAAGTAAAATATTTGATAAATAACCCTAAGTCTAGACTCCTAGAGTTAACTGTCTTAGAATCTCGACTCGGAAGAATTCTACCGAAAATTTGGTAGAACTTTCCCTAAATTACGAATGTTTACCTCCCCGTAAAACGGGTCCAGAACCTGCCGAAAACACTTCAATTTTCCAATAATTTATTTAACGGGAGTCGGATCACCAAGACTCATTATTTTTCCTAACTCCGCTACACATCATAAATCACGATTATTGGCAGACGGTCCGACAATTATTATTTTAACTAACAATTCTCAAAAAAATTTCTAATGTCCAAAAAAATAATTAAACACATAATTTTTATCAACAAACTCTAAAATCAATGGTTAGAGAATTACCGAGATGCTTGGTCACTCGGTCGACTCGCCTCCAACCGTCGGAGTCTGATCGACGATCCGAACTCGCCTACTGACTTGAAACAAAGCGCTGATGATCATTCCAACACCCGATCTTCCGATCCGACCCCCGATCATCAGAAGAAATTTACGAATGATCTCGGCCGTTAATTTTCAAACGGAGTCTGATCGCTGTGAAACTAGTGCCGTTGGAGAGCTTGGGCTGAGGGGAGTCTGGATATCTCCTCTGATCGGCCATCCCTCGCCGGAACTCGCTGGAAAATGCCCAAAATCTCGGCTGCCCCTACTAAATTTTCTTCGCCGAATCACGCTTTTCCGGAAACCATGGGGGGAGATGATGAGCAAAGATGAAAGCTCATTGGTTGCTGGTCATTTTAAGACCGGAACCACCCAAAATGGCTATCAGAGTCAACCTAAATGATAGCGGGAAGCTGCTGGTCCTTTTTGCCTATTTGCTGCCACTTGACGTTGTCCGAGTTATTGCCGCATCTTCCATCGAGCTCATCAGCCTCCGGCTGGCTTCGCCATGTCCAAGACGAACGCAATCCCCGTCTGCCATGAAAGCCGACCTAAGCTCCCCCTCTTCCATCTTCTTCTTCTTCCTTATTTTCTTCTTTTCTTTTCTTTCTTTCCTTGTCGACATTTAGTTCTTCAACTTTTTCTTCTTCCCCATTTAGTCCCTTTTCTCTTTTAATTACTAACAATTTCGCCCTATAAAATTTATGTTTAATCCCCTAACTTTTTTTAGCTTTTCAATTAAGCCTCTAACTACTTAATTTGGGCTAAATTAAAATTATTGAAAATAGAGAATTACTTATTTACCCTTACTTTTAAATGTAAAATTACTAAAATACCCTTACCGACACATTTAATTACAAAAATACCAACCATATAAATTTTCATTAAAATCCCATATATTAATAAATTATATTTTTAATCCTTATTCTAAAATTAATTGTCAATTTAATCCTAATACTAACTATTTTTCAATTAAAATCAACACCATTTGCTAATTAAAATTTATCATTCCCAAAGAAATTATTTTTATAAAAATATTATTTACTAATTCTTTCATAACTTTCAAATATAGAATTTAATTCATATACTCATATGAGGAGAAAATTAAGTGACAAAAGATATAATTTATTTTCTAAGAAATTTAGTTAATTGATTTCTTGAAAATCAAACTGATTAGATATAGAAAAATACTCTCTTATTTTATCTAGCATTAAAATTCTATTTTTTAATCATCCCAATTAAATTAATTAAAAATAAAGTAATATTAAATAAAAACTCGTCATTTATTATTATTAGGAGAAAATTTTGGATATTACAATCCTAAACTGCTCCTTCAATTCATTTGATTTTGTTGGTGCCATCTATAAGGTGAAATAAAGATAGGCTCCATATTGGTCGCAAATCAATATGAAACTCTCTCTCTTTTACAAGAGGCAATCAAAGAAAATTTACTGGAAGAATATTTAGAAACTCATTCACTATGGAAATATTTTGTAAGCGTCAAATAGGGGTGAGGAAAATTTTGAAAAAATAGAAAATCAAACCTAACCGATTCTTGTTCGGTTCAGTTATTTTAATAATTTTGGTTTATTCAGTTTAGCTTTTTAAAAACTGAAATAATATCGGTTTAATGCGGTTATATGCTAAAATATTAAAATTAATCGAAATAACTGATTTTTTTATTTATTAAATTTTATTTTTATTTTTAATATGAGATTTAATTTTCAAAGCAATTTTAGGTCGGTTCAGTTTGTTCGGTTCGGTTATTATAATTTACATCCTAGTTGGTTCTATTCATATTTATATACAATTCAGTTATTTCGGTTCGATTATTTTAATTTATTTGAAAAATCGATTTTGGTTCATTTCATCTTCAAAACTGGTTTGGTTTATTTAGTAGATCTGGTTCCGATCAGTTTTGAACAAAATCGACCGAATGCTCACCCTTAGCGTCAAGTATGCTTGATAACCACGACGTAGCAGTCTAGCACTAATCATAGAAATTGCATTATAGGTACATCACTCCTATCACCATGAAAATGAAACTCCTCTTTAGGAATATTACAGGTCACCATCTTACCACGAGAATCCATTGAAGCATGACACTCATATGACTAGTAAATTCCTAGAATGGCACCAAAATCTAGCATATCGAGCATAATCAAATCGACATCTAATTCCTTATCTTCTACAGAACAAAACATGACGGGAAAACCATATTAACTACCAAGGTTTCACTATATAGAGTCGACATTACCAAAGGACCATCAAACAACTCTAAGGATGTACCATGCTTAGAAGCAAGATACGGGAACACAAAAGAGTGGATGACACAAAGATCAATCAATACATATGAATCATAAGAACCAATGGATTATATACTTGATACCATTTCATTAGATTTTTTAGCATCCTTTTGAGTCAAAGTGGAGACTTTGGCCGATCCCTAAATTGATGGTTGTTGAACCTTGAGGGTTTCAAAAATATTTTGATGGTCACAAATAATAATTAAAAATGTATTAACTTTTTTCCTTTGAGTGCTTTCTTACAAGTTTTAAGGATAACCTCTTCAAATTATAAGGCAAAATAAGGAACTTTCACGCTTGTGAACAACTACTCCCACCCGTGAAGAATGGTCATTCATGCTCATGACTGACATTTGCTACCTATGAAGAAGCTAAACCAAAGAAAGGCAAAAACAGGACAGAAGAATTCATGCTTTCCAATTCCAGCCATGAACTTCAAGCTTCACGCCCGTGACATATGCCTCACGCCCATGAAAATTCCTTTCTTAAGTTTTTAGAGATAAAAGACAGAAGACTTCATGCCTTCCTTTCCTAGTCGTCAAGATTAATTAAGGTTCACACCCGTGACTTAACCTTCATGGTCGTGGAGCAAGGTTTTTCCATTTATATAAAAATGATAAAAGGGTTTACAAGTTCTGGTCCTAATTATGAAGATCAAGCTTCACGACCGTGACACCTTGTTCATGCCCGTAAAGATCAAGATTTCCAATCGTGAATAATAATTCAAGGGTAGGATGATTCCTAGGTTTTTGAATACTAGTTTGGCGCTAAAACTTCATACTTATGAAGGTTGCATTTATTATGGTGGTTGAACGACTACTTACACCTCCAATAAAGTATATAAAAATTATTTCTAACTATTCTAGGAAAAACGAAGAGCATTATTTATGAGCCTCAAAGCATATTTACTCTCAACAACCATAAAAACAAATCTATTCTACTCTTATGAACAAGTTTCAAGCTTTAACTTGATTCTTGGATAATTAAATGATTTAATTCTTATATTTAAAGCTCAAAAGTGAGTTTGAGTGAGTGGGTAGAGAATTAATTACTATTATAAATATTGAGTGTCTTAGGTTATGTGTAAGAAAAACACTTGGGTATAAGTTGTGTGTCAGCTTGCAAAACACAAAAGTCCCAATCAACACTTAAAGTGGATTGTTAGTGGATTCAAACTCTCAAATGCGATTGAGGAGAGGACGTAGGCTAGAAGAGCCGAACCTATAAATCAAGTGTCTTCCTACTCTCTATCTTTCTAGCACTTAACATCCCATTCTTATCTTGTTCATAGTTTTATATTTTAATTCTCCATCAGATTCATAATTCACCCTCTTCTTGTATGGTTTTGGTATTTCATTTGGTATTAGTGCTTTAGTTTCTTGTCTTATGAAGATTTATTCATCTTAAAGAAAATCATGGCAGCCATAAATCACACTTATGGAGAATCATATTCTTCAGGTACTAGCTTCACTAAATCTTCTCCCTTTGATGGCATCGATTACCACTATTGAAGAAACATTATGGAGATATCATTAGATAGTGAAGGAGTAATATTTATAGGTCTCATTGAAGAAGGATGGAGTGTTCCTACTAAGAGAATAGGGGAAGTAGATGTTATACTAGCTAGAAGTGATTGATCAGATGGTCAAAGAGACGCAAATTTGAGAGGTCATTGCCATATTTTATTATGCCTTGAGTAGAGAAGAATATAATGGAATAAAGCATTGTATCTCGGCTAAGGAAATCTCAAAGTACTTAGAGGTGAAGCATAAAAGAAGAAATCAAGTCAAGACAAGAAGGTAGAAATGTTTTTTCATGACTGTGATATGTTCACAATGAAGCCTAATGAAAAGATTGGTGAAATATATAGTGGGCTCATTATTCTTCTAAACTCAATAAAGAAACTTGGCAAGTATTACACCTTGGAGGATGTGAACAACAAGATTCTAAGAATTCTATCTCAGAAGGATTGGGAAGCTGACTTCTATTGAAGAAGAAAATGATCTTTCAAAGCTTCCTACGGATGAGCTCTTGGGTAAGCTTCTAACTCATGAGACTTTCTTAAGTCAGAATGTTGAGGAAGAAAAGGCCAAGAAGAGTATTGCTCTTAAAGCTAGAAAGGAGGCTAGTAAGAATGATGCTAGTGGTGATGATGAAGAAATCGCCATGCTTACTAAGAAAGTTAGAAATCTCATAATGATGAGAAATAAAAAGAAAGATGGAGGATCCAAAAGGGGTGATCAAGGAAACAAGGAGCAAGTGGTCTATTATAAGTGTAACAAACCGGGCCACATCAAATTAGAATGCCCTAAACTCAAAAGATTTCCTAAGAAGGATAAGAAGAAAGACTTCAAAGCCACTTAGGGTGATTCTAGCGATTTCATAGATGGAGGTTAGGATGGAGAGACTGCCAACCTTTGCTTCATGGCTCTTGAGGATCCCCCAAGTGATGAGGTAACTTCTATATTTGAATCTAATGTGGAAATATGCTTGCACTTAAAAAAAATTGATGAGTAAATGTGACAAATATACTTGCAAGAATGTTGTTTCTAAAGAAAGGATTACTAGTCTTGAAGAAGTGGTTAATAAATTAACCACTTTAAATAAAGAGTTAGCAAGCTCCCTAAAAGAGATCACTTTAATTAAAGAAGAATCAAAGATAAACTTTAAGAACCTATCAAAAGAGAATGAATGTTTAAAAAGGGAAATCCTTGATATGAAAAATACAACTTCGAATTTTCATAAGGCAAAGAGAAGCTAGATAAAATTCTAGTTGCTCAAAGGTCTCCTATAATAAAAACAGGTCTTGGCTTTGGTCACATGTCACACACCTCATTTAAGACCATTTTTGTAAAAGCTCCAACTTCTCACGCTCACACGCATAGAGCCTCTAGTCAAGAAGTAAGTTGCTTAAAGACTAATGCATCAACGAGGTCTAGCTACAAAGCTAAAAGGTCTAATGCGGATGAAGGCAAGAAAGCTAGTGATTCAAGACCAAAAGGTTAAAGAACAAAAAAGAAACTAAAATCTCATGATTATTTACATACTTATGACTTTCCTAAAAGAAAAGTTTATGCATTCCATGGACATTGTCATTATTATGGTGATTTTGTTATTCAAACTATAAATTCTTTATTATAATGGCACAATTGAGTTACTCAAGTAGAGGACCATCAATTTCTAACCCTCAAGAACCAAGATCATTTGGATACCTAAAGTCAAATAATTGACTATATCTTATAAGTGTGCTTAAAGTTCACAAGTGATGATAATAAGTGGTACTTAGATAGTGGATGTTCAAGACACATGATGGGCAACACAAATTTGTTTGGTCATTTGGAAAAGAAGGGTGGTGGAAAGGTCGTCTTTGGGAAAACAAGAAAGGTAAAATCATTAGTGAGGGTAAGATTGGTAAGAAAGACTCTCCACTCATTGAAAATGTCTTTTTAATTGATGGCTTCAAACACAGCTTGTTTAGTGTTAGTTAACTTTGTGATAAAGGATATTTGGTAACATTTGAACCTAAGAAATACTTTATTATATGCTCACTTAATGTGTCATTTTTAATTATGAAAGGGTTAATAATATCTATATGATTAACCTAAATGCTTTTACTAACCAAAATGTTAAGTGTTTTGTGGCCATCGGAGATGATACTTGGACATGGCATAGAAGACTTGGTCATGTAAGCATGAAATTCTAAGAGATCTATGCAAAAGGAGATCATGTCATTGTCCTCCCAAAAGTCAAATTCAAAAAGGATAAAGTGTGTGGAGCTTGTCAAATAGGAAAGCAAGTAAAAAGCTCTTTGAAACCAAAGAATAAGGTAACTTCATCTAGACCCCTTCAACTACTTTATATGGAATTGTTTAGAATTGCTAGTCTTGGTGGCATGTATTATGCATATGTTATAGTAGATGATTACTCTAGGTTTACTTAGATATGCTTTCTTGCTAATAAGGATGATAGTTTTAATAGTTTTAAAATCTTAGCAAAAAGAATTCAAAATGAAAAAGGATTTTAAATTGCTTCTATTAGAAGTAACCATGGAAAAGAATTTGAAAATGAAAGCTTTAAAACTTTTTGCAATAAGAATGGTATTTATCATAATTTCTCATCTTCTATAACTCCTCAATAAAACGGGGTAGTTAAGAGGAAGAATGGAACATTGATTAAGATGATAAGGATAACGCTTAATGAGTATAACTGCCTAAATATTTTTAGGCAGAAGCCATCAATACCGCTTGTTATATTTCAAATAAAGTCTTTATTATATCAATTTTAAATAAGACTCCCTATAAGCTATAGAATGGTAGAAAGCCTAGGATATCGTATCTAAGAGTATTTGGATAAGTGCTCCATATTAAATACCAAGGAAAATCTTAAAAAATTTGATTCTAAAATGGATAAAGGTATTTTCTTAGAATATGCTAATTCTAGCATGTCTTATAAAGTCTTTAATAAGAAGACATTGGTGGTTGAAGAGTCAATGCATGTTGTTTTATATGAATCTAATCCCTTTAAGCCGAGTAAGGTAGTTGTTGATATTGTAGATACTATTGAATTGAAGGAGCTCAATCGTCAATAAACAACCAATGATGAAGGGCCAAGTTCTCAACCTCTTTTAGAATCTCAAAAGGAAGAAGTGGAATAACCCTTACCACCTCAAGTAGTTCCTTCAACTCATGTTGAATTGGATAAAAATTGGCAATTCAAGAAAGAGCATCCTAATGAACTTATTCAAGGAGAGCCATCAAAAGGGGTAACCACTAAATCTTCTTTCAAACATCTAAATAATCTATTGAACCTAAAAATGTCTTAGATGTATTAGATGATGAGCATTGGGTTCTTGATGTGCAAAAAGAACTTAATCAATTTGAGAGGAATGAGGTTTATATCCTAGTCCCTAGACCTAACAATCATTCTATTATGGGCACTAAGTGGGTTGTTAGAGACAAACTTGATGAACAAGGTACAATAATGAGGAATAAAGCTAGGTTGGTGGCTAAGGGCTATAACTAAGAAGAAGGAATAGATAATATGATAAAACCTTTAACCCCCTTTTCAAGGTTGGAAGCAATTAGAATGTTGCTTGCATAAGTATCTCACATGGATTTCAAACGATTTCAAATGGATGTTAAAAAAGTGATTTTTTTAAATGGTTTTATCAAGACGGAATGTTATGTTATGCAACCTACCAGTTTTGAACATCATGATTTTCCAAACTATATTTTCAAATTAGCAAAGGCCTTTATGGTTTAAACAAGCTCTAAGAGCTTGGTATGAGAGACTAAGTGCATTTTTTTTAGAAAATGACTTTTCCAAAGTTAAGATAGCTACTACCATTTTCATAAAAAGGCATAAGCATGGCATCCTTATAATGAAAATCTATATTGATGAAATCATTTTTGGTGAACTAATGAGTCTTTATATGATGAGTTCTCCAAATTCATGGAAAGTGAATTGAGATGAGCATGATGGGAGAGCTCAGGTTCTTCCTTGGGCTTCAATTTAGTAATGCACCAAAGGAATCTTCATTAACCAAGCAGAGTACACCAAGAATCTTATTAAAAGATTTAGGATGGGTGGAGCTAAGTCTAGTAAGACACCAACGAGCACCACAATCAAGCTTGATAAGGATGAAAATAGTAAGCTGGTTGATGAGAAAAGAAAACTGAGGTATGATTGGTAGTCTTCTCTATTTTACCGTGAGTAGACCCGATATCATGTTCGTCACATGCTTATGTGCTTGCTTTCAATATCGTCATAAAGAGGTTCATTTTCATGTTGTAAAACGTATTTTTAAATATCTTATTAGTACTATGCATTTAGGACTATGGAATCCTAAGAATATATCCTTTGACTTGCTTGCTTATTCAGATGTAAACTATACCGGTAGTATTCTTGCTAGGAAAAGTACCTCAGGTACTTGCCAATTTCTAGAAAATTTCTTGTCTCTTGATTTAGCAAAAAACAAAATTATGTAACCTTTTCTACAATCGAGGCAGAATATGTAACCGCGGGTTATTGTTATACTCAAGTTCTTTGGATAAAGCAAAAACTCAAGGACTATGGTATAAATCTTGATCATATACTAATTAACTGTGATAACACTAGTGCTACCAATTTATCAAAGAATCCTATTCAACACTATAGGAGTAAGCATATAGACATTAGGCATCATTTTCTTTGTGATTATGTGCAAAATGGAGATGTTGTGCTTGAATTTATTGACACAACTAACCAACTTACTAACATCTTCAGAAAACCCCTTTGTGAAGAAAGAATGAATTTTATCAAGTGGGAGATTGGTATGTTTAATGGAATTGCATTGTGAATGGACCTTCTTTGTAATTCTATACGTGTTCTTGTGTTCTTATGCTTGTTGTCCAATTTAAGGCATTGAAATGTGAACCTTCAGAGTTAGTGCATGATGTTTACTATGTATCTCTTATACTTAAGATTATTTTTCATTCCTTAAAAATTGTGTTCCTTACGTGTCTCATTAAGCTACTTCCTTCACAAAAATTCTTTTTGAAAATCTCTTTGTCATTTTAAAATTTCACTGATTCACGCTTGTGAGTTTTCCTTCTCACTTGTGAAAAATGAACATTCACAGTTGTGACACCTTTGTCAGAGGCGTATAATCATCCTCTACTCAAATCACAAGTTTTGGTAGTAGAGGTCACGACAAAAATTGCCACTCGTGAATTTTACTTTTCATGACTGTGAAGTATATACTTCATGGGGTATGAATATGAGTTTTTCCACAAATTGAGTTCTTATACAAAAGAGTTCATGCTTTTTATTCTCACTCATGAAACTCATACTTCATGGATATAAACGGTGATTCATGGGCATGAACGGTGATTCACAAGCATGAACCCTATGATTTTTGCACTTCAATTTAAAAGATTTCTTTCCCTCATTCCCTTAAAATTAAAATTTTTCACTCTTCTCCTTCAAAATTAAGCTGCTCTAACCTTAATATCACCAAACTTCATCATTTTTCACCAAAATTCTCCTTTATTTTACAAAGCCCTCTCACCTTCTCTATTTTCCTAACCTTAACCCATAAGCATTAATTTCTCCAAATGGTAAAAAGAGTCGAGTAATAGGCTAAGCAAGGGAAATCAAAGGGAAGTGAAGGTGATTTTGTGGGTTCTCTCCTTAGTTCCTCTTAAAAAAAGGTATGCAATTCTTAAGACCAAAAATATTGTTCCTTCAAGGAGATTTCGTTGGAGCGCACTATCTAAGTTAGGTATAACAGAATCTATGGAGGAATTATTAAGAAACAATAGTTGGTTATAATTTGTGAATTTTAGGGAAGAAAACCTATAGAAAATTAACCTTGGAATTCTTATCTAGTTTTGAACTTAGGGCTGATGAGGATATGACCTTTCAATTAAAAACAACAAAGAAAAGCTTGAGTACTTTGTAATTCGCAAGCATTTTGGCTTGCCCTTTGAGAGTCCTATTCATGAAAGGAAAATAAAGGGTTTTTCTCTTCAGGTTTCTTAGAGTGCTTTCACCAACGGTGCAAGTCTTTGGGATGTTAAAATAGCAAAATCAACCTCATTGAGTGAACCCTTGTACAAGTACATCCATAATTTCATGTCCTTCTCCATTTACAGTGGGGGTGATAACAATGGAGCTGTTAGGAAATCTTAGTTGTTATTCCTCTGGTGTATGACTAGTGGGGTTAAGGTTGCCTACAGCTGGTGGTTTATGGATTAACTCTTCTCTATTGCTCATTTGAAATCTGGCAATATTGTCATTGGTAGCTTTATCACTAAGATTACCACCTTTCTTAAAGCAATTGATCCAAATGAGTCCCTTTTTTTATCACTTGAAGACTACTGAGAGTGTCTTGATTGATATCTCTAGTCGTAACCTTCAAGGTTCAATATTCTCTCCCTTTTTGATGGTGACAGACAATCATTTAAAAGAGATGAAAATTTTATTAATAGCTCCCTCTTAATAGATACAACTTATGCATAAAGAACTCATACACAATACTTAAAAAATTTGTGATTCCTACACAAAAATAGAATAACCATAAGAGTAATAAATAAGGAAAATTATCTCATCAAAAGATCATTAAAACCAATTTCCATTAATCAAACACAAGATTTAACATAAGTAATATAATAATAAGCAATCTAATATTAAGTTCAATACAATAAATATATCAAATGGTTCTCCCCTTTTGGCATCATAAAAAAGAAACACGTTGCCATAAGGAAGGAAAAGACAAGCCAAAAAATGTTCCAAATGTCAATCAAAACTACCAAAGTATGCAAAGTTTGTAAAAGCAAAAGACATAAAAGACACATAAAAGTCAATCTTGAGAAGTAGGAGGTAGAGGAAGATAATAGCTTTTGAGGAATTCCACATTGGAATAGAGATGTATGTAGTGATTCTCCAATCAATTAAATCGAGCATCTAAATCCCTAAATTTTGCTCAAACTTTATGATATGAATCAAGGCTGCCATGAGATTCCATTGCAAAGGCATGCACCAAAAGGTCCAAAATGGAAATGCAACTCATGCATGAAAACAAGAGTCCAACCTTATAATGAAGTAACCAGTCCATTTTGAAGAATAAAATCCATTCGGCTATGATTAAGCCTTTGGGCTTAATTCATATTTATATCTAAAACCCAAAAGATAAGAACCCATATAAATATGAATTAAGCCCAAAGGCTTAATCATAGCCGAATGGATTTTATTCTTCAAAATGGACTGGTTGCTTCATTATAAGGTTGGACTCTTGTTTTCATGCATGAGTTGCATTTCCATTTTGGACCTTTTGGTGCATGCCTTTGCAATGGAATCTCATGGCAGCCTTGATTCATATCACTTTAAATCAAAGTGAATGGTAATTCATTGAACCTATGAATCCGAAGCCAAAAGAGAAGCATTATCTACAACACTATACCGAGCCCTTTTCCTAGGTGCATCTCCATCTCCTTGCCTAAGCTCCTCTAAATTACTTTCCTTCCAAATTGGTGCTCTCCTATCATTTAAGAATCGATATACATTTGGGGCTACTTCCTAAACAACCTCCATTTTTTATGGTCACAAATACTCATTAAAAGTGTATTTATCTTTTTGCCTTTGAGTGTTTTTTTGCAAGTTTTAGAGACAACCTCCTCAAATTACAAGTAAAGGCAAAACAAGGCAGTGTCAAGCTCGTGAATAACTCTTACCACCTGTGAAGAGTGGTCATTCACGCCTGTGACTCACATTTTCCATCTATGAAGAAGCTAAATCAAAGAAAGGTAGAAAAAGGACAAAAGATTTCATGCCTTCCAATTCTAACTGTAAACTTCAGGTTGCACGCCCGTGACATGAGCCTCACACCCATAAAGATTCCTTTCTTGAGTTCTTGGAGATAGATGACAGAAGACTTCACGCCTTCCCTTCCCTTCCAAGTCATGAAGGTTAAAGTTCATGCCTATGACTCAACCTTCACGATTGTGAAGCAGGATTTCTCCATTTTGATAAAAAAGGATAGAAGGGTTCAAGAGTTTTGGTCCAAACCTTGAAGATCAAGCTTCACGACCATGACACCTCGTTCATTCCCATGAAGACCAAGATTTCCAACTGTGAACAATGATTCAGGGGTAGGATAAATTCCCAAGTTTTTGAATACCGGTTTGGCGCTAAGGCTTCACGCCCATGAAGAAATGGTCACGTTCATGAAAGCTGTATTTATTATGGTGGTTGAACGACTACTTACACGTTCAATATAAACATCATTTTTATCTATTCTAGGAAAAACCAAGAGCATTATTTTTTAGTATCAAAGTGTATTTATTCTCCACAACTACAAAACCCTTTTTATTCTACTCTTGTGAACAAGAGCTTAAGCTTGATTCTTGAGTAATTCAGTAATTCAATTCTTATATTCAAAGCTCAAAAGTGAGTTTGAGTGAGTGGGTAGAGAATTAATTGCTCTTGCAATTAAGATTGAGTGTCTTAGTTATGGGTTCGAGTGTTAGCCATCTAAGAGAACACTTGGTTATAAGTTGTGGATAAGCTTGCAAAACATAAAGATTTCAATCTACACCTAAAGTGGAATGTTAGTGGATTAGAACTAATTGAGGAGAGGACGTAGGATAAAAGAGTCAAAATTGAGTGTCTTCTTACTCTCTATCTTCTAGCATTTAACATCCCATTCTTACCTTTTTCATATTTTTATTTTTTTTTAAATCTCTATCAAATCCACAATCTCCTGTGTGAATATGATATTTCAATGATAATTGAAGTTGAGAAGTGGATGTCTAAGTCTAGAATTACCCTTACCATTACTGCTACATGTTTGATACTATCCTCTATCACTTGTACTACCATTGCCTATACTTTCAAAGCCTTTACACCTCTACCCACTAAACTGACTAGGTTGGTGAGAAAAGCTAGGTGTAAAATAAAAAAGTGGTTCCATAAAACTCAACATAAAATTTTAGAGATAAGCCTAGAGGTGGCCCATTTCTCCATATCTAGAGCATCCATTAGTAAGTCTCGGATAAACACTTGAATGTGATCCTCCACAAACCTGACAAGCTGAATTTCTAAACTTGGTATACCGAGCCTACTCCTCTACTTATCTCCTAAATGAGTTGTCCTATGCTTCTGCTCTCCTCTAAAACTAGTATCCCTAGAAGATATAGAATAACTACTGCTAAATCATCATGTACCTATCCACTGACCTCCAATATGCTTCTTACCTCT
This sequence comes from Ricinus communis, assembly GCF_019578655.1. NCBI lineage: Eukaryota > Viridiplantae > Streptophyta > Magnoliopsida > Malpighiales > Euphorbiaceae > Ricinus > Ricinus communis. Next base: position 14,729,389 of record NC_063256.1, on the reverse strand, counting down.
TCCCTTATTATTATACTTCTCTACCTTTCTAAGAATGGCCTTAATGTCTCGAGTGCATTCAATGAATGCTATTTAGGTAATGTTTATGTAACACCATTAAGGATAGCCTTGATGTTTGGATGTGACCCAAAAATGAACCTGTATACCTTGTTTCTCTTTATAGGTATTTCCTCCTAAAGCATATTTCAATAAGTCTATAAATTACTTGCAGTCATCCATTGATATCTCTATTTATCTCGCTTAAAGATAAACTTCCTTGCTTACTTTGTGGTCTTAGGTAAGTAATGCTCCAAAAATACATCAAAGAACATTGCCAAGTCAAATGAACCACAATATGTCTCACTTTGCCTTGTACTACTATCCCACTAGGCTCTTAAGTAAATAACTACACGATTCAATCTAATTAAAGTCTTTTAATAAAAATTAATCAAATTAAATTAAAATTATATCTCAAATTCTATTTCTAGGTTGAGTTTGATAAAAATAATTAATTATTAAATCTAATTATCAAAGAAAGTGACGGGCGGAGGCAACAAAGTTGAAGGAATTTGACACTTGCATCTTTAAATATATTTGAATAGCAAACATCAATTCTTGATATAATCTTTATTTATTTAACGAGTTCATTAATTCATCCAACATCATTGATGAACGTTGTCGCAATGGTTTGGAATTTACAAGTTTTGAGCACAGTTAGGGTGTGAATCAACATTTATTACTTATTAACCTTTTTCTAAAGATATCGGTGCTATATAAGTGAAAATAGCCATTATTAGAATCAAATAATTTAGCAATGAAAAATTAGCAACGGGTTGATGTCGCCGCTAATAGTGAAGGATTCGCAAGGGAATAACGATGAAAATATAAAGGGAAACTAAATGAAAAAATGGAGATGTTGGTACAACGGATTAGCGACAGACATTAGCAACGGATAGTTCCTGTGGCTAATTCCGTCGCTATATTTGGTGCCACTGTATGTCAGAAAGGATGGCGACGGATTTGGTGATTGATATTGATATATATATTTAGGGATGGATCTTGATTCATTGCTACTCAAGAGAGGTTACAGCTTTTAGCTCCATTTAGCAACATATTTATTTTTGTCGCAAGTCTGTTGCTAAGTGACTATTTAAACATGTTGTTTAAGTTATTCCTATTTTAGCGATGGATTAGTTCGTTGATAAACTTGAAATAACACAATAATGCACACCTTCCTTCTCCCCTTCTTTTTCCCTAATTTAAAATCCATAACTCCTTCCTCCATTTCTCTCATTTTTTTCTCTGTTACTCTTCCCTCTCACATGCTCTTTTTCTGTTTATGAGTATTTAAAAGAAATAAGAAGAAGACGACGATGTCGTCGCGGTTGCCACCGCCAACAAGAAAAACAAGGGTAAGGTTTTTTTATATTTTATTTTTTCTAGTTAATTTTTTTGTATATTTATATATAAATATTTCTTTTTTAGTTTTTGGATATTTAGTTGAAGAAGAAGAAGAAGAGAAAGAAAGAAGAGGTAAGTGTTTTGTGTTTTTTTAATTTTTTAATGTTTTGTCTAAATTATACCTATGTAATATATTTAGTAGTTTAATGAGTTGTTTCTAATTTCTAACTTTATTTTTTTAATTTTTATTTTATATTTTTTGTAATTTTTTAATATATGTGTCATATGTACATTATATTTCAATATTATAACTATTATTTTAAACATTTAGACTTATTTTGTTTTAATTTATTGATTAGTTAATTTTCTTAATTTATAATTATTATTTTGGTTTTTCTTGTTGCATTTTATATTTTCCATAAATTTTTAAATATATGTGTGTTATATTTACACTATATTTATTTTTATTACATTTTACTTTTGAATTTTGTTAAATTTACAAATATTATTTTAAGTATTTAAAATTATTTTATTTTAATTTATTGATTATTTTAATTGTCTTAATTTATAATAATTGTTTTAGCTTTTATTTTTGTTTCATTTTATATTTTTTTATAATTTTGTTAATGTATATGTGCTATATTTAGGTTTCAAATTAGGCTGATTTAATGACTATTTATTTTTTTTAATATATATGTATTATATTCATATTTAAGATTAGGTTAATTTAATTAAGCTTTGTGTATTTTATAATTTTTAATAAATTTAATTTGATGAATTTAATGTATGTTAAATTATATTGCCGATATATGTTATAATGTGTAAAGTTGGGTAAAAATATATAGTTTGGTAGCCCGACTCGATGTTTATATTAGAAGTATATTTTCTGTAGGGATATGGACTGATTTTTACAACTAGTTTAGGTCACTTACTAGAAAAAATGCTGCCAAAATTTTAGTAGAGATTATGCTAGCATTTCATTTAATTTTTATAATTGTAAAAAAATTAGATTAGTTCTATAATATATATACCCTATAGATAATTGATTAAGTTGGAATCTAATTTTAATAAAAATATATCTTTACAATTTTATTAATTATGATTTAGTCTTAAAATTGATATGAATCTGAATTAATGAATGAATAGTTTACCCGTGTATTCCATGAACGTTGTTATTATAGATAAAAATTAAAATTTGATAATTAAACTTAAACTTTGTATTTATCAATTATATTTTCTAAGGAAGCGAAGTACTAACTTTTAAAGAATAATATAAATATATGTGTACAATTTTATTAAAATTTAATAATTAAGTATTTAAAGTTTAGGTCGCATAAATTTATATATATATATATATATATATATATATATACTTTTTTTTACTCACGTGCGTTGCACATGAATATTAAGTATTTGACTCATTATTACTCAAAAAAATAAAATAATACATACATTTTAAAATTTAGATTTGTAAATATTTATACTATTAAAATTAATGACAAAATCCTTATTTATAGTGTATTCATCTACAAATTACCTAATTTATAATTTATGAGATTTATACTAATTATTTCTATAGCTAGCAATAAATAAATTTAATATATTATTAGAATTGAAGATTTATATATATTGTAAAAGTATATTAATTTAATGAAATAGTACCATAATATTGAAAATTAATATTCCTAACAAATGTAATATAATGAGATATTCTCTATTTGAGTTTTTCTTTCGTCAAACCTTTTTTTATTAAAGCTCTAATCTAGAACTAATGTATATTTAAACCTTTTTTCTTTATTTTGGCTTTTTTCTTATTTGATATATATTTTTCATAAAATTAGTTATAAATTTAACATTTTAGCGACCACATAACTGAATATAACTGAAGCTTAATTATAAAAAATATTTCAACAGAATTGAAGTTTAATTATATTCTCATAAACATAATCAAAATAAAATAGTTTATCATTAACTAATCATAGCCAATACACTGCAAAAACTTATCTAATAGTTGTCGTAATATATTATTTGATGATAACAACAATAAACTCTATGCAAAATTTATGTAGTATTTGCCGAAGTAAATACCAATTATACTAAAGCCAAAAAGTCATATGCATATTGTACCCAATAAGTCAATATATTAGCAAAATATGTTTAATTATAATGTTTTTTTTTTCATTTTCTATAGAATCTTTTTAATTTATTTTTGTTAACAATTTCTTAATACTCTATCTCTATTACTATATCTTAATTATTCAACACCATGATAATATATGTGACTAAGTAATTTGTTGACCAAAAATAGACAAAATATATTATATGCATTAGTAAGAAAGTCCATTCCTAACAATGTTACTTTTAGTAAAGTGGTACTAAATGTATCTAAATTTATTTATGTTATTTTTTTAAATAATTTTTTTTATTTATAATTTTTTATTATCCTAGTTGTATATAAATTTTATCCCTATATTACTAATATATATTATCTTTTATTATTAATTATATTAAATAAGTAAAAAAAACCAAATCAATTATCTTAACAACACAAATTATAAGACCGTTTCAATAATTTTGTTATTCTCCCCTTTTTACACTTTTATATATGTTATGATTATTGAAAATTAAATTTATTAACTTTAAATTATATTAGTTTATAGAAATGTAATTATAGTTCTTTTAAAATTTTCATTAGTTCTACTTAATATTATACTCCTAATCAAGGCTAAAAGTGTTATCTGCCTCCTAAATTTGGAGGCAATTAGTTTAGATTTTAAATTTTTTGGCCAATTTGTTAGTAACTTGATGAAAGTAGTCAATTCAATCCAATTACAATATTTAATCTATAAAAAAATTAAATTTGATCCTTAAACTTGATATTAAATATCAATTTGTATAAAAATAAATTTTTATTAAATTAGAGTAAAATTATTTAAGTTTAATTTGAGTTAATCCTAACATTTAACCAAAATAATATTAGCCTCCTAATAACAATTAATGAATGTAAGTTGCTAAATCTATGAATATATAGTTACATTTGTGCATTTGGTAATTTTTATCGCAATAAATTAAATAACTAATTAAAGCTATTGAATATTTCAATTAATTTCTTCTTGAAAGTAAAAAAAAAACTTCACCTACATTGTATATATAAAGGTTTTAAGCATTATTTTCTCTTTTGAATTGAGCCGCTAATCTAGTAATCTCTAGATTTTATTTTTCATTATCCATATGAATTAATTAATTAATTAATTATCATGTAGTGTTCCTTTTTTTCAATAATAAAAAGATTATCATAAATTATTTATTTGAAAAGAATTTTGATTTCATTATTGCAATGTCCTACTTTTTTTTTTCTTTTGTAGTTTAAAATTTTTATATTATAAAGAATTAGATTTCTAAAGTTAGACATATATTATATTAACTAATTTTTTAATATCCTAGTTGTATATAAAATTTATTCCTATATTACTACTATATTAGTTATCATGCAATTTTCTTTTTCTTTTTTCAATTATGAAATTTTAATAGAATTAGACTTTTTAAGTCATACATGATTATATCACCTAATTTTTTAATATCCAAGTTTTATACCAATTTTATTCCGATATTACTACTATATTAGTTATCATGCAATTTCTTTTTCTTTTTTCAATAATAAAAAATGATCATAATTTATTCATTTGAAAAGGACTTTTTTCTCACTCTTGCAATGCTCTATGCTTTTTCTTTTTAATACTTTAATAGTTTAAGCTTAGCAAATATATCTTTTAAGAATCTTTCAATTTCAAAATTAGAATGTCTACACAGTAATATTAAGAGATGAGCAATGTGGCACGTCTGAATGCATAAGCCACTGGAAAGTGAGAAAAATGCCAGAATCTCAGCACCCAAAATCACTATTGACAATGTATAGCGCTGAAAATGCTATTTATTATCAAAGCAATTTAGAGACTCTAATTTATTGCCTTCAATAGATTTTGTTCCCAATTTTTAGTATCGAAAACAACACAAGATCTCATCGACAAGCTCATCCTCTATAAACCCAAAAACAAAACAGACACAAGGTCTCATCTTTCATCAGATTTTTCAAAATCCAGAACTAATAGAGCCTTTGGAAAGGATTTTTTTCTCACTCTTGCAATGCCCTACTTTCTTTTCTTTCTTAATACTTTAATAGTTTAAAATATTTGTATTATAAACAATTATGAAAATTTTAATAGAATTAGACTTTTAAAATTAGACATATATCGTATTACCTAATTTTATCATAATTGTTTTATTTCTATATATTATCTTTTTTATTAATTTTATTATATTAGTCAAAGACTAAGTAAATCAATCTTAACAACACTAATTAACAAGATCTTTTTAATAATTTTGCTTATCCCCCATCTTCGCACTTTTATATATGTTGTGATATATATATATATATATATATATATATATATATATATATATATATATATATATATATATATATATTTGTGGATGACTAGATGACAATGTCGGTGGGTGATCAGGAGGCAGACCACCAGCAATACCAGCCCGTGGTAGATCAAGGCAACGACAGCCACCTCCTCCACTCGGTACAGTACATCACCTCCACCATCTATTGTGTCACCATTGGCTACTCTGGTGATAGCTTCGGGTGCTACTCAACCACCATCTATTACGTCACTATCAGTTGCTTTGGTTGCTACTCCATCATCTCCACAGCTTAAAGATTTATATGCGATTGCTAATCCACTACCACCGTAGCTTTAGATACATTTATAGTTGCTACTCCATCGCGTTGTACAGGTGTTGGGAATCCAGTGACTAAGGCTTCCGTCGCGACTGGACACATTCACCTGCCGTCAGTAGGATGACTGGATATGGCTTGCGTCTCCTCAAGATTGATCCAGCAAGGTACTTTTATATTATAGTATATAGGATTTTAGTTTTTATTTTACTTACTGTGTTATTTTAATTTGTTAAATTTCTTTATTTTTGGTGCAATGGCTAGTTCTTCTAGTCGCATGCTACTTCATCTGCTATGATCTAAAGCTTTCTTCTATATTTATATGTGAGTGGGCCTGATTGGAAGAGCGTGTGCCATATGACGTTGTTGCCTTCTATTGGGATGAGTTTAGGATAAATTATTGTTAACTATTTAATTCTTGTTATAACTCTATATATAAATATATTTAAATTATTGATTTAACATATTTTTTTCATTTTTTTAAAATTGCAGAAGGTCCGGCATTGGGATCCTCGACTTGATACCATGGTGTATCCGAGATAGTATGCACAAGCTGGCACCCAGTACAGTGACAGGTTGTGCAAGTAGAGGGCCAAGGGTTAGAGACCAGATAGGGTTTGAGAGAAGGTGTGGAGTATTTGGACTCATTGGTCCCCTAAGCAGTTTTAGAGGAAGCGTGCTACTGCCTCTAGGAATCGGCGCAGCACAACTAGGGGCGAGAGATCGGGACCGTACTTCATTTGGGGGTTCGATCTTCATGACTGAGCAAGCCAAGAGAATGGTATGTAATACAATTTAAAAATTTCACATTTATCAATTTAAATTGAATTATAAAGACTTATTAGCATGTTAACTTTTATAATTACTGCTTCTTAAACATATGATCACGCACATGAGTTAGGCCGGAAGCTCAACCCTGTTGAGCTGTTTGAGGCCATGCACACTTAGCAGACACCAGATGGTGGCCGTCAGTACATCGACTAGTGATCTCAAGCTGTCGTTGTAAGACTAAAAACAACAATTCAAATATATATGTTTATAATTTTTCCTAAAATTATATTATTTCTAATATTTAAATTTTTTATGTTCAGAATCGGTACCATCAGCTAGTATAGACTGTTTCTCAGCTAGCTAAGGGATCCACAGAGCCGCTAGAGCTAGACATTACAAAGTTATTCCTCGAAGCAGCAAGCGGTGAGAAAAAACACCAGGGTCTATGCAATGGGTGCTAAGCACCCTCTTTCTTCAGCCATGGATCGTCCTACAGCTCCACTGCCAAGTCTTAAATGATAAACGTCATAGATCCTCTGAAGACACGAGTCATCGAGACTGTGCAATAGGTGCAATCTGTGTTAAATGAGATAGACTTGTCCGCTGCTAGGAGCAAGAGGAGGTGACTTATGGTATCCGTACATATGTCCAACATCTCATCCGAGAGTTCCCCACAGAGTTTCTGATGCTCGACACATCCTCCTCCGCCCTACCCTAGCAGCAACATCAGCAGCATCAATAGGATGACCAGGATCAGCCGGTCACTGACTCGTAGTTTAGGTCTTTTTGTCCTTTGTGTATTTTTTACTATACACTACAATAAACATGAATAGTACTCATTTTTTATTATATCATATTTTTTATATATTGCCTTTTTTATATATCAATCAAATCTGATTAATTATTTAATATTAATATTTAAAAATTATTAACTCAAATATAAAATAAAAAATAAAATACATTGCGATGGATTAATAATGGATAATCTATCGCTAATACCCTATAATTATCGCAAGATTAGCGATGAAAAGTTCATTTGCCAAGTTAGGATGGATTCAGTGATGGATAGTGCATGTCGCTAAATTAGCAACGATGTCCATTGCTAAATCTAGTGACAGTTATGGTCGTTCAACAATCAGACTGTCGCTACTTCGGCGATGGAAAAAACCTATCTTTTTTTATGAGGAGTAGATTAGCAACGTGTATAGATCCACTGCTAATCCGTCATTGACTCATTCTAGCGACATAAAAGTTTGTCGCTAAATTGCTTGTTTCTTGTAGTGAGCCAATTTTAAAACTTTTAGATCTCACATTCAAAAGTATTCTTCTCTTTACCATCTCTTACGCGTATTTGCTCAGTTTACTATTAACTTGTAATTTGTTAATTTCTTTATCTTTAGGTCAAAAGAAGCATAAAATAGTGATTTTTTATTAGTTGGTGAATTTCTCCACTAAACACATGCATAATTTTTTGTTAGGTTCGGTTATTGCTTTTTTTTTTTCTCCATTTGGATAGTTTATGGTTTCTTCTTCTCTTTCTTGCACATTTTTAGAAATTTCTTAATATTGTTTGTGAATTTATTTTTATTATTTATTAATTTAAAAATTTGTAATACCCGAAATCTTTTTTTTTAGTAATAAGAATAGTAATAACTAATAAGAGTTTTTATTTAATGTAATTTTAATTAATTGAATTGGGATGATTTAAAATAGAATTTTAATGCTAGATAGAAATAAAGGAATTTATTTATCTATATCTAATTAGTTTGATTTTTTCAAGAAATTAATTAAGTGAGTTCCATAGAGGATAAATTATATTTTATATATATAGGTCACACTCAAATTTCCTCCCAATATGAATTAAATATTATATTTGAAAGTTATGAAAGAAATAGTAAATAATATTCTTATAAAAGAATTTATTGAGGAATGGTAAAATTTTAATTAGCAATGGTGTTGGATCAAATTATAATCAACAAATTGGTTAGTTAAGTTAATTAAGTGTTAGGATTAATTTGACAATTAATTATGAAATAAGGACTAAAAGAATAATTGCATTAATATGAGGTTTAAATGAGAATTCTTAAAGTTGATATCTTTGTAATTAAATATGTCGATAAGGGCATTTTAGTAATTTCACTATTAAAAGTAAGGGTAAATAAGTAACTCTCTATTTTTAATAATTTTAATTTAGCTCAAATTAAGTAAACAGGGGTTTAATTGAAATTCTAAAGAAAAGATGGAGGGTTAAACATAAATTTTGCAGGGGGTAATAGTTAGAATTTAAAAAGAATGAGGGTCTAAATGGTTATTAAGAAAAAATTGAGGGACCAGTTTTCGATAAGAAAAGAAAGAGAAGAGAAGGAGATCGAAGAAGAAAAGGAAGAAGGGAGAAGCTTCCATCGGCGTCAATGGTGGAATGGTGAAGGAGGCTCGGCTAAGCGTGGTGGCGACGGCGGGAGGCAGAGGAGGCACCAGTGAGTACAGCGGCAGTTGTGGCAGCATCTGTGAGCGCCGAGGGGCCGTGAAAAGTGGAAAAGAAGGCAGCCGCTCTCTAACGCCGTTCCTGGCATTTCTGGCGTCCAATGGCGGCGGTTTTGGTCTTAAAATGACCGGCGACTTGAGGGCTTTCAAGTAGGGGCAGCAATGTCGGCAATGGTGACCGAAGAAGAGAGTTTTAGCAAAGTGAAGGCAGCCGAGTTTTTGGACTTTTCCGGCCATCTCCGACAAGTTATGGCCTATCGGAGTTCATGGATGAACTTCCCTCAGCTCAAGCTTTCCAATGGCACTGATTTTGTAGCGACCGAACTCCGTTTAAAAATCGATGGTCGAAACTGTCTGTGATTTTCTTCGAATGATCAGGGACTGGATCGAAGAATCAGATGCTAGAATCATCGCCTGCGTATTATTTCAAGTCCGTAGGCACGCTCGGATCGTTGATCGGACTCTGGCAGTTGAAGGCGAGTCGTCCGATTTATCAAGCGTCTCGATAATCCATCATTTCAACTCGCTCCACCTGAGGCATAGGAGCAGAGCAAGAGAGTCGTCAGAACTGTAAGTTAAAGTCATATATCTGCTATACTCCGCTATACATGTGTTATGCTAAAATTTTACGTGCCAATTCCGATTCAATGATTTAAAAATTTAAATTATTTATTTATTTACTATTCATAATATACTATTTTCTACATTATTGATATTATGATTGCATGTTGACTTGGGATGAGACAAAAGTAGAACATGCCACCTGATGGGTTGTATCAGGACTGCGTGTGCATCAGTATAAATCTGAGTCAAAAAGTAAAAGAATATTTTAAGACTTGCCCTGGTCGAGTTCAACTCTTTGGGTTGTGTAGAGTTTGAGTGTCGATTAAAGGTCCCTAGTCGAGCATTGCTCTCTAAGTGTCGATTTTATTGGAAATCAAGTGACCAGACTGGATTTAAGGACACTGGTCGAGCTCCGCTCTCTGGGCACCAGTCCTATTGGAGTGAGAGAGCCGAAAGGCTGTTGAGATTAGGGTTCTGTTGAGGTACTTGTCCCGTAGCATGTAAGATATATTTTATTGAATTATGGCATGACACGCGTTTTGACATGACCTAAAATTTTATTTGATTAAATAAATATTTTATTGAGGTGGTTGTATTCATTTTTGGATTATATGATTTTAACACACTCTTGAGACTAACAATCTCAAATTTAACTGTTTTTCAGGTGTTTGATAGTTTCCGTAGTTCTTTTTCTCTAGCAGCCCGGCTTCCTTCATCTTTAGGTTTAATGTAACTGATTTTATTGGTAATGTTTGATTTTTAAATTCTAGATTCTCCGCAGTAGTAATTTCAAAACTTATCATTTTGTAATGGCATGTTAATTCAGGTATTGCCTAATTATACTGGCAGACTGGATTAAATATGTAGTATCTGGGTGGTTGAAAGTTAGTTATGGAATAGTGTTATAATGGATAGAATTTGGATTATAATTTGATTGAGTTAGTAATTAGTCAGGCTTGCTACAGGTATTGGTGGCATTATGCCTACCTATTCCTTAACGCTAGTCACGGGTCCAAAAATCAGATCGTGATAAAATTTTAGTAAGAAAATTAAATATTTAGAAAGCTATAAAATGAAGTTTACTACTATTAATAACTTATTTAACCAGGTTGTACAGAGTTTGTATGTGTTTTTTGTGAAGAAAGATAACAGTTTATGAGTAATTCAAGGTAAACATTTATTAGATGAATACACTCTTTATAATACTTTTTTTGGATTAAGGTTGATATTGTTATTTTTCAATTTTTATGAAGAATGAAAAGCATCAGATTTTAGATAGGTTTAATTTTAAAGATAGAGTTTTTTATGTTTATAATCTTTCAGAGGTGTTATGAATAATATTGTAGTGTCTGAAATTGTTCATGTGTATTCTAACTTGTCACATTTTTATACGTTTGGTGTTTATGGGAGTAGAAATGATATTAAATTGGATGTTGAACATTATAAGGATAAACTTTTGACGGTCTATTTAAAGTGAAGATGTTTGGTGACTTACCTATACAAAAATATAAGCATATAGTTATTTCTTTTAATGATTTTTAGTTTTTTATTGACTTTATTGCTTTTTTTATATTTTATTTATTGTGGTTGTAGTGTTTTTATTTAATTATTTATTGAGTATCTCATTTTTGGGAAGGAGATATCTCATGCAAATTTTCAATATAGAAACCGCAATAAGGTAGTTGTTCTCTTGTACATATATGGCAAATGGAAGCAACTCGAAGAATTTGAAAACGAAGTTGAAGTTCCTAGAAGATTGATTAGAGGGGTTGACGTTAAGACACGAAAAGAGAAAAAAAAAAGATTGATGCTTTTCATTATTTCTAATATTTTTTATTAAACATTATTAGTTTTTCATTATTATTTTCTTTTAAAATTGTTACTACTCAACACTATCTAGATATTTCTCATGTAATTTAAATATTTTTTTAGTTTGTATTTATTTGATAATTTGTTATTGCATAGTCGTACTTATAACTATAGAATTTATTGTTCATTTTTTTATCATTGATTTTATATTTTATATTAAATTAGTTTTAGATAGTTAGTAAATGTATATTTTATTTTAGTAAATATATATCTTTTACTATTGAATATTTTTCTAATTTCTATTTTGTTTATATAAACTAGTATTAGATACTTTATATATATCTAATGTATATCATGTTTTAGTAAATATATACTTTTTGTCGTTGAATTTTTTTAAGTTGCATTATATATTTCATTTAAAAAAAAAATTAGATACTTAACATATACTATTCTTTGACAAATACATACATTTTCTGTTGAACTATTTGTTAGTTTGTATCATATTTTATTTGAAAAAGTCTGAGATACCTAATATATATATATAATGTATTTTTTTTTGTTAAATATATACCTTTTGTTGTTACTTCTTTTTACCGTTTTACAAATATTTTTGTTTACATTCTTTTTAGCTTTTTAAAATACTTAAGATACTATAAATAATGATTGAATTATTCATTTAAAATCTTAATATTGAAAGAAATCGATATTACATATCATTAGTATTTAAAGACAAATATAATTAAAAATCACTATATACTTTATTGAGTTTCTGTTAAAATTATAATACATATACTTTTTTTCTTCAATATATTCCAAACATATTCTTATTTTTACTTTGTAGCAATTTATCTCCCTTTTTAAATATGATATTCTCAACACATCTCTAAATCTTTAAATTAGTAAAATAACTGTTAGATTTCTTATTTATTTATTTATCATTGATATCACAAAATTAACCAAAATGCAATAATATTTCATAACAAGTAATGTGATTTAGATTTAATTTTTATTAAAAGTATTACCAAACATATATTATTTTTCTTCAACGTCTACTCAACATATAACTTTTTTTTATCTTGTCATTGATTTTTTTCATTTTCTCATATTTAATATTGAAAACACATTTCAAAATCTATAAATTAGTAAAATAACTATTAAATTTATATTTATTCAATACTGTTAACTGAAAATTAACCAAAATATAACAATATTTCACAAAAATTAAATTTGTATTGTTGAATGTAGAGATTTTTTTCGGATTCAAAATTTACCTATAGTGTTTAATATTTCTTTTATGTCAATAATGATTTTGATGTTGAATCACTTTTAAAATTAATATTGTTAGTCGGTTCCTAGTACTAATTAATTTTTACAACTAGTTTTCGATAATTAATCCTTTGTATTTTATACTTAGTTTTTAGTTCTTCTTATTTTCCTTTCAAGAAACCAAATATGCATATTTTTGTAAATAAAATTTTATTTGAGTATTTTAATTGACAGTGACTTTTATATGTATTTTTATAATTATTTTATACTTTTAAAACATTTATAAAAATATTTTGATAAAATCCAACGTGAAACGAGTTGTGGCCCACTTGTTTTCGCAACAATACTATTACTGATAAGAAATCTTTTATCTAAAATTACGATGCGGACCATCACAGAATATGAAAAATATCAAACATCTCACAATTATTAGTCTGAACTCTTACCCACCTAATACGGCGGGATATAATACTTTTACTAAACTGTGGATTTCTGTAGATTCCAAATTAAAAAATATACCATAGATTTTATATATATGGTTTACCGTTTGAGAAAATCTATATAGTTTTTAACAGTTAAAAACATGACACAGAATTCCAAAGTCAAATTTGGTGAAGCGACGGAAAAGTCTAATAGAATATGCATTCCCTCTGTGTTCGTTTTCTATTTGTATTGTCACTTTCAAACCCATTTCTCCCCCTCTTAAATGACTCATCCACTCTCTGATCCTTCTAACTGGGAAAATGAAACCAACAAAGGTACAGTATATTTATTTCTAATTTGCCTATCTCCAACCTCTCTCTCTCTCTCTCTCTCTCTCTCAATAGCCTCTCCATTAAAAATGGTCCAAAAACATGTAATGATATTCAGGTCAGAGATAGACACTAGACAAGGCCACAAGCTTCGTGTTTTATGGTCTGCATAAAAATGATAGACTAATTCTGCATTAAGAGACTGCCAAATCACTTGTGGACTGTCTGCCTTGTGCCTCCCCCATATGACATAGAATAGATGGACCATAGACATACTTCTCTGATCCACTTGAAGATTGCCCCCCTATCCTCTTGACACCAAAACCAAACAAATAAATGATCTAGCTTCCACTGCATCCTTCTTCAGATCTTTCCACAGGACCACTGTCTCCTACAATATGGGGCCCACCCATACCCCATTTACATACCCAACCATCCTAAAACCCTAATTACAAAACAGAACTTCTCCCCCTTCCCTTCCCCCGCCACATGTCTGGGACTGCAGATTACTTGACCCCATGGCCATCAAGCACACAAGTTCTTGTGTAGACATAATAATAATGATGTGTAAACCATCTATAGTACCTGCAAATAAATGCTGTAATTCGCGAGTAGGCGTGAATAAAAAGAATATAAATCATTCATTCAACTCTTATGAACTGCAAGAATCTGGATTTTAATACAAGGCACAATACAAATTGGAGAACCAATATATTGGTCCCCTCACAAATGGTGAGAACTGGTATCACCTGAATAAACAGAAAAAGCTACAGCTTTTGGGCTATTTCACAGAACTGTTAGTAATACATACATATTATCTTGATGCTATTTCACCTATCTATATGTTGCACCTATCATACCCAGAAAACCATGATGAGGGTTCTGTGAGTTTAGATAACTCACCATCTTCACCATTATTATTATAAAATGGCTCAAATTCCTCCCTCCATCGCTCACCTTCACTAAGTGGTTCACCGGTGTCATACTTGGCTGTTTCACAATCATTATAAGCAGGCCTTATTGCTTCTCTGGGCAGACGAGATTCTGCTACAAGCTCATTGAGAGTGCTTATCTCACTTTCATGTTTTCTCTTCAACTTATCTATTAGTTTAAAGACATTTGCCGTTTCTTGTTCAGCATCCATAGCTCGCTTCTGCCAAAAGAATATGAAGTTAAAAAAGAGCATGTCACATTACCAAGCTAATGAAGTGAAATAAAAGAATTCGCAAACGCATAGAAATCCAGATGATACTTACAGAAATTACATAACTAGCACCGCATTTTACAGTTCTAAGCAGCAAATATTACCCTAAGCATGTCTATAGTGTGCAAATCTAATGCTTCATTACACTTGCAATTTTCAGATATATGGATGCAGAACTGCTAAAGCTAACTGTTGATTCATTTACTCATTAAATAAAACTAATATAAAATAAATAAATAAACAATCATCAACAATTTGTGAGAATCTGTGTGACAGTTTTCCATCAGTCTCAAAACTCTACAAGCTTTAAAAATAATATCCAGACTAGCATGTAATCATGATAAAAATAAATAACAGACATAATGACCGTGTATAATTCAGATGCACATACAAGAAAACACGCTTGAGAAAGGGAAAAAATAGCATTTGATTTCTAAATATATGAAAATTCAGCCCTAGACAGGGAAAAATGGAGAAAATTGATTAATGTACCAATAATTCTGGGACTAAAACTTAATGAGGGAATCTTAATGTTCAAATATGAAAAATCTTATATTTGAGTGTGCAAAGAAAAAGTGATGTTGATGCTGCTACAATGATCTTTAGCTATACTTAACATAAATCCCTAGAGAAATTTTTTTTATTAATTGGCTCATGAAGAAATTCAGCAAATGAGCATTATCTAATGTAATGACAACAGAAAGATATTAGAGAAGGTTGCATGCAATAGGTAAAAGTAATTTTTTCTATAAGCATTTTCTCTAGCTTAGAACTCCATCAAGAGTGCAAAGTGACATTTTGGGAACTAGGATGCTTAGGTGCTGGCTTTGCTTTTCTGGTTTAACTTGAATGTGCATGTCCTTTGCATTTGGTACATTCATTTGTTTGTATGGATCCTCTTGCACAGAAT
Source organism: Ricinus communis (assembly GCF_019578655.1). Taxonomy (NCBI): domain Eukaryota; kingdom Viridiplantae; phylum Streptophyta; class Magnoliopsida; order Malpighiales; family Euphorbiaceae; genus Ricinus; species Ricinus communis. Next base: position 14,713,505 of record NC_063256.1, on the reverse strand, counting down.
TCCATCAAGATCATTAGTACGCAAAGTAATATCTTGGAAGTAGGGTGTTTAGGTGCTGGCTTTGCTTTCTACTGTAACTTGAATGTGCATGTCCTTTACACTATACTCCGGAAGGGAGAAAATAAGAAGGAAAATGGACAATGGAAAGGAGAAACACTAAATGGAAATAGGATGAAGAAAATTTTAAAAAATTATTAACTAAGAGGCAACTAATTGTATTAATACCTCCCACATTATCTCCATTTTGGAGAATAATTTTGCATGAGAATTGCACTAGATTTATTTACTTTCAGCTTCCTTTGTCCCGCACACTTTGCTTCAGCTTCAATTTTCTTTCCCCAAACATTCCCCTTTTCCATATAATGTCTAATATCTGACATTTGGATTTATTTTCTTTCAATTTCATTTGTCTTGCAGGCTTTGCTTCCCCTCCATTTCAATTTATCTATTATCTACCAAAGAATAATAAGAATTTCAGGACTACTCCTATTATATAATCGTGCCAAACAAGATCACATGATTATATCACACTTCTTCTAGACAAAGCAACCTAACAGGGAATCAAAACTAGGGGAATTTTGATTTATTTTCTTTCAGTTTCATTTGTCCTACAGGCTTGCTTCCTCTCCATTTTAATTTATTTATTTTTTGCCCAAGAATAATAAGAATGCGATGACTAGGACTCCTATAATCTAATTGTAACTTGTATAACCCAAACAAGATCATATGATTGTAGCGAGCTTCATCTAGACAAAGCACACTAGCAGGATTTAAACTAGGATCATTTTGAAGTAACCTGGGCAACAGCAACAGCTTCTTCTGCTTCTTTCAGCCTCACGAGTAATTCTCCCGCAGCTTCCACAGCCTCAGCAGTATCCCTTAATTGAGCCTGAAGAGCTTTATTTTCATCTCTAAGATACCGCCTCTCCTTTTCTCTTTCCACTTTGATGGCTGAAATTTCTGCAGCAAGAGCATTTATAAACTTGGATTCAGCACCCCTGACTCCAGCTCTGGAAGCAGCTTTCTTAACATCATCTATTCCTTCTTGGATCTTCCTGTGTCGTGCAAGTAATTGAATATGTTTTTCCTCAAGATCTGCATACTGTTCAAGCATACGTGCATGTCCCTCCATGGCCATTTGCATTGCTTCCTCCAATTCTGCTGCACATCTCTTCTCCATCTCTAATTCATGCCTTGTTTTTTCAGCTAGCGTCCTGCTAGCATTAAGTTCAGTTCTCAATTCTTCCGCAAGCAAAATCCACTTGCTCTCTGCCTCAGTCCAACGCACTCTCTCCTGTTCAAGTTTCAGTTCAGCACTCTCCTCAGTTGCCTCTGGAATTGCGCTAAGAGGTGAAGGCACATGGGGCTCACATGAATATGTTAATTTTAATATTGAATTTCTTTTCAGAGCAGAAGAGCATGAAGAGTCAACATAGTACTGTAATTGGTTTCTTAAATCTTGGATCTCTTCCAATAACACTTCCCTTTCACCCAAATCATAGAAATTTCGATAATGTTCTAGCTCATCTTGAACTCTTTTCAGCTCAATATTTGTCCTTAAAACATCAGGATGATTCTCATATTTCTCCTTCAAAAGCTGTAAACTAATTGTTAGATACAATGTTAAAGAAATTAGTAAAAAGGGCAATCTTAAGAAGCAAATCATACTTTATGTTCATGCATAAGTGATACTAGCTCTTCCTCCATGAACTCCTCAGTAGGTAAAACACCATCCATAAGACTCTCAAGCCGAAGAATTTTATCCTCCCTCGTCTCCCCTATTATGGCATTGCATTCCCTCTCATGCTTGTACTGTTGCACCTGTAAATGTTACCCGAGAACTCATCATGTTAGCTCAAAGTAAATAGCAGCTTTGTTGGCTGTTGTAAAAAGTAATAACCTACCAAACGTTTGAGCTGCATTATCTCAGAATTTTGTTTGGCGCAAAACTCCTCCAGAGCCATTTCTCTGCGGATGGCTCCTGCTAAAACCTTCTCCACTGCCTGTTCAGTAAATGAACAAAAAACATCACCTATATATGGTACATATATACAAATAGACTTAGAAAAGCTATGCATCATATACTAAGGCCATAAAATTACCTTGGGCACTTGTTTTTTGGATTTATCTGCGGACTCTGAGCCATCGATTGGTACTAACTGCAAGCTTAAGCTATCGTCAGCATCTTTGTCATCCAGTTTCTTTCTCTTGCAATTCTTACAATAAAATAAATCTGGATCTTCTTCTGGTATGTCATTAAAAAGAGTTTGCACAGCCACATCAACTTTTTCAACCAACAAAATTGATTTTAAATCTGCAGGTTTACATGAAAACCTAAAGGATGATCGCCTGAATGCTGAACTCTTGCGATGACTATCAATAATTTCCAAGCCTCGATGGAGGCTAGCTGCTAAATGCTCTGTTGGTGCAAGAAAACTTTTAATTGTCTGAGTAGGCAGAGCTTTAGAAGAACTGCTTTTCATGGATTTCATAAAAGAACTGCATGCATCCTCTAAGTTTGCCTTACTTTCGTCCTTAGAATCTTTCTGGGAAGCTGTTAACATTGATGAAGTCCGGAGACTTTTCCTGCTGCTGCTGATTCTGGGTGAAACACTTGGAGTTGGAGATTTGAGAACTGGTGATACTTTACATGGGACTATGCTGAGGCTAGAAGGTGATGCATAATTCACTGTGTCATTTTGGGAATCATTTGCTTCACATGCAACTGAAACTCCTGTAGAAGGTCCACTATGACAATCAGAGATAGCACGAGAAGCACGAATTTGCCCCATTTTGCTTGGTAATCCTTCAGTCAACAATTCACTAACTGAGGAGCTGAGATTCCTTTCCTCAGAGGACTTCTCAGAGGAATCTACATCAAATGTATCAATGGATAAATGGACTACTTCCTTATATTTCACATCCACCAAATCATGATGAATGTTGTCATTAATGTTGGAACCTTGGGATGTTCTAACAGGGTCAGCACAATCAACAATCATAATTTCACGTTTCTCTACTAGTTCAGATATGCCTTCTTCCATATCAACATCTGTATCCTCAGAAGTTTGTTTCTGGATACATCTTTCACTAACAGTATTGCAATCTTCAGTGCCCATTGGTGGCAGTCCAACCTCAATGCAGAGCTTTTCAACAGCTTCCTCATCAATTTCCATCTCCTCATCACCATCCTCATCTACTTGAGGCAGGTGAGAATGTGGATGAATGAGGCTTTTTAGTATATTCAAACTTTTTCGTGTATCCCAACCTGTAGGGTTGCTGCTATTTGCTTTCACTCGATGTAATTCATCCTGTTCATTCATCCATTGGAGTATTATAAACATGTGCATATTTGCATTTATGAAACAAACTGATTAATAAACAGGAATAAGAGCCTACTCTTAGCTGACGGATTACTTCTCGCAAGTGATTCACGTCATCCTCCATCTCTTCATTAACAACTGCCTTATTCTTGATTGCCTTTGCACGCTGTGCAAATCGCAATGTACTGAAAGTTTCACTCTTGCAACTGCAATATTGATTTCAATGAACTGCTATTATGAGATAGGTAGAGAGGGATCCAGGGAGGTTGATAAAAAACAACATGGTCAGAACTGTTACCTCTGTGCAGGAGAAACAGCACATACCATTGCTAATTTTGCATTACCACCAAGAGAATCTTGCAACAAAAATGTCAACCTGGAGTCTCTGTAAGGGATATGTCTTTGCTTTCCAGTTTGCGAAACTTCAGCAAGAATGTTTATCAAGTTCCTGCAACATCAGTAATTGGGAACAATTAGCAAAGAGATTTGATTTGAAAGAACAATAGCAATCACAAGTTACATTACTTTAGTTTGCCAGTTTATTCTTTTTGCAATCCTAATATGTATTTCTGCAAAATAATTTCATACTCATCTATGATTGGCACTCTGTACCTTTTATTCCTGGATAATGCCTACTTTCAACTCATACTTTGGGCTGCAACTTACATCTTTCCACATTATTGAGGTTAACCTATTTTATTGTTTTGGTTTTTTGGTTTTTCGGTTTCTTTGGTTTTTTTTTTATCACCCCTGCAACTCCATAGTAACTTGAAAGCATGAGAAGCAACATGAATACGGGTGGAGCTCAAATCAAACCAAAATGACACTTTATTCATACCTCAATCAGTTTTTCTTTTTTTTTTTTTTGGTCTCTTCTCTCTCTTTGAAGGTGAAAACAAATCTCTCTTTAGGTTAAAGAAAAGAATCAGCTTGAGAAATTTATAATTTGCACCAGATGAACTATAATTAGCTTGTCCTTTTCAAGCATAATGATGGGTTTCTATCTTCTACACATTAAGCCACCTTCATCATTATGTGCTAAGACAACAGGATCTTCTTGATTCCATCTGATCAATGTTCTCAAAGCAGCAAAGTTTAAAAATTCTCATGAAAACCTCAGAAGTAAGCCTCATCAATTCTCTATTTTTTTATTGATCAGTTCAAAACAACTTCAAAGAACTGTCCCATAGCAATTATAGGTGTGGCTAAACTTACAATAATTTAAGAATTACACAAGTTGCGTACTGCATTTAAAGGGTTCTGAAACTTATACTGCCTAATAAATGATTCTGTATCATACTGATTTAACTCTTTGACATGGCTCTGGAGGCAATAAAGTAGATTTTGCAACCATAATTTGCAAAAGAGCACCAGAAATAAGTAATGAAATAGAAAGTGATTGTACCCAAGCTGTGATAGAGATCGGTTTATATTTCCAGCTTCCTTCAAGCGCTCCCCTGCAGCACCGGTTAATTTCTGTCGCTCTGACCCAGCTAGATCAACAAGATTTATTCTACTTGTTTTCAAGCTGCTTATGCCATCTGCCATGCTCTATAAGAAAACAGTTTACTTTAGTATTCCATCAGTACAAATAAGGGATAAAAAACCAGAATAAAACAAAACTTTAACTTTGCTTAAAATGTTTATCCACACTCAAAGATGCCAATTTAATTTCAGTACAAATATTAGAAAAAACCTCAAAAATCCCAGGTTGCTTAGACAGCAAAAGAAAGTAAATTTTGAGTCCCACTTGTACGACCTTCTATCAAAACAAATTCAAACCAAATTCCTTCTCTTTTTTAACAAGGTACGAATAACAATCAAAACCTTCGTATATAAATAGTTAAAAGTATTACCTTGCATCGAGATTCAACAACACAAGTGAAAACACTATGTGAGCGGGAACTCTCAGAATTAATACTGGTTGCACCAGTCCTCCTGTTGGATAATCCCTGTGCAATTTATAAGCAATTATAAGCATAGTAACATAAGAAAAAAAATTACATGAGAAAGGGATTTAGCACAATATGAGGAAATTTCATGCATATACTTGCAATATAGTATGCTTATTTACTTAATAAAACTGAAAAAAGAAATATATGAGAAAAGGATTTAACAACAAAAATGAGGAAATTTCATACATATGCTTACAGTTTAGTATTTTTTTTATAAGTAAATACTGGCCTTCTAAAATGCTATTTTATACTTTTTAATTGCCCTCATAGACTTGAAATAATATAACAAAAAAAAAAATGGGGAAACTGATGCATTACAAATATAAGAAAATTGTATTTATATGCTTATAATAGTATGCTTACCTCTAAGGGTGCGCTTGTTTAGGGTTAAAGGAGGTTAAAGTGATTGATGCTTACCCTCAACCCTTTTTTGGTACACATTTCCTTTAAAAGGTTAAATATTAAGGGGATTGGGGATTAAAGGTTAACTCCTTTCGGTGTGGAGGGTAAGGAAAAATCAAAAATCTTTTTTTGCTTATTTATTAGCATTCATCATCATAATAATATAAAAATGATTTCAATACTATGAGATCAAATAGCATAAGAAAAATTTATAATCTAAGATAAAAATAATTAACAGTTTATAAATAACTTTTTTTATTTCATATGTTCTAAAAAGAATTCTATGTCAGACATTTATTCAATCATTAACACATTAACCAATAACCTTCATTATATATTATTACCAAACATGGTACATCCTTGAATATTATTCTTGTAATTATAACCTTGACGCACCCTAAAGGTACATACTGGCCTTCTAAAGATGCAATGTTACTTAAAAGGTGCTCTCACAGACAGTTCTTAGAACAACCAAGGAATGTATCACAGCACATGTCATTTTAGATCACAAGCAAAGTGAAGCAAAGACACCTTCATCAGGAGCTGAGTCACATCTTTCATTGTAAATACATACTCCTCTCTTAGATTTTCAACATAGACACCAGATTTCACATCCTCTCTTATCTGGAAAAGATAACAGAAAAATAATCTAAGATACCAGGTTTAGTTTAGTATTATAACGGAATGAGAATGAGAGATCTGATCTGTTCACCTGGAGGTTTCGTTGGGTTGGATCCAGCAAATCTGTTATTTGTTCATTATAGATCTGCAACAATAATTTTTTTTTTTAAAACAAAGAAATAAATCCTGAAGAATCATGGGCGAAAAATATAGGCTAAACAACCAAGTCTACCAAACCTAACGGTTATGATTACTTCACCTCAAGAAATGAGCAGCGACATTGATACTTGAGTTGTCTGTCAGCATGTTTAACTTGCTCCTGCAAGGTAACACATGCATTTATAATGCCAATACTTCATCATACTATAACCTTCAATGAGATTGCAACAAAAAAAATAATCACCACCTCATTTATGCGGGCAAAGAGTCTCTGGAAAACACGGGGAGTTAAACCTTGCTGTTCACTGGATAAATTCTCTTCTAACAGGGCATTAGCTGGACCCCACATAGTGTAGGTCTTTCCACTCCCTGTCTGAGAAAATTAAATATCCAAATTTACAAAAAAGTTAGGAGAACCATCAATACATAATACTTTAACGATATAGAAGCTAACAAAAGTACATTGAAAGATACCTGCCCATAGGCAAATACTGAACTGTTAAATCCTGCCAGACAGTTCTCAACAAGGGGGGCTCCTACAAGATGGAAAATGTCTAGCTGTGGAAAACGTGATGGGAAAGAAAAGAGAAGATTTGAGTATTTTACTACAAAATCATTAATCAAAAAACCACATTATATTGAAAAAGATCTTGCCTGTGTGGATTGTGTATCAGCAACTGAGTCAAATGTAAAGGTCTGTCCATTGATTGACAAAGAATCAGTAGATAGTTTCTGAACTATCATTTCCCCTTCCTCTTCTTCCTTTTTCACTGGTCGCATTCTCACAATTACCTAAGATTTTGTGAAAATGCAAAGACAGATAATCAACAAGACTTTAAATTCTAAGAAACTAAATCCATTCATGTCAAAGTCAGAATTAAATTTCAAAAGAAAAAAGGAATACTCAATGCAGTCATCCCAAACACCAAATTTGCATAGGAGATAGAGAGACGATTAGCCCCCTTTTTTTTTTAAACTCCAGTTCAGTCTCTGGCTTTAATCAAAATAATGTAGCATGACTTCATACTTGTCAAATGTCAGAACACACATAAAAGTAAGAGAAATTAATCTGAAAATAGAACATTAACTGCAATGTTAACCTATGAAAGAAGAATACAAAACCAACAATTCGATTTCAAGACATAAGCATTATAATTTATAACAAAGACTCTTCATTATCTACAGTGACATTTAAGTCCTCATCCTCACATTCGAATTTAAACACATACAAAGCATCAACAATTCCAAATTATCAAAAATAAACTTTTTTCCTACTATCTCACCAACTAATCAAGAAACCTAAAAACATTAAATTAGGAAAAAGAAAACACTGAATCAAATAAATAAACAACCTGAACGCCAGAATCTGGAACGGCGTTCTCTGGCACGGTTTCCATACAAAGTTTCCGCTTGAGAGGGTTAGATGATGGAGGTCTCGGCGGTAGCGGACTCTTCATTTTGGCCGCAGGTGACGGCGAAGGTTTTTGATCGGAGAATGACGACGGCATAGAGTTCAGATCTGACGGCGGAGCATTTTCTTTAGACAATTTATGCCTCCGTGAAGAAGAAGACGGAGATGGCGATGGCTTCGATTTGTGAGAATTAGGGTTTGGTGACTGTAATGGATCACCATTGGCGTGCGTTTCTCTTAAGATCGCGTTTCTTGGTTGCATAAAATGCTTCATCGTGAAAATATGAAAATTCTACAGCCAGCGAGAAAGAAAGAAAGCGAGAGAGAGAGATGGAAAGAGAGGTTAGGGTTAGGGTTTGTGTTTGGTTAGGGCAAGATAGCGAGAGAGAAGGAGAAGTGAGAGTGAAGAGAGGTAGGAGAGAGAAATGTAGCCGTTAAAGAAGAGGGAATTTAAATTTTGTGGGTCTTGTTTTGTTTAATTTTTTATTTTGATTTCGGAGACAGCCAGGGGCTGGAAGGGGACTTGGTGATTTTTGAATTTGTTTTGGATCTGGAGCGCTAGAGAATGGATCTTAGCCGTATATTATTGTTTTACGGTTCAGATTTTTTACTTGCTTGCTTTCTTTTGTTTTCATTTATTTATTTATTTATTGGTTATTAGCAAAAGTTGAAAATAAAAAATCTAAATGCCCTAAAGCTTCAATGTTGACTTTACACTATGCTTTCAAATCATAATGAGTAAGTTTAACAGTAATCTTTTTTCACTTATACTTTTTACCCTTGATCTTAATGTTTCTTTTGGAGATTTTTACCTAGTAATCGTAAATAAAATTTAATAAATAAAAATAGAGACTTAGCTTGCTTCAATTAAACTTTTGATTTTGAGCATATGAGACTATTAAAATCTTAAAAAAATAAATGGTAGAAAAATATTCTTACCATGTCAAAACGGTGAGTTTTGATTTGATATCAAAACTTACAATTTCAAATTAAAAAAAAAAAGTGTATCACTTTTTCTTTTTCTTCTTCTTATCTCATACAAATTTTAAGGTTCCAAAATTTTAGAGCTTATTTATTTTTAGAATTTTTTTATTTTTATTTATTAATTTTAAAAAAATGAAAAATTATCATTTCTATATAAAAAATTTGTAGAATTTGTAAAACATGTTTACTTGTTAGTATATAATAAAAATTATTTTTTATTTAGATAATATTTGTAACACCCGGAATTTTTATATATTTAATAATGAGTTTTTATTTAAGTTAATTTTAGCTTCATTATTATTGGGTTTAATTTGAAATGATTTAATGAAAAATTTAATATTAATCAAATAAATGAGTTATTTTCTATATCCAATTAGTTTAAAATTTTAAGAAATTATTCAAGTAAATTATTTGAGAAATGATTATATTTTGGTTATTCAAATTTTTTTCCAAATGCATATTTATATAAGTAAAATTATATATTGGAAAGTTATGGTAGAATTGTAAAGGATGTTTATAAAAGAATTTTGAGAAAATTGGTATTATAATTGATTAGTAGTATTAAATTTTAAGTTGAAAATTGATTATTTAATTTAATTGTGTGTTAGGACTAAATTGGAAATTTATTTTGGAATAAGGATTGAAAGCATAATGTTATTTTTATGGGGTTTTAATGGAAATTTGTGAGTTTGGTATTTTCGTAAATAAATATGTTGGTCAGGGGTATTTTTGTAATTGTGTATTTTCAATAATTCGGATTTGGCCCAAATTAAATAGTTAAGGGCTTAATTGAAAGGCTAAAAAGAAGTTTGGGGGTCAAATTGGAATTCTACGGGATGAAATTGTAAGTAATTAAGAAAGTTGAGGGACTAAATTGTAATAAGGAAAAGTTCGGGGGCCTAATGTCGATATTGAAAGGAATGGAAGTCGAGGAAGAAGAAGAGAGGAAGAGAGAGAGAGAGAAGAAGGAGGAGTCGGTGGCGCGTCGGCGGGCCGACGATGTCGCAGGGCCAAGCAATGCAGACCATGGGCAGCCTGAGGAGGAAAATGGCCGAAGCTTCCTTGCCGCGGCGCTTCCACGGTGGTCATTGATCTTAGCCGATCGACTCCTCTCACGGCTTTGTTTTGGCGGCCATAATGGTGGCCGGAATTGGAGAGTCGCGGTGGAGAGAGAAAATGGTGGCAGCCGTATTTTCTGGTTTTTCCGGCGAGATCCGGCGGAGGATGGACGATCGGAGGGCATATCCCGACTCTCCTCTGCTCAAGCTTCGCGATGGCACCGGTTTCGTGGCGATCGGGCTTCGTTTGCAAATCGACTACCGTGATCGTTCGCAAATCTCTCCCGGATGGTCGGGTGTCGGATCGGAAAATCGGAAGCGGGATCGCCATCGGCCGTCAGGAGTCCAATGGTGTGTTCGGATTGTCGATCGGACTCCGACGGCCGGAGGCGAGTCGACCGACCGATCGAGCGTCTCGGTAATTATCTTTGGCCCATTAATTTTGGAATTCTTGGTTTAATTGTGTCTATTGGTTTATATTGAGTACTTGATGATATTTGTGAGTCAAAATAATTGTCCGCCTGCCCCGCCTGTGTTTTTCAGGTGGCTGAGTCGGAAATAGTGAAGTTTGGGGACCCGACTCCCGTTGTTTAAATTGTTGGATATTTGGAGTGTTTTTCTGGCAGGTCCTGGACCCGTTTTTACGGGGGGTAATGTTCGTGTTGTAGGGGAGGTTCTACCGAATTTTCTGTAGTTCCCGAGTCGAGGTTCTTAGATACCCCAGGAATCTAGACCTAGGATCTATTGTAATTGTTTCATCGTTTTGATAAATTATTTTTCGTGACTAGATTGTCGGCTCGCTCGCTCCTACCGAGGCACCGGAGCAGAGCTAGGAGGTCGCCAAACCTGTGAGTTAAAGTCATTTAATCTTTGTGCTATTGCTAGTCTGATTTTAATATGCTATTTAGAATTTGTGCTTAATATGATTATTAGTATCGCAAAATAAATGATTTCACTTGATTATTAATATTTGAAATAATATAAATATTATTATTAGTATGTTATAATAAGATAAACGTTATTATTTTTCCCCTCACGAATTGCACGTAGCCTTATCCTAAATTATTAATCTTTATTTTGATATGTGTTGAATGATTTCATTAAACAATGATATTTATTAAATGTGATGATTGCGTTTTGGGAAATGTGGCTTTCGTAGAACATGCCACCTGGTGGGTTGCATCAGGACCGCGTGCGCACCGGTAATGATTATGGACATAAGGTTATTATGGATTTGTTTGCCCTGATCGAGCATTGCTCTCTAGGCTGAGTTCAGTTGATTGCCGGAGGTAAGGTCCCTGGTCGAGCATTGCTCTCAGGGCGCCGGCTTATTTGGATACTTAAGTGACCAGACTTGAGGTAAGGTCCCTGGTCGAGCATTGCTCTCGGGGCGCCAGTCTTATTGGATTAAGAGAGCCGAATGACTACTAGATTTCTTATTTGGATACTTAAGTGACCAGACTGGAGGTAAGGTCCCTGGTCGAGCATTGCTCTCGGGGCGCCAGTCTTATTGGATTAAGAGAGCCGAATGGCTACTAGATTTCTTATTTGGATACTTAAGTGACCAGACTGGAGGTAAGGTCCCTGGTCGAGCATTGCTCTTGGGGCGCCAGTCTTATTGGATTAAGAGAGCCGAATGGCTACTAGATTTTGGGGTTTAGGGTTCTACCGAGCCACTCGTCCCGTAAAAGTAAAAATATATTTTTATTTATTCATTTATTAATTTATTATGGTATGATTATAATATGGATTGTATTTACGTGCATGGTTGACATTTTGATTTGAATGATTAATATTTTATGTGAAGGAAATAGTAGGGTATGATTATAGTATGGTTTGATATACTGATTTGAATAATCTATGTTTTCTAAGAAGAAGCAATAGTCTCTAGATTATTTGATTTTAACTCACTCTCGAGACTGACAGTCTCCATTTACTGTTTTTCAGATTCGTGACTGTTAGTCCTCTCGCGACTCTTATTCAGTAACCCGACTCCTTCATCATCGGGTGGTGTATTCGATTTGGTATGTTAATTTGTAAAATCTTAGATTCTCCGCAGTAGTAATAGTAGATGTATCGGTTGTAAATTTTCTGAGTTTCGGGTCTCGCCTAGTTCTTCCCAAGGCACCGATTAAATTATGTAAAGTGTAGCATTTAAGATAAATTGTGGCTTTAATAATATTAATTTGAGATGAGATTTGTTTAAATCAGTGAGTGTCAGGCTTACTACGGGTTTCGGTGGCCTTAAGCCTACCCATTCCCTAGTGCCGGTCACGGGCCCACGGGTGGGGTCGTGACAATATTTCAAATATAAAGAATAAATTAAGATTTGAAAGCAAGTAATTTTTATATAAAGAAAAAGATAGAAAATATGTCAAGAGCATGTTTACTTATAAAACAATTATGTTAGTTTCTAGAAAAAAAATTTAAATGAAAAGAGTTTTGTAGGGTATGTTTACTTGTAAAGAATTTTTTTTATTTTCATTTTCTAGTTTTTAAGGAAAATAAATTTTTTATTTTCCATAGAAAATTTATAAAATATGTTTATCTTATAAAAGAATTCATTATTTAGGTAATATTTTAAATATAAATGAAAATAAGTGACTTCTTATATAAAGAAAAATATAAAAAAATATTAAACTTATTTTCAAAAGTTTTTGAAAGTTTAGTTATAATTTTGAAAAAAAAATAAATTTATTTTCATTTTAAAAAAAAATAATACAACTAAACATAAATTTCTATTTTTTATTTTTATTATAACTATATTTTGGAAAATAAGTTTAACATGTTTTCTATATTTTTCTTTATATAAAAAGTTACTTGTTTTCAAATGAAAGCAATGGGTTTTCACTTCATATATTCCAAATTTACCTTTTATACTTAAAATATTACTCAACTAGAAAATAAAAAGTTTTTTTACATAATAGCAATTAAATATGTTTTACAAATTTTATAAATTTCCTATGAAAATAAAACGTTTTTGTTTTTCTTAAAATTTTAAAAATAGAAATAGAAAAAAATTCCTAAACTTATATTTCAAAATTTGTCAAAATTCAGTTATAATTTTGAGAATATGAAAAAATATTTTCTATTTTCATTTTAAAGAAATAGCACAAACAAATACAACTTTATTTTCTATTTTCATTTAAGACTGAGGTAATAGTTAGGAATAGTAACGGGTAAAGAAACTCGCCCATTTAAGAATATTTGAATTCGAACCTGATTAAAATATATATATCCAAACTCATTTTAAATCCATTTAAAAAATTATTTTTATTATCCGAACTTATCCTACATTTGAATATGAATACTTATATACTATCCGAATTCAATAAAAACTCGTTAAATATATATACATATTTAATAAATTTGTAGATATTTAAATGGATAGCGGAAATACCCATTTATATAAATATTCAGGTAATTAAATGGGTATCCGTTTATTAAACCCATTTAAACAATTAAATTCTAAAATATATTAATAAATAATAAATAAAATTATAAAATCAAAACTATGTAAATAAAACTTTATAATTATAATTTTTATTATTATTTTATTCCATACACATAATATATATGTATGTCATTTAAACGGGTATCAGGTACTAGATTCTGATACCCTATACCCATATCCATTTAAATAATTGGGTTCGTGTAGGGGATATCTGAAGGTTCAACCCAAATCCGACACGGATATTAAAATTCAATCCTAAATCTCCAAAATTCATTTATAATTACCCGAACATGCTCCATTAAAGTTCGATCGGATCGAATACTCGAAGATACTTGCCCACTTGCCATTGTTAAGTTGTTTTTGTAAGAATAAGTCAAGAGACGTTGATAACGTCTTGACCGAGTTTGCAGGAGGTTGAGAGCATCTCGAATGAGGTTGAGAGCATCTCGGCCTGTTAGTTTAAAGTTTGTTTTGAATTCTTGTTGCTGTAATTCGACTATATAAGTCGATCAGTTTTTCCTTGAATAATGCAGAGGGTGATCTTCTATTTGTTGGCACTAAACTCAAACTGGCTTTACATTTGGTATCAGAGCCAGGTTTCAGGACAGACTGATTAACTTCAACCTAAGGAACTTGAGTGCAAGTGAAACGATCTAAGTTAAATACCTTCAGCAGTTCACAGAGTTCAACTTAAACAAAGAGAACTATTGAAAATGCAGAATGAAGGAGGGAGCAGCTTTGCTCAGCCAAGCATACCACGATTTGATGGAGACTATGAACACTAGAGTCTTCTAATGGAGAATCTGCTGCGATCTAAGGAGTATTGGTGTGTCATTGAAGCTGAAATTCCATCCGATGATGAATCAATCAACAAGAAAGAATTGGAAGAGCTGCGTCTCAAAGACCTAAAAGCCAAGAACTACTTATTCGCAGCGATCGACAAATCCACATTGAAGACCATCACCAAACGTGACACTGCCAAACAATTATGGGACGCCATGCAGATCAAATTTTAAGGAAATGAACGAGTACGAAGGGCTCATTTGAATCGTCTCAAAGGCTCATTCGAGATGCTTGCTATAAGAAATGGCGAGAGTATTACTGATTACTTTACTCGAACTATGGTAATTACGAATGAGATGCGCAGTTATGGAGAGAATATGGAAGACATAAAGATCGTGGAGAAGATACTACGTTCACTCACAGAGAAGTGGAACTATGTAGTGTGCTCTATAGAAGAATCAAAGGATACCTCAAACCTTTCTGTAGATGCTCTCCAAAGCTCATTGCTTGTCCATGAATAAAAGTTCAAGAAGGAAAAGGATGTCGAGAGTGATGAGCAAGCACTTCAGGCAACTTATGAAGACAAGTCAAGTGGACGAGGACGAGGTAGACATGCATTCAGAAGAAGGGGTCGTGGCCGAAATAGAGGAAGTCAATACATGGAGCATATCAAATGTTATAAGTGTCACAAGCGTGGACACTTTCAATCTGAGTGTCCTGAGTGGAAACTCGAAACTCATTATACTGAAGAAGAGGAAGAGCTGTTGTTGATGGCTACAACAGAAGTACCAGGAAAGAGCTTCGCGTCACCTGTTATACACTCAAAATATAAGCAGGCCGCAACAAGCAGAAGCAATATTCCAAACAATGAGCACATGGCATTCATGTCATTTAATCAGACAAACAGAAAGGAGGATGCTTGGTTCTTAGACTCGGGATGTTCAAATCACATGTCTGGAGATAGCAAATGGTTCTCAAAGTTGGACACTACATTCAACACCTCAGTCAAGCTTGGAAATGATACACGGATGAAGGTTATAGGCAAATGTAACATTCATGTTAGGTTAAATGGTAAATCTTATATAATCTGTGACGTATACTATATCCTGAGCTAAGAAATAATCTTCTTAGTCTTGGACAATTCCAAAAGAGAGGACTCATCATTTTAATCAAGGAAGGGTTTTGCAAGATCTTCCACCCCAGCCGAGGTTTAATTCTCAAAACTTCTATGTGTGCCAACCGAATGTTCCTGATATTCCCAGAAGTAATTCCTATTGAAGACAGTAAGAGATGTTTATTTGCCTCTAACAAGAGATCTTCTACATCCTTGTGGCATAGGCGTTATGGTCACCTTAACCATGCAGCACTCAAGCAACTTGAAACCAAGAAAATGGTTCATGGACTACCTACACTAAAGAAGAACTCAGAAATCTGCAAAGATTGTACATGGAGGGCCACACAGGTGCTAGAACTGATACATGTTGATCTATGTGGACCGATCAAACCTGTAAGCTCTAGTGGCAAGAGATATGTGTTATGTTTAATTGATGATTATAGCAGAAAGTCTGGGGTGTATTTTTTAGTAGAAAAATCAGAAGCACTACATTATTTTAAATGTTTTCTGAGAATGGTAGAGAAGGAGACAGGTCGTGGAGTTAAATGCTTAAGAACAGATCGAGGTGGAGAGTTCAACTCTGAAGAGTTCCGAAGTTTTTGTGAGGATCAAGGAGTGAAGAGACAACTAACTAATGCTTACACTCCTCAGCAAAAGGGAGTTGCTGAGCGTAAGAATCGCACCATCTTGAATATGGTACGTTCAATCCTCTCAAAAAAGAAGATGCCGAAGAAGTTTTGGGCTGAAGCGGTCAAATGGAGCAACCATGTGCTCAATCGGTGTCCTAGTGCTGCTCTTCAACATATCACACCTAAACAAGCTTGGTCAGGTCATGTTCCTTCTGTTGCACATTTTCGTGTATTTGGCTGCACAGCATACGTTCATATACCAAAGGAAAGACGTACTAAACTGGATAAACGTAGCACAGAATGTGTATTCATTGGTTTGAGTGATGAATCAAAGGGGTATAAACTATTCAACCCACTCACCAATAAGACAACAGTAAGCAAAGATGTTGTCTTTGATGAAGACATACAATGGGACTGGACAACAACTCACACAATGGAGGACTTAATGCAACTCAACTAGGAAAACAATGATGTTTTTTATGAAGAAGTGTTTGAAGAAACTTCAGAGCAAGGGAGGGAAGATATTGAAGATGTCGTTCCAGTTGAGAATGTCGAGACACAGACTGGAGGAAGCATACATGAGCAGGCTGGTACATCATCAACCGATGATGGAGGAAGCATACAGGAGCAGGCTGGTACATTATCAACCGATGATGTTCTTCAAAGTAAAGATATTGAAGATAGACCAATTATTGCTCAAACTCAAAGCGGTAGGGTTTCACGTAGTTAAACTCAAAGTGGTAGGGTTTCACGTAGTCCAGCATGGCTTGGTGACTACGAAGTTAATACTGTTTCACGTAGTCCTGCATGGCTTGGTGACTACAAAGTTAGTGCTACTGCTGAAAATGTCAATTGTGACATGGTGATGATGGCTATGAACAACGATCATCCTATTTTGAAGAAGCTATTAAGGAGAAGCACTGGATCGCAGCAATGAAGAAAGAAATCGAGTCCATTGAGAAGAATAACACATGGACTCTTGTTGAGTTACCAAGCAATACAAAGGTCGTCGGAGTCAAGTGGATCTATAAGACGAAGCTCGACGCAAATGGAGCATTAGAGAAGCATAAGGCAAGACTTGTAGCGAAAGGTTACTCATAGAAGCATGGCGTTGATTATGGTGAAGTATATGCACCAGTTGCTCGAATGGAGACAGTAAGGACGATCGTGGCATTAGTAGCACAAAGGAAATGAAAAATATTGCAACTAGACGTCAAGTCAGCCTTCCTTCATGGAGAACTTGAAGAGGATGTTTATGTAGAGCAGCCACAAGGCTTCAGAAGAAGAGGTTCAGAAATGAAAGTGCTCAAACTACATAAAGCTCTCTACGGACTAAAACAAGCACCCAGAGCTTGGTTTAGTAGAATTGAAAGACATTTCAATAAAGAAGGCTTCGATAAATGTCAGAATGAACAAACCTTGTTCACGAAATGGAGCAACTCAGGTAACTTACTTATTGTAAGTGTCTATGTTGATGACTTGATTTATACTAGTAACGGTGAAACCATGATGGAGGAGTTCAAAACATCCATGATGAATACGTTCGAAATGACGGACTTGGGGCAAATGAAGTACTTTCTTAGAATAGAAGTAACACAAACTCAACATGGTAACTTCATATGTCAGAAGAAATATGCAAGAGAAATATTGGATAGATTTGGCATGGAAGGATGCCAACCAATGAGAACGCCAATTGTCCCTGGAACCAAGCTGCATAAAGATTCTGAAGGAACTGCAGTGTGTGAAACCAACTTCAAGCAGATCGTAGGCAGCCTCATGTACCTGACTACTACACGTCTTGATTTCAGTGTGAACCTCATTAGTCGCTTTATGAGCAAGCCAACGACATTACATCTACAAGCAGCTAAAAGGATTCTGAGGTATATTAAGGGTACTACTGATTATGGAATTATGTATAAAAGATGCCCTGAAGGACTTGTTGGTTTTACAGACAGTGACTATGCTGGTGACCTAGATGATAGACAAAGCACTTCTGGTTATATTTTTATGATTGGAGGTGGAGCTATTTCATGGTTGTCCAAGAAACAACCAATAGTCACTTTGTCAAGTACAGAAGCCGAGTTCGTGGCAGCTGCAGGGTGTTTGAGTCAAGCTGTGTGGCTTAGAAGAATAATCGAGCAACTTGGTTATGTTCATGAAGAAAGCACTACAATATTTTGTGACAACAGTTCAACCATCAAGTTGTCAAAAAATCCAGTGATGCAGGGAAGAAGTAGACATATTGATGTTCGCTTCTACTTCTTAAGGGAGCTAGTTCAAAATGAGGTGATTAAATTGGAGTTCTGCGATACCAAAGATCAAGTTGCTGACTTAATGACCAAGCCGTTGTAAACAGAACCATTCATAAGATTCAGAAAACAACTGAGAGTTCAGAAAGAAGAAGGATAAGCTAACCTGGGTCCACAGTTAGCTTAAGGGAGGGAATGTTAAGTTGTTTTTGTAAGAATAAGTCAAGAGACGTTGATAACGTCTTGACCAAGTTTGCAGGAGGTTGAGAGCATCTCGAATGAGGTTGAGAGCATCTCGGCCTGTTAGTTTAAAGTTTGTTTTGAATTCTTGTTGCTGTAATTCGACTATATAAATCGATCAGTTTTTCCTTGAATAATGCAGAGGGTGATCTTCTATTTGTTGGCACTAAACTCAAACTGGCTTTACAGCCATTCCTATTAATGATTCCAACATTTCTTATGTATCTTATTGTAATTATTAAACATCTGAAATGAACTCGTCCTTTGTATCTTGCAAGTAAGAATAGATTTTGAGATTCTATGCTTAAAGAACCTGAACCTGACCTAACTAAGCAAAGCTTATAGAGGAATGTGCTTCAAAGAAAAGAGGCAAAAAATTGCCTACACAAATAATTATGATGCCAGAGCCTGAAAAAATAAATATTGCTAGTATTGCTCTTAAAGAAATCAATTGAAATAACTGCTAGAAGTGGTGCATAAAGCTTATGAATTCTTTCAGATCTTCATGGGTTTGATTGTTGATCTCATATTCTTTTTAAGGAGCAAAACGAAAACACATAATTATTTAATCACAATATCTATAGAAGATGCTTTAAGAGTTATAGAGGCAGAGCTTAATTTCATGTTTGAAATTCTATTTTCAAAAACTAGTTGTTACGCAGTCAAAATGGGAATTTTTTTTGCTTTATATCTTTTGGCTTAATTGTTGTAGCTCTTTGTGTCTTCCATTTTTATGTGAAGAAGCACATATTTGATGGCTTTGATGTTGGAGTCACTATGCTGCAGCATCCACCATCTGCCTCGTCGGAAGGTTCAACCCGCTGTAGAAGGTCTGAACCTGCATACACACTGGCAATCCGTGATGTGGGCATCATCTCAAAGATCCTTAAATCGCTCCCATGCATCATACATGCTCTCATCATCAAACTGCACAAAAGAAGATATGTCATTTCTAAGTTTAGCAGTTTTAGCGGGAGGAAAATACTTATAGAGAAATTTTTCGGCCAACGCCTTCCAAGTAGTAATCGTCTGCTGTTGAAGAGATTGCAACCATCTTTTTTACTCTGTCCTTTAAGGAAAATGGAAACAATCTCAGCCGAATGGCATCATCAGTTGTTCCATTTATCTTGAATGTGTCACAAATCTCCAAAAAGTTGGATATATGTGCATTGGGATCCTCGCTGGGCAATCCTCCAAACTGCACGCTCTGCTGGATCATCTGGATAACATTGGCCTTTATCTCAAAATTGTTGGCCGCTACAGGAGGTTTGACTATACTAGTTTTCGTCCCATCCAAAGATGGTCGAGCAAACTCGTACATCGTTCTCTGATCGTCATCGGCCTAGGGGTTGTGATTCTCCATCATGTTAGCTCTATAAACCTGAACTCTAACTCTGACCTCCTCATCAACTGCCTGCAAATGTCGTCTTAATAATTTGAGAGAGCGCTATGGTTAGATAAGGGTTCTATGGGATCAGGGTTAGAGCTCCTGGTCATAAACTACCTGAAATCGACAATCCAAACAACCACCAATCAATAAAAGCAATAAAATAAAGAATAAAGAATAAATAAATAAATAAATAATTACTAAAGTAACACAAAAACAATTCACTCTAGTTCACCGTTATGGTTCCCCGGCAACGGCGCCAAAAACTTAATGGGCTACTGATGCAACCTACACCTAAGGCAATAAACCTATCGATGTGGCCTAGCACTAATGAGTATCAAGGTCGTATCCCTAAAGATCGGGTGAACCTAGAGTTACTACTGTTCGTTATGTTATCTAGTCTGAACAACTCAATGAAGTGTTATGCGATGATTGAATATGAACAAACAATTAATTAAATGTCAATTAATCTGAAAGGATAATGGAGCAACACAAGAAGAAAGCAAACCCAAAGGGGACCTAATTGCGATGGAATTACTAAAGGTGATTATCTTGATTACCAAATTGATTACCCGTGCTTGAATCTTAAAATGAACTCGGATCCTCTCTCGAGCTCACCGAATTCCTAACTCTGGGAACTAAATGCTGGAATCTCTTCCTAACAATTAATCTCAGCACAGCATGAAGCTTAGATTCAAGTCTATTAAGAGTTATTAATCCTTAATCCGGCTAGCCAATTAACCTCATCTCTAAGTTTATTAACCAGTTCTTGCTTAATCAAGTTCTAACTATTTAACGAATTTCTGAATACCAATTAAACAATCTAAACAACATTTTACTCAACGTCTCAAGTGAAATGAAATTAACTTTTATTACTGATAAGCAAGAAGGATACAATTTGGTAACTTAATAATCAAAACAAATCAAACAATCCATCAACAATAGAAACCCCAATGGGTTCAAAATCTCTAGCTACTCATGTTCATAGTTAAAACAAAGTAAGAAATAAATAAGGAAAAGCAAATTGAAAGCATTTACACCCTTCGCTTTCAAGTTGGATAAGAAACCCTAATTTTCCAATTCAAAATCTCAAACCCTAATTTGCCTCTTGATTGCTCCCAAATCTTATCTTGATCTTCAAATCGATGTTGAAACAAGTGTAATCCTTCCTTCAATTGATGAAATTGATCTCCCAAAGTCGATAATTGAAGTCTAGAAACAAATGAATTGAGTGTGTATATTGGAAATCAAGTCAGAAAATCGAACCACCATTCACCAAATCGAATTTGCCTATATAGTCTCTTCAACACGGCCGTGGTCAAGCCTGTGCTGGTCAGCACGGGTGGAGTCCGGGCCGTGCTGAACCTAAGGATTCCATTGTGTTGACCTCTTTCAGGCCGTGCCCAAGCCGGCGCTGAGCCACCACAGGCCGTGGAGGAGGCCGTGGTTTCTACGGAAACCGTGCCAAAAAGTACTCTTGGAGGGCAGCTAGTTGGCAATTTAGCACGGCCAGAATCCAGGCCGTGCTCAACCCTCGTGGTGCTAGTCCTCGTCTAATTTGATAGATTATGGTCCGTAATCACGCGTATTTCCCTCGATTGTTGATAGTGTCCTTCGAAAATGACCTGAAACGTGAAAGGAAACAAAAGACAAGTGATTCTAGCATAAAATGAGATAATCATGCACAAGAATGTAAACAATTGGGCATGTAAATACGTATAATATGATGCCTATCAGTCTTATTTACCCACCTGTTTGTATCATGCTATCTAGAAGGCCAAGGATCAATAGAAGGAAAGGTCATGAAGAAGAAAAAGAGAACCCTAGCAAGCTGCTTAAAACTGGTGTAAAGATGAGATGCCAAATTTGCATGGTTTTTGAATATAACAAAAGAACATGTCCAAAGAAAGATGAAGCTACCACAACAAGTGTAATACCAAAATCTAAGTGTGGGCGGTGATTTTGGGCGAGCACCCAAGCGTCTTTAGCGACTATGATACTGCAAAGTTTTCAACCTAATTGGGAATACGCTAACAAATCACAGAGACAACCACAGAGATGGGAGTTGCCATCCGAGTAATTCACCGAGACACTTTTACTAATGAATAGCATTTCTCAAATTCAATGAGGAAGCCATAAATCCAGAAACAGATTGATAAAGATGATTTTATGCATGTTTATTGACTGTTTATCAATAGTTTTTTCATGTATTTGAGTTATATTTATTCCTGTTTGATTGCACTTTGGTATGTTTATGAGTTTTCAGGTCTTCGGACTCCTTGATAGGAAATTAAACTAAGCTATTTTGATGATTTACGCATATTAGATGTTCATCGGATTCGATTCCTTGTTGGCGCGCATTTCAATGCTTTTGCACGAGCCGTGGCATGGCCCGTTGCACGGCCTCCCTTGGACATTTTTGAAGATTTGCATTTTTGGATGTTTGTGCCCGTTGCACGGGCTATGGCACTTCTGCCTATAAATAGGCACACGCAAAATGAGATAGGGTTCCGCTTCTGACTTCTGGACTTCTCTACGCGCGCGACCCTTTACTTCTACACCTCTGTTCTTGACATTTTGGGAGACCAAACATCATTTCAAAGGATTGATTTGGGAGATTCAAGCAAAGATTAAAGGTTCTAGACGATCGGTCGAGACATCCGAGATCCATACTTGAGGCTGGTTTCAGAGTTGGTGCTTGCAACATTTCCATTCCGATTCGAGAGAAGAGGGGTTACATGTTCCATTTTCTTTTCTGTTATTTATTTCCTTTTGTATTTGTTTCTTTCATTATGAGTAGCTAGGGCTGCTGAACCCATTAGGGTTTACTTTCATTGATAGATTATGCTTAGTTGTTAGATTTGTATTTGCCATTCTTGTAATCTTCTTGCGATTCATTAATAAATTTTGATTCAGTTAATTTGAGACGTTGAATTAATTGTCTTTTAGGTTGTTTCTTGACATTGAGAAATGCTTGTTACAACTGGAATTTGAATAGTAAGAACTGGTAGTTAACACTTAGAGATAAGGTTAATTTACTCGTCAGATTAAGAATTAACAACTCTTAATAGTTCTAAATCACGCTTAATGTTAATCTGTAATAATCTAATAGGAAAAGAATCCATTAGGTTAGTGTAGGTTTAGGAACTCGGTGAGCTCGAGAGAGGAACCGAGTTCGAT
The DNA here is from genome assembly GCF_019578655.1 of Ricinus communis. NCBI lineage: Eukaryota > Viridiplantae > Streptophyta > Magnoliopsida > Malpighiales > Euphorbiaceae > Ricinus > Ricinus communis. The sequence goes on along the minus strand of NC_063256.1, from coordinate 14,690,556 downwards.
TCAGGATTTAGGCACGGGTAAGCAAGATTGGTAATTTATAAAATCAACCTTTAGAATTCCATCACTTAGGTCCCCTTTGGGTTTGTTTCTCTTATTGCGGTTGTCTTTCAATTGTTAGTTGCTACTCATTTATTTATTTGTATTCATAATCATTAGTTAGTTAGTTTAGACTTCTTACATCCTATTTCAGACTAGATAATATAACGAACAGTAGTAACTCTAGGTTCACCCGATCTCCAGGGATACGACCTTGATACTCACTAGTGCTAGGCCGCATCGATATGTTCACTGCCTTTTGTGTAGGTTGCATCAATAGCCCATCAAGTTTTTAGCGTCGTTGCCGGGGAACCGTAACGGTGAACTAGAGTGAATTGTTTTCATGTTACTTTAGTCATTATTTGTTTATTTATTTATTCTTTATTCTTTATTCTTTATTTTATTACTTTTATTAATTGGTGGTTGTTTGGATTATCGGTTTCAGGTAGTTTATGACCATGAGCTCTAACCCTGATCCCATAGAACCCTTATCTGACCCGGAGCATTCTCTCAGATTATTGAGACGATGTTTGCAAGCAGTTGAGGAGGAGGTCGGAGTTACAATTCAGGTTCATAGAGCTAACGTGATGGAGAACCATAACCCCTAGGCCAATGACGATCAGAGAACGATGTACGAGTTTGCTCGACCATCTTTGGATGGGACAAAAACTAGTATAGTCAGACCTGCTGTAGCGGCCAACAATTTTGAGATAAAGGCCAATGTTATCCAGATGATCCAGCAGAGCGTGCAGTTTGGAGGATTGCCCAGTGAGGATCCCAATGCACATATATCCAACTTTTTAGAGATTTGTGACACATTCAAGATAAATGGAACAACCGATAACGCCATTCAACTGAGATTGTTTCCATTTTGCTTGAGGGACAAAGCAAAGAGATGGTTGTAATTTTTTCCACAGCAGACGATTACTACTTGGAAGGCGTTGGCCGAAAAATTTCTCTATAAGTATTTTCCTCCCGCTAAAACTACTAAACTTAGAAATGACATATCTTCTTTTGTGCAGTTTGATGATGAGAGCATGTACCCATGGGAGAGGTTTAAGGATCTTTTGAGATGCTGCCCATATCACGGATTGCCAGTGTGGATGCAGGTTCAGACCTTCTACAACGGGTTGAACCTTGCGACGAGGCAGATGGTGGATGCTACAGCAGGTGGGGCGCTAAACAGTAAGATGCCCGAGCAGGCTCAGAACTTGATAGAGGAAATGGCCATAAACAATTATCAGTGGCAATCCTCTAGGAGCCGACCAGGAAGACAGGGAGTGGTAAACCAAATGGATTCTACAACAGCCTTGGCAACTTAGGTGTAGCTTCTAGCCAAGAAGATTGACCAACTCCAGATGCCGGTTCATGCAGCGAACGTTGGCTGCGAGTTTTGTGATGGCCCGTATTACAGTGTGAACTGTACTGCGGGAGGTATGTTTGCTTCATCTTCTTCTTCTTTTCCATCTGTTTCTGCTATGCCTTCTGATGTTGAGCAGGTTAATTACATGGGAAATATGCGCGGGCAGCAGAACAACCCTTATAGCAGCACATACAATCCTGGATGGAGGAGCCACCCTAATTTTAGTTAGCGCAACAATAATGCCCAGGGTCTACCAGGCTTTCAGATGCTGCATCAACAACCACCACAGCAACAGCAGGGTGGACTATCACAACTTCCTCCACCAGCCGAGAAGAAATCTAACTTAGAGGAGCTGATGATGAAGTTTGTCACGTCTACTGAAACTAGGTTCCAGCAGACTGACACTGCTCTTAGAAATCAGCAGGCATCCATTCAGAACTTGGAAAGTCAGATTTGGCAGATTTCTAAGATGTTGTCTGAGAGGCAACAAGGAGCGCTCCCCAACACTACTGAGTCTAACTCGAGGGAGCACGTGAACACCATCACTTTGCGTTCAGGTAAGTTAGTTTCAGCTTTTTCTAGACCTATTTTTGACGACTCCACTATTGATGTGCAGGATGGGGGAAACAGTAAATTTAAAAAACTTGAGAGGCAAAAAGTGAAACCAATCCCAGTCAAGGAGTATGAGCCCAAGATTCCTTATCCTGCTAGACTCAAGCAAGCAGAAGCGCAAGAGCAGTTCAGTAAGTTTTTGGATATTTTTAGACAATTGCATATTAACTTGCCTTTTGTTGATGTATTGAAGCAAATGCCGAAGTATGCCAAGTTCTTGAAGGACATACTTAGCAGCCAAAGAAAGTTAGAGGAGGTAGCTTATGAAGCTTAATGAAGAGTGCTCAGCAGTGTTTCAGAGCAAGTTGCCAGAGAAAAATCACAATATAGGGAGTTTCAATATTCCTTGCACTTTGGGTAACTTGTGTATTGATAATGCATTAGCTGATTTGGGGGCTAACATTAATGTCATGTCCACTAGTATGTTCAATAAGATAGGTTTGGGAGAGGCAAAACCCACTAGGATGTGCATTCAATTAGCTGATCGTTCTGTTAAGCTTCCTAGGGGGATTTTAGAGAATGTGCTAGTCAAGATAGATAAGTTTATATTTCCTGTGGACTTTGTGGTTATGGACATGGACAGTGAGCATGGTATACCTTTGATTTTTGGAGACCTTTCCTTGCCACGGCTAGAGCTAAAATAAACGTGCTTGAGGGAAAGTTAGAGCTTAATGTAGGGAATGACTGTGTTACTTTTAGTTTACCCCGATTTGATAGTTCTCCCGCCAACCATGTTCATGCCATTTGCGCTGTTGATGGGATTGGTCTTGCATGTGATAAGCCACCACAGGATATAATAATTGATGATATTTTGCATGCTTCCTTGCCTGTTGATGTGTGTTATTCATTTGAAGAAAACAACTTGTATCAATTTAAAACTTTGTGCTATGATACACCCAAGAAGGGTAGATGTAAGTTTGTTTATGCTAGGTCACCTATACAGGAATTGGAGTGGATGAATGGGCATCCTAACTCGGTGTGGAGAGCACCTCCTTGGTCATCTACTGCACACATTGGACCTCCTCCTTGCGCTTATATGCCTCAAGCCCCAGCTTACATTGAGCCCACCTTCTCAATTTGCTTGTGATGCAGGAATGCTGCTGCAGAGCCCAGCTAGACTACTCGAATAAAAAGAAGCGCCTTCGAGAGGCATTCTTAAATCTATTTATGCTTTTTGAGTTTTTGGACATCTTTTATTTATTTTTTTTTATTTTTTTTAGTTAGATATTTCAGTTTATTTTTAGTTTGTTTTATTTTGAGATGACTTCATTTTATTGAACCTTTTACTAGATGTTGCTTGGGATGTGTGTTTATTCTTGAGTTTTGCAGGAGTTAGCCTACTCGATGCTCATGCGCAATTTTGAGGACTAACATATCTTGGAGTGTTAAAGCACACATCAAGGACAGTATCTAGTAGACTATTTTTAGTTTTTGTCTCTTTTTGTTGTTTTGTTCCTTTTTTAGTTTTCTAGCTTTTTATGGACTATTATGATTTGCTTCTTTGTGCGTATTTTATCTTCCTTGTGGAGTGCCTACCTTATTTCACACTGAGGATAGTGTTTTTCTTAAGTGTGGGGTAGGTACCTTAGTTTTGTGCAGGTACCGATTTTGTTATCTCGAACCTCTGTAAGGATGGTATTCTGCTGTTTTTATTTTGCTTTCATTTTCCTTATTGATTGAGTCCATTCATTCTTACTGTCCTTATCTTGAGTTTTATTTTAATCGAGTAGTTGATGATTTTTCTCTTTTGAATGGATACCCTTATAGCTTTTATCGAATCTTATTGGAAGAAGGCAATGAACGAATCTCTCAATTTCAATCGAGCCAGGTAAAACTGGTGTTTTTCCTTAATTTTTCCATTTTACTTTATCTTGGATAAAGAACACTATTAATATTGCTTCTTATTATTATGATTGATTGTTTAAACTTTGGTTTGAGAATTCATGCAAATTTTAACCGACTCAAATGGTGAGGTTTTGAGCCAATTTGAGCATCATTATTTTTTTGTATGCTCCTTTTATTTTTTTTAGTGAGCATTGTAAAAAATTTTTATTTCTAGAACTTGCTTTGTGATGCCTTTTGAGATTACATGAATTTTTGATAGTCATGAGATGATTTGGGTACTTAGGATTTACACAATTTGGCTAAAAGCCTAACCCTGTTTTTCCCTTAGTGAACCAATTTTGAGCCTTAGCCTTTTCTTTCGTTGTAATTCACCTTTGACACTCATTTTATCACTTCTATTCATTTTACCATTCTTTCTACCATTGTTGTTGGAAATTATGTAAGTTTATGCTGTATTTCATTTTGGATCAATTTGCATTATTTTTGTATATATTCACTAAGTTGCTAGATTTTTCGTACATGCTCCCTTCAATCCAAATGGTACATATCATTTTACTACTTTTGATTGAGCATTGTATTACTTCATCCTGCGTTATCTGTTGTTGCAGGAGTAGTTAATTTGAAAAAAAAAAGAGTATTCTTTTAGTTCATTTTGAGCATCATCTTATTGTTGGAGCAACTTAATGTTCATTTTTGGTACAGCATTTGATCCTTGGCTATTGTCTTGCATTACCTGCATAATTCTCTAGCAACTTTTAGCCTACTTTCCATATCTCTCCATACCCTACCTTAACCCCATTACAATCTGGCTCAAGACCCTTTGATCATGATTATTGATTATTTCACAGTAGTGGAGATTGCATCTATAAGCAAGCTTTTGGTAAGCACTTTTTTTTCTATATTTTTGAATTGAGAGCTTGGCGATCTTCTTTCACCTATATACACTTGTATGTTTTGAGTGACATCTTGTGAGGCACGGTTCTCAAATTCTCAGTTTGGATGGTTTATCATTTTAATTTTAGCAGCTTTATTAACTTTGTTCTCTTTCTCAAGGATTTAGTGATTTGGGGATTTTAAGGAAATTCGTTACGTAATTTTGAGATTTGTTTTGAGCTAACTTCCTGCAATGTATTTGATTGAGTTATTTGGTATATGTTTGAGGAGTGAGTTGTTGATTGCTTGAGGACAAGCAAACGCTTAAGTGTGGGGTAGTTTGCTATAGATGATTCTATGCATGTTTATTGACTGTTTATTAGTCGTTTATTCGTGTATTTAAGTCATATTTATTCCTGTTTGATCGCACTTTGGTATGTTTATGAGTTTTTTAGGTTTTCAGACTCCTTGATGGGAAATTGATTGATTTCCGGGCAGAAACCAAGCTATTTTGATGATTTACGCATATTAGATGTTCGTCGGATTTGATTCCTTGTTGGCACGCATTTCGAGGCTTTTGCACGGCCCTTGCATATTTGCACCGACCGTGGCACGGCCTCCCTTAGACGTTTTTGAAGATTTACATTTTTGGATGTTTGTGCCCATTGCACGGGCTATGGCACTTGTGCTTATAAATAGGCGCATGCAAAACAAGACAGGGTTCCGCTTCTGACTTTTAGACTTCTCTACACGCGCGACCCTCCACTTCTACACCTCTGTTCTTGACATTTTGGGAGACCAAACATCATTTCAAAGGATTGATTTGGGAGATCAAGCAAAGATTGAAAGTTCCATATGATCGATCGAGACATCCGAGATCCATACTTGAGGCTGGTTTCAGAGTTGGTGCTTGCAAGATTTCCATTCCGATTTGAGAGAAGAGGGGTTACATGTTCCATTTCCTTTTCTATTATTTATTTCCTTTTGTATTTGTTTCTTTCATTATGAGTAGCTAGGGCTGCCGATCCCATTGGGGTTTACCTTTGTTGATAGATTGTGCTTAGTTGTTAGATTTGTATTTGCCATTCTTGTAATCTTCTTGCTATTCATTAATAAAGTTTAATTCAGTTAATTTGAGACGTTAAATTAATTGTCTTTTAGGTTGTTTCTTGACATTGAGAAATGCTTGTTACAACTGAAATTTGAACAGTAAGAACTGGTAGTTAACACTTAGAGATAAGGTTAATTTACTCGCCAGATTAAGAATTAACAACTCTTAATAGTTCTAAATCATGCTTAATGCTAATCTGTAATAATCTGATAGGAAGAGATTCCATTAGGTTAGTGCAGGTTTAGGAACTCGGTGAGCTCCAGAGAGGAACCGAGTTCAATTCAGGATTTAGGCACGGGTAAGCAAGATTGGTAATTTATAAAATCAACCTTTAGAATTCCATCACTTAGGTCCCCTTTGGGTTTATTTCTCTTGTTGCGGTTGTCTTCCGATTGTTAGTTGCTGTTCATTTATTTATTTGCATTCATAGTCATTAGTTAGTTAGTTTAGACTTCTCACACCCTATTTCAGACTAGATAACATAGCGAACAATAGTAACTCTAGGTTCACCCGATCTCTAGGGATACGACCTTAATACTCACTAGTGCTAGGCCGCATCGATAGGTTCACTACCTTAGGTGTAGGTTGCATCAGTAGCCCATCATGGATCCGAAAGCCAACTTCCTTATTTGTGTATTTTAGTCTTTAATTTTATTATTTAATAAATTATTCCCTATAAACACAACAGTTCATGTACAAGCATACGATATAGCACATATATTTCACCTAAGTTTAGCCCTTTTTATTAAAGCCTAACCCATGTTAAGGTTATTAGTCTAATTTTACTAATTAATTATATACAAAGCCTTCCTAGTCTAGCCCAATTATAAGTTATATTTCACCAAGCTTTTAATTCTAGATGGACTACTTATTATGATAAGGCCTAATTGTATGAACCTAAATCTAATACGGCCCAATTGACCTAACTAAAACATGGTAAAGCCCACTTAGTCTATATTAATTTTAGAATTTAAGCTCAATTACGATTGATTAGCCTAATGGACTACAGGATGTTGGGTCCAATTTTAACCATTTACGTGTCCAATTTCAATTAAGCAGTCATGTTACAGTTATTTGACATAAAATAAACAAAAAAAAATACATAAAGTAAATCTAGCTATTACTACCCGACATACAACATCCTGCCTAAGATGTGAAAAAGCTTCTGCCATTCACAAAAAGTTTACAAATCTAGGGTTCTTTCTTAGTGACCTTGCTCTTTAGTTACCAAAAAACCCTTTTGCTTAATGAACGTAAGTTTACAGTAACAATAGTCTCTAGTTAATGTTGCCAGTCAACCAACCTTATTTAATAATTTTCTATTTATAGAGGTATGTTTTAGGAAACACTAGATTAGTAGATAAACTTCAATCTCTTTTATAATTCTTTTAAAAAAATTGATTTTTCTTTATCACATAATTATTTGTCAATATTCAATAAATAAATAAATTATTAAAAATTCAAATAAATATCATTAAAATCTATCCATCATCGTTAAATACTTTTTAGAATCTATTTTTGAATGTAAAAGTGCCAAAAAACGACATCGAATCAAGAACAATATGAATCGGCATTGTCTAGATGTAATACCCTATAATAAATAAATAAGTAAATATTAATAAATAAATAAATATTATTATTATATATAAAAGAAAATAAATATATATTTTTTCCTTTATTTCTTCCCTCCCCCCCACCTCCTTCTCCTTCCTTCCTCTTTCCCTTACCTCCCTTGTCACCTTCCAGCTCCTACAGCTTGCGCCGAACTAGCTCCCGCCGCCGTCGTCCCCCTTCCCCTCCCTCACCGACGCTGCTTCTCCCTTCTTCCTTCCCCCTCGCTGCCGACGCCAAGCGAGGAAGAGAAGGAGCTGCCGCCGCCAAACTAGCTCCTACCGCCGCCCTTCCGCCAAGCCGACGCTAGAAACGAGCTCCCCACCGTCGAAAACCCCCGAGCTGAGCTTCCCCTGTTGCTTTCCATCGCCGACAGCCTCGGTGAAGCCTCACAAGAGTAGCACCTTTCCAGCCTCGATCCGGTGGCTTCTGACGAGTTTTCGGCCAAAGCTTTTGCGTTTTCAGACTCTCCACAACTCAAGCTTCGCGTAGGTGCTTCCGGATTCGAATTTCGACATCGTTGGCAATACCAGCTTTCGGACCTCGATGTTTTTCATATGCGCAGACTTTTGGATTTTCGGCTCAGTATAATTCTATTTGGAACTTAAAAATTATTTTATAATTTTAGAAAATATTGTTGCTATTAATTATCAATTATAGATAAATTAATTTAATTAGATTAATTAATTGTGACTTAAATATAAATATTACAATAAATTGTTATGATTAATTATTGTGTTGTTTTGTGGTACATGTGGTTGTGTTGAAATAGTTTAAGTACCAGACAATTTTATGTGGGTTGGTTGTCGAAATAAATATTATGTCGGATTGTCTGTAAGACAATTGTGATCTGTAGTGTGTTGCGGAGTCGGAAAAAATAATATAGTTTTGGTGGCCCAACTCCCGTCAATTAATTACAGAAGATTTGAAGTGTTTCTAGTAGGTTTTGGACCCATTATACAGGAGGTAAATATCCATATTTTAGAGGAGGTTCTGCCGGATTTTCGATAGAATTTTCGAGTCTGAATTTTCTTATGCACTCTAATCTAGGAGTCTATGTCTAGGAAAAATTAAGAATATCTTATTAACTGAGTATTTTCGTGAATAGATAATCCGTCCATCCATCCAGCTCCAAACAAGGCGTAGGAGCAGACTGTAGAGCGCGGCAAAATTGTAAGTTAAAGTCATATAATCAACTGTACCTTTATCATGTCTAAATTAAATGCAATGTTAATTGATTAATAGTTATTATGATTATTATTATCGTTATTATGAGTAATTTCATTTGATTGATAATTATTACAAATATTATTAGCATTATTATTAGTAAATTTATTTTCGTTATTATCGATATCATATTTATTGTTATTTTATTACTATTATTATTATTACATATAATTTGCATATTTGCTACACCCGAGACTACTAAATTTTAATTCTCAAAATGTTATTGAATAAATTATATTTGCTTATGATTATACTATTTATAATTATAAATATATGTTTGTGACATTGAGATGAAGCGACAGTAGAACATGCCACATGATGGGTTGCATTAGGACCGCGTGCGCACCGGTATTAATCAGAGACATGTAGTAAAGGTTATTTTTGGGTTTGCCCTGGTCAAGTATAACTTTCTGGGCTGTGGAAGTTTGACTGCCGAAGGAAGGTCCCTAATCGAGCGTTGCTCTCTAAGTGCCGGCTTATTTGGAAATCAAGTGTCTAAGCTGGATTTAAGGATCCTGGTTAAGCTTCGCTCTCTAGGCGCTAGACCTATTGGAATAAGAGAGCCAAAAGGCTACTAGTATTGGGGTTAGGGTTTTACTGAGGCACTCGTCCCATAAGTATTTCAATTTTATTTTCTTTTTGAATTATGGCATGACATGTATTTTAATATAATATGACATGTTATCCTGATCTACTAAATATTATATTGAGCAGATTATAATTATTATAGGATTATATGATTTTAACTCACTCTCGAGGCTGACAGTCTCAATTTTAATTTTTCAGGTGACAGTTAGGTTCTCCGTCGTCCTACGTTTGACAGCCCGTCTTCCTTCTCTATCGGGCCTATTGTAAATAATTTATACTTTGACATTCTTAATTTTTAATTATTTAAAATTCTAGACTCTCCGCAGTAGTAAACCTGATATATTATGTTTGATTTGGTCTGTAACATATTATGGAATGTTGTTAATGTCCAGTTAGAAACTTGTGAATGGCATGTTGGACTGGTTTACTAGTATATTTATATATGCATATCTAAAATGTCGTCTAGTCAGGCTTACTACGGGTCTTTGTGGCCTTAAGCCTTCCCACTCCCTAGTGCCGGTCACGAGCCCACAGATCGATTCGTGACAAAGTTGGTATTAGAGCCTAGGTTTAGATTTCCTTCGACCTAGGTTAGCTTCCTTAACTACTGCGGAGTTAGGAATTGAATCTGTCCTTGCGTGTTTCATTGATTCTAGTATCTGCGCTATACGTTAAAGAGTCTGTTAGATTTGATATTCTGCTGTTATTTTTCAGCCCTTGCTATGCCGAGAACTCGAGCGGCTGCAACAACAGGAGCGGCCTAAGAGGCCCAAGATGAGGTTTCCATTTAATCGGCCTCACCAGCCCTAGCCCGTGATATCAGGAGGCGAGATAGGCCTCGAGCGGCAGCACCACCAGATCAGGGCGAGGCCCAGGAGGCACACGGTGTTGGTGGAGACCTAGTAGAAGCGTTTGTAGCCAGTATGACTGGGATGTAGAGGGCTTTTCAGCAACAGCAGGCTGCCCAAGGTTCAGGGAGCCGCGGTAATGGGTCCGGTTTCAGGAATCTGGATGAGGTTCCCATGTCTGAATATACTGAAATTGAGACCCATGGAGTTTAATGAGGCATCTAGGGACCCTTTGGAATTCCTAGACGAGGTTGAGAAAAGGGTATCAGATTTGCACTATTTTGATAAGAGGACCATCAAGATGCCGATTTTTCTTTAAAGGGGATAGCATCTCAGTGGTTCAGAGACTTTATCCGCCCCTTTTTTGATGGGTTATCGTGGAGGCAATCTAGGGACATATTTCGAGGAGTACTTCATCCCTTTTAGCGTGAGGCAGGAGTACAGAGAGAGATTTGTGAGGCTGGTTAAGGTAGACCTATCAGTGGCAGAGTACACTAGGCAGTTTATGCCACTGAGTAGGTATGCACCCTATGCTGTAGGGACCGAGAAGCAGAAAAACAAAAAGTATATTTCAGGACTTGGTCTATAGTTTGTCTCCTTGGTTCAATCTAGGAGGAGCAGCTTCCTAGAGGTGATTGACATGACCAGGCAGATGGAGATGACCTTGCGAGGATTTGGCCAGGGGACTGATGATGACAGGAAAAAGAAGACCAGGATTGAGGGTTAATCCAGTATGCAGCCAGTTATGTTGTATTATAGCAGTGGAGGCTACTACGGAGGTTCTGACCAGCAAGCCGGGTAGAGAGGTTACCGTACTCATAAGAAGGGTAGACACAACTGGAAGGGTAGTAAAGGATTCAGGCTAGGGCAGGGCTTCAGTGGCAGTGGACAGAGTTCTAGCCATAGCAGCTCTAGTTCTAGAGCCAGCACCTGTCAGATATATAGTAGGTCACATCAAGGACAGTGCCTAGCTTCCAGCGGAGCCTGTTTCAGGTATGGTGAGATGGGTCATATGGCTCGAGTATGTCCTCCCTACTTCAGTCAGCCAACTTCTCCTCAGGGCTCGTTTGCTAGTGTGACCCGACCAGCTTTTCCTTCAGCTCCGGGATATTCTTAGGGTGGATCTCAGTTTGTCGGCCAGCAGGGCCGTGGTTTTGGAGGTAGGCCTATAGAAGGCCGATCTTGGAGCAGAGTTCAGAGTCAGGTTTCAGGCTCTCAGTAGTCAGGCCGTGGGCAGACGAGAGTGTTCACCCTTACTCATCAGGATGCACGAGCCTCTAATGTTATGGTGTCAGGTATTATTCATGTCTGCTATTCTGAAGCTAGAGTTTTATTAGACCCTGCGGCTACCCATTCCTTTGTATCGCCTAATTTTGCTTTAAGATTGGATGTCCAACCGATTAGACTTCAGGTTTCGATGTCGGTCACTACGCCGTTAAGTGACGCCTTAGGGACTGATGTTGTGTTTCCATCATGTCCGGTGTCAGTTGAGGGTCAGGATTTGGTTGCCAATTTAATTATGTTAGACGTAATAGATTTTGACATAATTTCAGGAATGGATTGGTTGGCCATGCATTATACCATGTTGGACTATCGAGAAAAGCAAGTAACCTTTCGAATTCCAGGGCACTCAGTGTTTCATTTTAAAGGCGAGCAGGTACCTACTTCATTGAATCTTATGTGAGCCATTATAGCTAGGCGGATGCTTCACCGTGGGTGTCAGGGATATCTGGCTTTAGTCAAGGATACCTCGGTAGAAAAAGGTGGCATTGAGGACATTCAAGTGTTTTGCGAGTTTCCCGATGTATTTCCAAAAGAGCTACTAAAATTATCGCCTAATAGAGAGATAGAATTCTGCATCGACGTGGTACTGAGTACAACACCTATTTCTTTGCCGCCCTACCGAATGACACTAGCCGAGTTAAAAGACTTAAAGGAGTAGTTGCAAGACCTCTTGGATAAGGGTTTTATTAGACCCAATACGTCTCCGTGGGGTGCTCCTATTATGTTCATGAAGAAGAAGGACGATATCTTACGCCTCTATATTGATTACCGACAACTGAATAACGCGATAATTCATAACAAGTATCCATTTCCTCGCATCGATGATCTATTTGATCAGCTTTAAGGAGCCGCATGCTTCTCCAAGATTGATTTGCGATTGGGGTATCACCAATTGAGGATCCGTGAGGAAGACATTTCGAAGATGGCGTTCAGGATGCATAATGGGCATTATGAGTTCCTGGTAATGTCATTTGGACTCACTAATGCTCCTGCAACCTTCATGGATCTTATGAATAAGGTATTCAAGTAATTCCTAGATCATTTTTGTCACACCCGTACTCTAGCTATAGGTATATTTACATTCATTTTTGCATTTTATTTACATATATATTGATAGAATTTAAGTAAAAGTTAGTATATATATAGATAGAGTTATAGAGGAAAGGACTCAATTGAAGCAAATGATTGTCCTTAATTGCACAATTGAAAGCTTGGGGGCTTATAGGTAACAAAGCCATTTCATTAAGGGCTTAAATGAATATTTTACCATTAATTTATCCAAATTGAATTTGGAGACTTCTTTAAATTCATGGCTTTTAGTGAGAAACCACATATGGAAAGTAAATAAAAGAGAAAAGAAGAGAAAGGAAGAAAAAAAAAAAGCTTGAAGGGGGCTGCTTGATCCTTCAAGTTTAGGCTTGATTTGCAAGTGAAATTGGTGATTAAAAATGCTTTTCAAGTTTTAATTTCATCCTAGAAGCTTTAGGTGATTGATTTGGTAAGTAATTTTAATGTTTTGGTTGATTTATATTAGGGTTTTCAAATTACAGAATTCGGGTTTGATGATTCTGGTTTTTCAATCTTATTGTTTTGATCATATCTTGAGCTAGGAAGCTCTAAATTGAGTGTTATTTGATGGTCTAGAAATTTTAAAGAGTTGCCTAAAACTGTTCATGTTTTAGCTTGATCTGATTCAGCTTCTATGTTAGTTTAATTAGATGAAACATTTTATTACTTAATCTATCAGAGTAGTTGAGCTGATTGTAATTCAACCCCTATAAATTTCCTTGTAGTCTCCAATGGAAGTGAAATTTTTATTTTATGTACTAGCCACATAAATATAGTTATCATTAAAATTTTAGCTCAAAATGCCTTTTCTATAAGTTCCAGAAAGTTTTCAAAATCAACTCTGGAAGCAGCTATTCTGATTATCTGAACCAGGTTTACAGAGTTCATGAGTTAAATGTAGTCGAGATACTTTTTGTATATCTTAAGATAGGAGAATCCAAATTGAGTTTGGTTTGTTTGTGAAGAAACTTGTGGGAATTTTCTATAACTTTTTAGTTCTGAATTGGAGCTAATTCTGTCTATAACATGATCAATCGAGGCTATACTTTTAATTGCTCTGTCTGTCAGGATTATTGAAGCTGGTTATGTTGAGCTATTCTTAACCCCTTTAATAGTCAAGAAATTGAAGTGAAATTTTTATTGAAGGTACTAGACACAAATATCTATGTCTGGTTAAAAATTAAGGTTAAAAGTTCTTCTCTATAAGTCAGAGAAAGTTTTTTTTAATATAGGCCTCAAAACAGCTCTTATAGAGTTAATAAGGCTGGTTTGTAGAGTTAAGTTAATTTGCATATTTTGTATATAGTTTAGGGGCTGCATGATTATATCAATATATATAATTATTATGTTGATGATTTATAAATAAATTTCATGCTTTAGGTGTTGGAAAAGGCAAGGGAAGTGGAGGTGCAAACTAATCAATTCGGTGAATTGATTGTGTGTATTTATAGATTGTTTTGGTGAGTAGATGTTCAAGCTTTTTAAATCATTTTATAATATTAATAAAATGAAATTTTTTAGTGTTGTTTTATAAACCTGAATGATGTATTAGAATGGTTTCCATTCAGCCTTGTTGATACTTAAATTTCATATTTAAATTTCAAGCTTTCAAGGTTTCAAGTTTATAAGTTAAATGACTTACTACTATGTGTTTTATTTGATAATCTGATTTGAGATATTCTTTTATACTTGTTGATTTATTTGAGTTCTTGATCAGCTTGGTTCCATTTCTTGGATTATGATAGAGATAGTTTTATCTGAATTCTTATTGAACTACAAATGTGTTAACATTGTTTTGATTGATTATTTATTGGAAATGATATTTGGTTTATGTATTACCATCCTATATGAGATGTATGAATGTGCTGAGGTGATATATGCACATTTGAGATTGTGTTGGTTGTTATTGCGTAATAAACAACGGGGCACTTGATTGAAGGACGGTGAAGGGAGAAGGGTCGTTCCGTGCTAATGTAGTTGAAGGGTTACCCATCAAGTGTGCCCGGAGGTGATGGCATGTATGTTATGGCCGAGTTGTGATGCTTGTTATAGGGATGGTTAATACAAATGAAAGGATGTATTGATGTTTACAAACGCACGTGTTTTAAATAATTAAGTTTTGAACATGTTGAAAGTGAGAATGGATTTAATGTTTAAAGTGAATGATAATTCGATTATAAGTACTCTAGTATTTTAATTTGAGATGGTTATTATATTTAATTTAGTTAAATTATTTTCTGCTTGTGACATCTATCCACTGAGTATTTTTGTACTTATTTTACTCTGTTTTAAAAATCTTTTCCCATAACAGAACTTGATAGTGGGTAGATTGAGCTAAAATAGTGTGTATAAAGTATCATAATAAGGTTGGCCAACATCCTTGTCAGAGAAGCCTTGTATTTTATTTCTTAGTTTTATTTGTGTAAGTTTGTAAAAGAATTTGTTTGTAAGTCAAATAATGATGGCTAATTTATATATAATATAACTGTTTGAAAATGTGTTTTATATCAATTTAATGATGAAAATTTCTAGATCATCTGATTGCTTTTATATGTATTTTACTATTCATATGTATTTTACTATTCATACATATTTCACTATTCGTACATATTTCACTATTCATAAAACATATTACTTTAAAATTTCCTGTTTTCTAAATATGATGTATGAACAACTCTAAAATTTTATAAAAGATTAATTTAAAACATTTTTGTAGATACAATGATTTTTATAAAATAATTAGACTAATTAAGTAGTATTGTTATTAGTTGGTTTAAGTGTCCACTTTGGACTATTTGAGACGAGGTGTGACAGTTTTGTCATTGTATTCATCAATGATATCTTGGTGTGCTCCATAAGTGAAGAGGAGCACGCGTGACATCCGAGGATGGTACTTCAAACATTGAGGGAGGATCAGTTGTACGTTAAGTTTTCTAAGTGCGAGTTTTGGTTAGAAAACGTTGTGTCTAGATAGGGTATTCAAGTGGACCCCAAGAAAGTGGAGGCGGTGACTGACTGGCAGAGACCGACCACAGTAACTGAGGTGCGTAGCTTTCTAGGATTGGCAGGCTACTACTATCAATTTGTGCAAGACTTCTCGAGGATAGCAGCGCCTTTGACTAAGTTGACTCAGAAGAACGTTAGGTTCTAGTGGAGTGACGCGTGTTAAAGAATTTTTAGAAGCTGAAAGACTATTTGACTTTAGCTCTAGTGTTGAGCTTACCCTCTAGGACTGGTGGATTCACGGTGTATTGTGACGCTTCCAGAGTGGGTTTGGGTTATGTTCTGATGTAGCATGGTAAGGTCGTAGCTTATACATCCAGGCAATTGAAGAGGCATGAGCAGAATTACCCTACTCATGATTTGGACATGGCAGCAGTAATCTTTACTCTAAAGATCTGGAGGCATTATCTCTATCGTGAGACGTACGAGATATATACGAACCATAAAAGTATGAAGTATATTTTTTTCAGTAGAAAGAATTGAATCTGAGATAGAGGAGATGGTTGAAAATTTTGAAAGATTATGATTGTAATATTCTCTACCACCCAAGTAAAGTGAATATCGTGGCAGATACCTTGAGCAGGAAGTCGGTGGGTAGTCTTGCTCATATCAGTGCAGAGAAGAGACCCCTGACTAGAGAGTTGCATGAATTGTGCGACCAAGGGTTGTAGATGGAGGTATTAGAATCGGGAGCATTGTTAGCTCATTTTAGGGTCAAGTCCGTGCTTGTTAAAATCAGGTTAGCTCAGAATCAGGACCCACAATTACAGAAAATCTTAGAAGAAGTGCAGCAGGGTCGAGCTAATGATTTCGTTATAGATAATGATGGTACTCTCAGGATGGGCACTAGGCTATATGTTTTTTATGTAGATAATCTCAGAAAGGATATTTTAGAAGAGACTCACTGTACAGCTTACAGCATGCATCCGCGCTCCACCAAGATGTATCATGACTTGAAAGGAAATTATTGGTGGAATGAAATGAAAAGGGATGTGGCAGAGTTTGTCTCCAAGTGTCTGACATGTTAGCAGGTTAAACTGGAGCATCAAAAGCCATCAGGGTTATTGCAACTGCTTCCCATACCAGAGTGGAAATGGGAAAGAATTACTATGGATTTTGTATCGAGTTTACCCAAGACTTCGGCTGTTTATGATTCTATTTAGGTAATTGTGGATCGATTGACTATGTCAGCGTACTTCCTTCCGATGAAGACTACTTAATATGTGGCTAAGTATGCACAAGTGTATCTAAAGAGAATTGTGAGTCTTCACAGCATTCCTATTTCTATAGTGTCTGACAGAGGACTACGGTTCACTTCGAGGTTCTGGAGAAAGCTACAAGAAGAGCTTGGTACTAGATTGGACTTCAGCACAGCCTTTCACCCCCAGACTAACGTACAGCCGGAGAGGACAATTTAGACCTTAGAGGATATGCTTCGGATGTGCATGATAGATTTTGGTAGTCAGTAGGATTGGTACCTACTGTTGATTGAATTCGCGTATAATAACAGCTACCATGCAAGCATCGAGATGGCCCTTATGAGGCATTGTATGGTTGGAAGTGCGGATCTCCTATATGTTGGGGAGAGGTTGGCGAACGAAATTTAGCAAGACCAGAGTTAGTTCAGATCACTTCAAAAAATATTCCTATTATCCGTGGGCGGCTAAAGATCTATTTCTATAGTGTCTGACAGAGGACTACGGTTCACTTCGAGGTTCTGGAGAAAGCTACAAGAAGAGCTTGGTACTAGATTGGACTTCAGCACAGCCTTTCACCCCCAGACTAACGAACAGCCGGAGAGGACAATTCAGACCTTAGAGGATATGCTTTGGATGTGCGTGATAGATTTTGGTAGTCAGTAGGATTGGTACCTACTGTTGATTGAATTCGCGTATAATAACAGCTACCATGCAAGCATCGAGATGGCCCTTATGAGGCATTGTATGGTCGGAAGTGCAGATCTCCTATATGTTGGGGAGAGGTTGGCGAACGAAATTTAGCAAGACCAGAGTTAGTTTAGATCACTTCAAAAAATATTCCTATTATCCGTGGGCGGCTAAAGATAGCTTTCAGTAGGCAAAAGAGTTATGCGGACCCGAAGCAGAAGCATGTAGAGTTAGTATTGGGGAGTATGTGTTCTTGAAGGTGTCCCCTATTCGTGGTGTGATGCGGTTTGGCAAGAAAGGCAAATTGGCCCCTCGTTATGTGAGACTCTTTGAGATTATAGATAGGATTGGAGAGGTGGCATACAAGTTGGACTTGCCGTCAAATTTCTTGCATGTACATTCGGTATTTCATATATTAATGTTAAGAAAGTACATTCGGACCCTTCGCACATGTTGCAGCCTTAATATGTGGAAGTAAGTGAATATTTGACTTACGAGGAGCAATCAGTTATGATCATGGATACTCAAATTTGCCAACTGTGCTCTAAGGTTATACCGATGGTTAAGGTGTTGTGGCTGAACCATTTGTCAGAAGAGTATACGTGGGAAATCGAGCAGGAAATTAGGAGTCTTTACCCTCATTTGTTTCAATCTTGAGGTAAGCTTTGTTTCTTTCAAAATTCGAGGACGAATTTTTTCTTAAGGGGAGTAGAATGTAATATCCTATAATAAATAAATAAATAAATATTATTATTATATATATAAAAAATAAAAAGAAAAAGAAATCTTTTTTCTTTCCTTTTCTTCCCTTCCCCCCCATCTCTCCTTCTCCTTCCTTCCTCTTTCCCTTCCCTCCCCGTCGCCTCCCAACTTCCGTCGCTGTCGTCCCTCTTACCTTCCCCCGTCGACGTCGCTTCTCCCTTCTTCCTTCCCCCTCACTGCCGACACCAAATGAGGAAGAGAAGGAGCTGCCACTGCCAAAATAGCTCCTGCCGCCGTCCTATCGCTAGGCCGATGCCAGAAACGAGCTCCCTACCGTTGAAAACCCTCGACCCAAGCTTCCCCTGTCGTTTTACGTCGCCGGCAGCCTTGGTGAAGCCTCACCGGAGCAACACCTTTCCGGCCTCGATCTGGTGGCTTCCGGCAATTTTCCGGCCAAAGCTTTTGCTTTTCAGATTCCTGCAACTCAAGCTTCATGTAGGCGCTTCCGGGTTTGAATTCCAACATAGTTGGCAGTACCGGCTTTCAGACCTCAATATTTTTCAGATGCGCAGAATTTTATATTTTCGGCTCAGTATAATTTTATTTGGACCTTCAAAATTATTTTATAATTTTAAAAAATATTGTTGCTATTAATTATCAATTATAGATAATTTAATTTAATTAGATTTAATTAATTGTGACTTAAATATAAATATTACAATTAATTGGTATGATTAATTATTGTGTTGTTTTGTGGTAGATGTGGTTGTGTTGAATTACTTTAAATACCAAAAAAATTTATGTGGGTTGGTTGTCGAAATAAATATTATGTCGGAGCGTCTGTAAGATAATTGTGATTTGTAGTGTATTGTGGAATCAGAAAAAATAATGTAGTTTTGGTGGTCTGACTCCCATCAATTAATTGCAGAATATTTGAAGTATTACTACCAGGTTCTAGACCCGTTATACGGGGGGTAAATATGTATATTTTAGAGGAGGTTCTGTCGGACTTTCGATAGAATTTTTGAGTCTGAATTTTCTTAGGCAGTCTAATCTAGGAGTCTAGGCTTAGAAAACATTAAAAATATCTTATTAACTGAGTATTTTCGTAAATAGATAATCCGTCCATCCAGGCAGCTCCACCCGAGGCGTAGGAGCAGACTGTAAGTTAAAGTCATATAATCAACTGTATCTTTGTCATGTCTAAATTAAATACGATGTTGATTGATTAATAGTTATTATGATTATTATTATTATTATTATGAGTAATTTCATTTAATTGATAATTATTCTGAATATTATTAACATTACTATTAGTAAATTTATTTTTGTTATTATCGATATCATATTTATTGTTATTTTATTACTATTATTATTATTAAATATAATTTGCATGTTTGCTAAACTCGAGAGTACTAAATTTTAATTCTCAATATGTTACTGAATAAATTATGTTTGCTTATGATTATACTATTTATACTTATTATATATATGTTATGATTGTGACATTGGAATGAGGCGACAGTAGAACATGTTACCTGATGGATTGCATTAGCACCGCATGCGCACCGGTATTAATCAAAGACAAGTAGTAAAGATTATTTTTTAGTTTGCCCTGGTCGAGTATAACTCTCTAGGCTGTGGAAGTTTGACTACCGGAGGAAGGTCCTTGGTCGAGCGTTGCTCTCTGGGCGCCAGCTTATTTGAAAATCAAGTGTCAAGACTGGATTAAGGACCCTGGTTGAGCTTCGCTCTCTAGGCGCTAGATCTATTGGAATAAGGGAGCTGAAAGACTACTAGTATTGGGGTTAGAGTTCTGCTGAAGCACTCGTCCCATAAATATTTCAATTGTTTTTTCTTTCTGAATTATGACATGACACACATTCTAATATAATATGACATATTATCCCGATTTAATAAATATTATATTGAGGAGACTGTAATTGTTACAGGATTATATGATTTTAACTCACTCTCGAGACTGGCAGTCTCAATTTTAATTTTTCAGGTGACAGTTAGGTTCTCTGCCGTCCTGCGTTTGACAGCCCAACTTCCTTCTCCATCAGGCCTATTGTAAATATTTTATACTTTTATAATTTTAATTTTTAATTATTTAAAATTCTAAACTCTCTGCAGTAGTAAACGTGATATATTATGTTTGATTTGGTCTGTAACAAATTGTGGAATGTTGTTAATATCCAATTAGAAACTTGTGAATGGCATGTTGGACTGGTTTAATAGTATATTTATATATGCATATATGAAATATCGTCTAGTCAGGCTTACTATGGGTCTTGGTGGCCTTAAGCCTACCCATTCTCTAGCGCCGGTCACGGGCACACAGATCGGGTTGTGACAGTAGAGCCAATTAGCTCTATATAGAGCTAATTGGCTTCAAATAGGGAAAAGTCTATGAAACGTTTGTAATTTAGTCCTCGGACTTGCGAAATTCATTATTTTGACCGTTAAACTTCATTTTTTCTTAACAATTAACTCTAAATTGATTTTAAAAACGTGATCTTGTTTGGATTAACCTCAATCCTAACCTTGGAGTCGCCTGTTCTCCATCTCTCGAGACCCGAGAAGGCAGTAACTTTCATCACAGGATATTCCGTAATTCCCTCGATATCTAGATCTAGAAAATGGATGCTAACACTAAGGTAAGGATGAAATCTATGAAAATGAACTTTATGTTTGTACTATGCTAGTTGTTGAGTTATGAGCGTAAATATCTATTATGCTAAACTTTAAATTAGGGCAAACATGGAAGGCATAGGAAAGAGGGCGTTACTCAACCTAACAAGATAAGGAAAAGGCCAGCAGCAAGAATGGCTCAACTAAGACTCTAAAAACCTGGCAGACCAGTTGATGCTATAGTTGCTAATGAATTTGGAGGTATTAATTATGCTATGTCCAATTAGAAACTTGTAAATGGCATGTTGGACTGGTTTAATAGTATTTTTATATATGCATATTTGAAATATCATCTAGTCAGGCTTACTATAGGTCTTGGTGGCCTTAAGCCTACCCATTCCCTAGTGCCAGTCACGGGCCTACAAATCGGGTCGTGACAGTAGAGCCAGTCGGCTCTATATAGAGCTAATTAGCTTCAAATGGGGAAAAGTTTGTGAAACGTTTGTAATTTAGTCCTCGAACTTGTTCATTGTTTTAACCATTAAACTTCATTTTTTCTTGATAATTAACTCTAAATTGATTTTAAAAATGTGATCTTGTTTGGATTAACCTCAATCCTAACCTTGGATTCGCCTGTCCTCCATCGCCCCAGACCCGAGAAGGCAGTAACTTTCATCACAAGGTTTTCCGTAATTCCCTCGATATCTAGATCTAGAAAATGGGTGCTCATACTAAAGTAAGGATGAAATCTATGAAAATGAACTTTATGTTTGTACTATGCTAGTTATTGAGTTATGAGCGTAAATATCTATTATGCTAAACTTTAAATTAGGGCAAACGTGGAAGGCATAGGAAAGGGGGCATTACTCAACCTAACAAGATAAGGAAAAGACCAGCAGCAAGAACGGCTCAACCAAGACTTTAAAAACCTGGCAGACCAGTTGATGCTGTAGTTGCTAATGAATTTGGAGAACGACAACAAGTATTAATTATGCTATGTCCAATTAGAAACTTGTAAATGGCATGTTGGAGTGGTTTAATAGTATGTTTATATATGCATATTTGAAATATCGTCTAGTCAGGCTTACTACAGGTCTTGGTGGCCTTAAGCCTACCCATTCCCTAGTGCCGGTCACGGGCCTACAAATCGGGTCGTGACAGTAGAGCCAGTCGGCTCTATATAGAGCTAATTAGCTTTAAATGGGGAAAAGTTTGTGAAACATTTGTAATTTAGTCCTTGAACTTGCGAAATTCATTGTTTTGACCATCAAACTTTATTTTTTCTTGACAATTAACAATAAATTGATTTTAAAAAGGTGATCTTGTTTGGATTAACCTCAATCCTAACCTCGGCTTCGCCTGTCCTCCATCTCCCGAGACTCGAAAAGGCCGTAACTTTCATCACAGGGTTTTCTGTAATTCCCTCGATATCTAGATCTAGAAAATGGGTGCTGACACTAAGGTAAGGATGAAATCTATGAAAATGAACTTTATGTTTGTACTATGCTAGTTGTTGAGTTATGAGCTTAAATATTTATTATGTTAAACTTTAAATTAGGGCAAACGTGGAAGGCATAGGAAAAAGGGCATTACTCAACCTAACAAGACAAGGAAAAGGCCAGCAGCAAGAACGGCTTAACCAAGACTCTAAAAACCTGGCAAACCAGTTGATGCTGTAGTTACTAATGAATTTGGAGAATGACAACAGGTATTAATTATGCTACTTCAATTTTTTGTAAGTATGCCAGCTTGTGATTGTTGACTTTTTATATGTTTTCCAGACTCAACAAGGCTATGGTGTCATAGTTTTTGTTGATAGTGGGAATGTCTATTTTACAGTAAGTTTATGAGCTTATGTATTAAATTTTATAATTATTTATGAAAATAATTGATTCAGTTCTTTTTGATATTTATAGATGCCCAGCAGGAACAAGGTCAACTACACTATTGGTGAGGCAGCAGCAATAATTGTTGCTAGAGCCACATCTAGTACTCAAGTAGCACGACAAGGAGCACCACCAGCACTGCAAGGAGCACCACCAACAATAACCACACAGTGGACCCATCTTCAGACAACGGCAAGATAGTTATTTAACACTCAAAATCAGCCAACAGCAAAGAACTTTGTTTCTAGCCAGAGGTCCACCCTCACTAATCCATCAAATAAGAAAGAATGAATAGAGAATTTGGAAATGTTGTTTATTTTGAGGGCTCTAGTACTTTTTGCCTCTAGTACATTGTTGATTATGTGAAGTTGAGGGCATTCGAGGCTGCCTTCTTTTTTCAAAGAAAAAAAATATCTTTGTTTATCATCAAACAATTATCTGCAACTAATCTGGAAATTTAGATTACCCTATTTTGTAAAAACATCTTGTTTATTTATAAGTTAATATGAAATGGGAATGTTTATTAGATTTTCAATCATTAGTTGTTAATATATACTCTTAAATGGACTCACATTGTTCATAAGAGCATTCTTTATTCAGACATAGGTAAAAGTACAACCAGTTACTGGGACAAATACAATATGCTTTGGCTATAGCTTCATGGCCTAAAAATAATAAAACTAATGAGAAAAAACAGTAAACCAAAAATCAGACCCTTCAGCCAACAAGCTTGTCTTCTACTTCGCATAAGATCATTCTTCAATTTCTCCATCTCTACCACCACTTAGTTTCTATCAATTTCAACTATCGCCTTTGGTTCCTTAGCATTGTAGAGCTCAAACATTAAACCTTTATTCTCATCAATCGAAAAGTTGAGCTTTTGCTCTAAAAAATCAATGTTAGCATCTTTGAGCTTTATTGTCTCCTCTAACTAAATTTTCTTTGTCACAATCTCATTTAATAGTTTTGTAGCCTCCCTCTGTAATTTTATTCTGTCCATTCAAAGCAGTGACAGTCCCCAGCCCACAAAACCAAAAAAGAAAAGTTTCTCATTGTTAAGCTCATCTTCTACTCAAAAAATAATCAACAAGAACATCACATGTTGCCTCAAACGACAACGAAAAATCCGTCGATCTGGATTGTCTAAAGTCCAAGATGTTAGAAATTCTATGTTGCCATGTCTGCAAGTGGCTCTTGCCAATGAACCAATTTAACAAGCTAATAACGTTGCCTCTTGACATTTTCAGTGAAACATAGTAGAAATGGAAAACAAACAAAAGCTTTCAGCTGAACAAGAAAATCAAAGGAGAAAGTTAATCTTTAATTAGCAAGAAGTCTTAAACCCTAGAAATAGAAACTCAAAATTGGAGAAGATGGGTAAACCAATTTGGTTGTAAAAATGGTGTATATTAAATTCTAGATGAGTTAACAACTGTTGCTGACTCATCTCTCCTTTTGTTTTTCTTTTTTCCACCTCATAGCCTAGTCAACAAAAACCACTGCGGGTGGTTGCCAGATTATATTTTAGAAAAAAAAAATTAAGACTTTAGTTTTCTCACAAAAAGTTGTAAATAGTAGTTAAAATTGTTAAACGCTTAAAAGTTGAAGAATTTTTAGGTAATTAGCCCTTAAGGAAATTGTAAGTATTGGTATATTTTAGCAAATTTTAAAAGAGATCAATAAATTTGTCAAAAAACAAGAAAGGTTAGAATTTAAATGGTAATAGATTTTTTTGTCAAGGTAGGTGAATTTGGTATTTTGACAGTTAATGGTTGAATAATTGAAAAATGAGATTATTCAGGATGTTTTTTTCATGATGGTTGTACATATTGTTTATTTGACATTTACCATGAACCAATGCATAAAATGTTTCTTTTTATTTGAAATTGTTTCTTATTTAAATTTTTATAGAACTAATGCTAAAAATAATTAAAAAAATGTGTTAAACATGTGTTAAGTAAATAAAATTGAGCATATATGTCAGTGATTCTCACATGCACTGAGAAATTGTAATAAAAAGTATTAAAACCGAAATAATTGAAAAGTTTATAACCAAATTGAACTGATTCAAAATTATTTTATTATCATAGTACAGTACTAGTCCTTTAGTGATAATCATACCAAAACGGAGTTATTCTTATACTGGTCCATATCGAACCATAAAACTAAACTTGTTACATTAACCACATATATATATAATTTCTATAAAAAATAACCATATAAAAATATATATAATATATATATATATATATATATATATATATATATATATATATATATCTACTCAAACCTTAATTTCTTGTTCACTTGTTCCATTGTATCTCTTAATTCACACATCTCTACTCATAAGTCATACCTAAAATTCCAATCGATGGCTGATACTAAACTATCTAACCATTAATCATTATCTTTTATGTCTCTTGATTCCTATTGATCATTTACTTATTTATTTGATTTCTTACTCATTTATTTAAAGGTGGACAATGTATACATTCCTTGTTATCTACACCTAATCTCTCTCACTCTTCAATCCTCTTCATGATTATTGCTTAAACTTAATCAAATCATCATCTTACATATACTAATTTCCTTAACTGAAATGTCCAATCACAGGAAGTATTGGTACTTATATCCCTAATTTATGATTACTTATTTTCTTTTTGATGCGTCTTATATTAATCTTCTTATTGCTTTTCCATTTGATTTTACTTTTATTATTACTTCTTTAGTTGATTTTACTCTTATTATTACTTTTCCATCTGATTTTACTTTTCAACTTAATCAGGAACTTGCTAACTAGTCACAAAGACTAGCGCAGAGATGGGAGTCGCCACCCCGGTAACCGAGACACTTTTACTAATGAATGACATTTCTTGATTCCATAAGGAAGCATACGTCACAAATACAGAGATGGGTCTAAAAGCCAACTTCCTTATTTATGTATATTTGTCTTTAATTTTATTATTTAATGAGCTATTCCCTATAAATGCAACAGTTATATATTACATATCAAGCACTACTGTCACGACCCGATCTGTAGGTCCGTGACCGGCACTAGGGAATGGATAGGCTTAAGGCCACCAAAACCCGTAGTAAGCCAGATTAACCGAAAATTCAAATATACATACATATACATACTTTTAAACCAGCCCAACATGTCATTCACAAGTCTCCAACTGGATGCTAGTAAACATTCTATGATTTGTTACAGACCAAAATCAAACATAATTGTAACACCCAGAATTTTTATATATTTAATAATGAGTTTTTATTTAAGTTAATTTTAGCTTCATTATTATTGGGTTTAATTTGAAATGATTTAATGAAAAATTTAATATTAATCAAATAAATGAGTTATTTTCTATACCCAATTAGTTTGAAATTTTAAGAAATTATTCAAGTAAATTATTTGAGAAATGATTATATTTTGGTTATTCAAAATTTTTCCCAAATGCATATTTATATAAGTAAAATTATATATCGGAAAATTTTGGAAGAAATTATAAAGGATGTTTTTATAAAAGAATTTTGGGAGAATTGGTATTATAATTGATTAGTAGTATTAAATTTTAAGTTGGAAATTGATTATTTAATTTAATTGTGTGTAGGATTTAACTGGAGGATTATTTTGGAATAAGGATTAAAAGTATAATTTTATTTTTGTGAGGGTTTAATGGAAATTTGTGAGTTTGGTATTTTCGTAAATAAATATGTCGGTAAGGGGTATTTTTGTAATTGTGTATTTTCAATAATTTGGTTTTGGCCCAAATTAATTAGTTAAGGGCTTAATTGA
This sequence comes from Ricinus communis, assembly GCF_019578655.1. Taxonomy (NCBI): domain Eukaryota; kingdom Viridiplantae; phylum Streptophyta; class Magnoliopsida; order Malpighiales; family Euphorbiaceae; genus Ricinus; species Ricinus communis. Next base: position 14,664,186 of record NC_063256.1, on the reverse strand, counting down.
AAGGCTAAAAAGAAGTTTGGGGGTTAAATTGGAATTCTGCGGGATGAAATTATAAGTAATTAAGAAAGTTGAGGGACCAAATTGTAATAAGAAAAAGTTCAGGGGTCAAATGTCGATATTGAAGGGGAAGTAGATCGGGAGAGAGAGAGAGAGGGCGATGGCCAAGAAGAAGGGAGGAAGGCGGCGTCGTCGGTGGCGGCCGTCGGGCGTGGGCGGCCGTGAGGCGGCAGGCAATGGGCGGCGAGCTTCAGCGTTTCGGCGTTGTTGGCGGCCGAGTTGGTTGGCGATCGGCTCCTCTCGTGAGGGCTCTCTTCCGCGCAGCGGGCGGCGCTTGTGGTGGTCGGAGACGGAAGATCCGGTGGAGAGAAAGTAGGGGCAGCGCGTTTTCAGCTTTTCGCGAGATCCGGCGGAGGATGGATGATCGGAGGACGTATCCCGACTCTCCTCATCTCAAGCTTCGCGATGGCACCGGTTTCGTGGTGATCGGGTTTCGTTTGCGAATCGACGGTCGAGATCGTCCGCAAATCTCTCCGGATGATCGGGTGTCAGATCGCAAAATCGGAAGCAGGGATCGTCATCAGCGCGTCGTTGTGAGTCCGATGGTGTGTTCGGATCGTTGATCGGACTCCGGCGCCCGGAGGCGAGTCGATCGAGCGTCTCGGTAATTTTCTTTGGCCTGTTAATTTTAGAAATTCTTGGTTTAATTGTGTCTATTGGATTATATTGTGTATTTGATGATATTGTGAGTCAAAAATAATTGTCTGTCAGTTTGCCTGCCTCGTATTTTATGCTGTGTGGCGGAGTCGGGAAATAGTGAAGTTTGGGGACCCGACTCCCGTTGTTTAAATTGTTGGATATTTGGAGTGTTTTTCTGGCAGGTCCTGGACCCGTTTTTACGGGGGGTAATGTTCGTGTTGTTGGGGAGGTTCTGCCAGATTTTCGGTAGAATTCTCCCGAGTCGAGATTCTTAGACAGTCAGTCCTAGGAGTCTAGACCTAGGATTAATGATCGATTGTCTCAGCGTATTGATAAATTGTTTTCCGTGATTAGATGATCATGCATTGGCTCGCTCCAACCGAGGCACCGGAAGCGAGCTAGGAGGTCGCCCAATCCTGTGAGTTAAAGTCATTTAATCTTTGCGCTATTGCTAGTCTGATTTTAATATGCTATTTAGAATTTGTGCTTAATATGATTATTAGTATCGCAAAATAAATGATTTCACTTGATTATTAATGTTTGAAATAATATAAATATTATTATTAGTATGTTATAATAAGACAAACGTTATTATTTTTCCCCTCACAAATTGCACGTTGTTTTATCTTAAATCTTTAATCTTTATTTCGATATGTGTTGGATGAGTTCATCAGATAATGATATTTATTATATGTGATGATTGCGAATTGGGAAATGTGGCTTGTAGAACATGCCGCCTGATGGGTTACATCAGGACCGCGTGCGCACCGGTAATGATCCTGGATATAAGGTTATTATGGATTTGTTTGCCCTGATCGAGCATTGCTCTGGCCGAGTTCGATTGATTCGCCGGAGTTAAGGTCCATGATCGAGCGATGCTCTCTGGGCGCCGGCTTATTTGGAATTCAAGTGTTCAGGCTGGAGGTAAGGACCCTGATCGAGCTTGCTCTCTGGGCGCCAGACCTGTTGGATTAAGAGAGCCGAAAGGCTATTAGAATTTGGGGTTAGGGTTCTACTGAGCCACTCGTCCCATAAAAGTAAATATATATTTTTATTTATTTATTATGGTATTATTATAATATGGATTGTATTTACATGCATGGTTGATATTTTGATTCGAATGATTAATATTTTATGTGAACGAAATAGTAGGGTATGATTATAGTATGGTTTGATATACTGATTTGAATAATCTATATTTTTTTTGAGAAGAAGCAATAGTCTCTAGATTATTTGATTTTAACTCACTCTAGACCGGTCTCATTTCTTATTTTCGGATTTGTATTTGTTAGTTCTCCCGCGACTCTTATTCAAGAACTGACTCCTTCATCATCGGGTGATGTATTTGATTTGGTATGTAAATTGGTAAATCTTAGATTCTCCGCAATAGTAATAGTAGATGTATCAGTTGTAAATTTTCTGAGCTTCGGGTCTCGCCTAGTTTTTTTTTTTTCTGGTAGACCGAAGTAATTTTGTAAAGTGTAGCTATTAAGATAAATTGTGGCTTTAATAATATTAATTTGAGATGAGATTTGTTTAAATCAGTGAGTGTCAGGCTTACTACGGGTTTCGGTGGCCTTAAGCCTACCCATTCCCTAGTGCCGGTCACGGGCCCACGGGTGGGGTCGTGACAATAATATGCAGGTACACTACTGCGGAGAGTCTAGAATTTTAAATAATTCAAAATGTAAAAGTAGAAATTAATTACAATAGGCCCGAAGGAGAAGGAAGTCGGGCTGTCAAACGAAAAACAATGGAGAACCTAACTGTCACCTGAAAAATTTAAAATTGAGACTGCCAGCCTCAAGAGTGAGTTAAAATTATATAATCTTATAACAAATACAGTCTTCTCAATAAAATATTTATTTAATCAAATAACATATCATATTATATTAATACATGTGTAAAATGCCATAATTCAGAAAAATACAATTTAAATGCTTATGGGATGAGTGCCTTAGCAGAATCCTAACCCCAATACTAGCAGCCTTCATCTCTCTTATTCCAATAGGTCTGGCATCCAAAGAGCGAAGCTTAACCAGGGTCCTTAAATCCAGCTTCGACACTTGATTCCTAAATAAGCTAGCGCTCAGAGAGCAATGCTCGACCAAGGACCTTCCTCCGGCAGTCAAATTTCACAGCCTAGAGAGTTGTACTCGACCAGAGCAAATCCCAAAAATAACCTTTTACTACCTGTCTATGATTAATACCAATGCCCACGTGGTCCTGATGCAATCCATTAAGTGGCATGTTTTACTGCCGCCTCATCCCGAAATTACAATCATAGCATCAATAATAATTATAAATAGTATAAATTGTAAGCAAACATAAATTATTCAATAACATATTAAGAATTAAAGTTGGATAGCCTCGAGTGTAGCAAACATGTAATTTATGTGTAATAATAATAATAATAATAATAATAATAATAATAATAATATGATAGCAAAATAATGATAATAATAATATTAAGGACATCGATAATAACGAAAATAAATTTATGAATAACAATGCTAATAATACCCGTAATAATTATTAATCAAATAAAATTACTAATAATAACAATAATAATAATCATAATAATTATTAATCAATTAACATCGCATTTAATTTAGAGATGACAAAAGTACAGTTGATTATATGACTTTAACTCACAGTTATGCCGCGCTCTGCAATCTGCTATTATGCCTCGGGTGGAGCTGGCTGGACGGACGGATTATCTATTCATGAAAATACTCAGTTAATAAGATATTCTTAATTTTTTCTAGGCCTAGACTCCTAGATTAGACTGCCTAAGAAATTCAGACTTGGAAATTCTACTGAAAATTCGGCAAGACTTCCTATAAAATATGAACTTTTACCCCCCGTATAACGAATCCAGAATATGCTAGAAACGAATATTCCACAATTAATTAACGAGAGTCGGGCCACCAAAACTGTATTATTTTTTCCTAACTCCGCAACACACCACAGATCACAATTAGTTACAGACGGTCCATCATAATGTTTATTTCACAACCACATCTATCACAAAACATAACAATAATTAATCATACCAATTAATTTGTAATATTTATATCTAAGTCATAATTAATTAAATTAAATTATTTATAATTGATAATTAATAGCAACAATATTTTCTAAAATTATAAAATAATTTTTAAAGTCCAAACAAAATTATACCGAGCCCAAAATCTGTAATCCTGCACGTCCGAAAAACACCTGATTCTGAAAGCTGGTATTATCAACAGTGTCAGATTTCAAATCCCGAAACACCTACGCGAAACTTGAGTTGTGGGGAGTCTGAAAACAATGAAATCATAGTCAAATGTCACCGGAGGACGTTGGATCGCAGCCGAAAAAGCGCTGTTTCGGTGTGACTACACCAAGGCTACCGATGGCAACGGGGAGGAGAGGAAAAGAAGAAAATTTACAAGGAAGAGGTGGCAGGCGGCTGGTTACATGATGGCAACGGGGAGGAGCAACTCCACCCACAAGCCGAGCGAGGAAAAGAGAAGAGAAAGACGACGGCGACGAGAGGAGAGGAAAAGAAGAAAATTTTGGTGGCTTGTTGGAGGTGCGGAAGTGAAAATGGAGGTAGGGATGAGGAGTATGGCGTCAGGGAAGAAGAAGGATAAGGGGCTTGAATGAAATCTTCCAGAAGGTGGGAGGTGAAAAAATGTATATAAGCCTCCTCCTTAAAGTATATTGCTACAGTAAAGTCCTTTTATTTCAATTATTATACATATGTATGTATCCCCACACGCATACATCTAATTATTAAAGCAACAACTAAATACTAACTTAAACTCTTAATAATAAAGATAACTCTATAGAATAAACAATTCTTTAATATTTAGTGTAAATTAAATCCAAGTAACATATAGACAAATATTTTCAAATAAAGCTAGTATAAATATAAATAAGATTAACTTACTTTTTTAAAACCACAAATCTAAATTTAAAGTCTACTAAAATTAATATTCTTAAATTATTGGATAATATTGAATTAAACTAAATGGTACTCAATTTAACATTAAAATTATTTATTTACTAAAATATCCCTAAAAATAGATGAAAATTAAAATTCAAAAATTACGGGTATTATAACTACAGCATGTGAAGTCCACCTAAATCTAGCTCTTTTTTTTAAAGCCCAACCCGTACATCAAAGTTATTAGACTAACTTACTAATTAATACTTACTAGGCTCTTACCTAGTTTAGCCCAATTACATATTATGATTTAGTTTTCAGCTTTTAAGCCTAATTGACTACTTCTTATGAAGAGGCCCAATTCAGTGATCCTAAATCTAATATAGTCCAATTTTAACATAACTGATCATGGAAAAGCCTTTAAAGTCTATATGAATTTTAAGCTAAAGCTTAATTACCATCTTAATTAAGCTAATGGACTACATTTTCATGACAAGTCCAATTTTAAGGCCTAAGTCTATCTTACCAGTTTTAATTAGGCAATCATACAACATATATTTAGGCATCCATCATAGATAAAAGCAAAGAATAAAGAACAAGAAATAAATCTAGCCATTAAAACTCGCCTATAAATAAAAAATGCAAAGAAAACCTTAAAACCTAGTTACAGTGCAAGAAATTGCCAAAATACATCAAGAAAATTGAAAATCAGCCTAATAATGTACAAAGCTGATCGGCTCTAGAGGCTTAGAGTTGCTTTTTGCAATTTGTCCTCAATTTTCGCACCCAAAACTGATTTTTACATTCATAGAGGGAAAAGAAATCAGCTAGAATATATATAATACAAAATGAAAATATAACCTAATTATATTTATTATTAACTAATCAAATTCGAAACTATAATTAAATCAGATTTAAAACCATACGTGTTCTTATTGTCAAATTCAAAACTCAATAAAATCAACATGCTAAACAAGAAGAAATCATAATCTAACCATGGGAATTATATAAAATAATCATTAAAAAAGCAATCCTAATATATTTTCATAAATAAAAAATAAAATTAGAAGCAAGAAAAGAAGAGATATTGATGATGCTGATGTAGGGGAACCCTCAGGTTCTCACATTTAGCCATTGTTCTGTGCGTCTTAGGAGATGAGGAAGGTGTTGAATCAAAGAGGAGATGAAAATCCAATTCGGCCTTTTTTGGCTTTTAGAAAACTTTATGTCATTCTTCAATGGATTTCCTAATTTTGGGAGTTCTTTCTTAGTGGCTTACTAAGGGTTTTTTATTTGTATATCGATGTAAATTTTTATGCTCTAACCATGTTGCTTAATGAATATAGCTAACCCTAGACCTAAGTGTAAGCGGCAGTTTCAGGCCCGCATCCAAGTGTCTTTAGTAACTACGGCACTATAAGGCTTTTCAACCTAATCGGGAACATACAAATTAATCACTGAGACTAGTGCAGAGATGGGAGTTGCCACTCAGGTAATCATTGGGAACACTTTTACTAATGACTGGCGTTTCTCAGATTCCATAAGGAAGCTTACGCCATAGAGTCCATAGATAAATCTAGAAGCCAACTTCCTTATTTGTGTATATTAGTCTTTAATTTTATGTTTAATAAATTATTCCTTATAGATGCAAGCAATTTATACACAGGCAATGCCAGATAACACACATAATATACCTAAGTCTAGCCCATTTTTATCTAAGCCTAGCTCTTATTAGAATAGTTAGTCTGATTTACTAGTCAATTATGTATATAGCCCACTTAGTCTAACTCAATTACATGTTATGCTCAAGATTTCCAGCCTTTAAACCTAATTGACTATTTATTATGAAGAGGGCCATTCAGTGTGATCCTAATTCTAATTAGGTCCAAGCCCTAACAAAACATGCCGAAGCCCACTAAGTCTACATGGATTTTAGGATTTTAAACTGAGTAAAAGTCGATTAGCCTATTAGAGTACCAGATTTATGTTAGATCAGTTTTTAACCCTAAGTCTATGTGGCCCATTTTTAATTAATCAATCATGTGATCACATATTTAATTAACCATACAATAAATAAAATGAACATAATAAAGCAAAAAAGTAAAACCTAATTATTACAATCCGTCTACAACTATGATTACAAAAAGGAAATGACCTAAAAACTATACAGAAACTAAAAGTACATTAAAAATTGCCAAAAAAACATAAAAATTGGAAACTGGCTTGAATAATCGATTGACTCTATGCGTCGAGCTGATCGGCTCAACACAGAGCCAATTGGCTCTCCACTGAGCCAATCGGCTCTAAGGTTCCTAGGTTGATTTTCATTGTTTGTCAGTATAATTTCGCATCCCCAAAGCCGAATTTCACATGTACATGCATTAAAATCGATTAGAATAAAAGAAGAATAAGATAAAAACATTAAAGATAAAAGTGACAGAAAATCAATTGAACAATCAAAACCCTAAATTGATAAAAACCTTAAAGGCAATAAATTAACAAATGGCAGAATCAATCAAGAAAATCATGTTTAATAGGTTTTATTACCTAGTCATAATGACAAATAAATCTAAATATTAATCATATAACATGCTTCTAATTAGATCTAAAAATACTAATTAGCAAAATATCATATTTTAAAATCCTAAGTTCTTATTATTAAAATCAAACCCAATAATCATGCATATTCATCAAAAACACTAATATAATTACACTTATCATAGATCAAAATCCTAATCATATTTCTAAAAATAAATAATAAAAAAAACTAAAAGAAAAGAGGAAAGAAAGAACCAATTTTATGAAGATAGTGTATGTATGATTAAAGGAATCCTCACGTCATCATCGTGAATGTTGGATCTGCGGGTCTCAGATGATGAGGATGCAATTGAATCAAAGACTGGGTAGGAATCAAATACTGGATCTGCCTTAGAAAAACCTTATGTCGATTAGAAATAGTTTCCAAAAATAAGTTCTTTCTTTAGTGGTTTGTTCTAAAATTGTTCTTTTTAGTGGCTTAGATCCTCTAATGTCAAACAAGATCGACAATGCTTTTCTTTCTTTTCTCTCTAGATTTTCTCTCTTTTTTTCTTTCTTAGTGTCTCTCCAATATCGATCTCACTTACTGTCAATTTTCAGTTCTTCATTCCCCCTCCCCCCCCCCCAAAAAAAAACCATAATCACCTCTTTCTATTTATAGAGGTAGGGTTTCAAGGGAAACCCTAAAGAAAGCGATAAATTTTAAGAACATATCGATAAAAATATCTCATTTTATTTTTTAAATTTAAATAATTATAGATTAAAAGGATGATTATCATCAAGCAAACCTTCTAGAATCTGTATATGGATATGAAATTATCATAAAAAATGATGTGGGAGTATAAAAATCCCAATCGGCTCTATGTAAAGCCGATTGGCTCTACATAGAGCCAATCGACTCTAAATAGAGGGACCTTTCAAAATTATGATTAGCTCCTTGAATTTATAAAACTACCGTTTTGACCCTCAAACTTAATTTTTTCTGATAATTAGGTCCAATTTGATTTTTAAAAGATAATTCCAGCTGGATTAACCTCGACCCTAGCCTCGGATTCGTCTACCCTTCACTTCCTGAGACCCGAGAAGGCAGTAACTTTCATCATAGAGTTTTTTATTTTTTTTTCTCGATATCTAGATCGGAAAAGGGGTGCTGATACTAGGCCACACTGTTCTATTTATAGGAGTAGGGTTAGGAAACTCTAGGGGATGCTGATAATTATTAAATTATTAAAAAAAGCTATAACTATCCCTTTCTTTTATTAGATTAATATTAGATAAAAATGAATTTATTTTTACTTTCAAATAATTATTATTAATAAATATTTAAAAATTCTAATAATAATCACAAATACCTTCTAGAAACTTATTTTTACTAATTTTTGGTGTTTTAGGTCGAAAATACATATAAAACGGGTGAAAATTTGAAAAATGGCCAATCAGCCCATGTAGAGCCAATTGGTTCTACATAGAGCCAATTCGGCTGTACACAGAGCCAGTTGGCTCTAAGAAGCAAAATTTTCAAACATTTTAATAATTTAGTCCCTGAACTTGTGAAAACTGTCATTTTACCCTCTCAAATTTTATTTTTTTTATCAATTGGGTCCAAATTGATTTTAAAAAAGTAATTTTAAGTCCAATTAATCCAATCCTTCTCTCAGATTCGCCCTTTCTCAATCTCTGAGACTCGAGAAAGACAACAACTTTTATCATCGGGTTTTTCGTAATTCTCTGGATATCTAGATCTGGAAAATATGCGCTAACACTCTCTCTATATGAGTTCTTCTTTCATTGAATATTTCTTTTATTAAAGCTCTAATCAAGCACTAATATAAATCTCCATATATTGTCGACCACAATATAAAAATATAATGAATTATATTAATTGTCAATAATATTAATTTTAGATAATAATATTGCAAAAGTTTATAATTAGAAATAGCTACTCAAGCTGATAGACTAATTCAAATAGACCCAAAAAGAGTCTTTAACTTTTCAATTGCAAGTAGAAAAAATCAAGTTGAAATACATCTCAACACAACTAAAGCTTAATTACATTCTCATCACTTTGATTATTTTTATAAACAATACACTAGAAAACTAATTTAATAATTGTCCAGAATATATTATTCGAGGATAACAATAATAAACTCTCTGTAAAATTGACTTAGTATTTGCCAAAGTAGGTACTAATTATATGCATAATGGACCTAGTAAATCAATATATTAAAAAATGTATCCAAGTTGTAATGGGTTTTTTGTTTGCTATATATTTTTTTAATATTTTTTATTGACAATTTCTTAATATTCTATTTTTACTTTATATTAATTATTCAATAACATAATAATATATGCGGTAGATAATTTATTGACTAAAGATATACAAAACATATAATATGCATTAGTAATTACTTTTTAGTTCAATCCATAAATTCCAAGATTCAAATATTATCCAAAAATTATACTTTTTCCATTATTTTTTTCTTTTCTAAAATAATTTTTTTATCTTTTTATTTATAATACTTTAATATCTTAATTGTATCAAATTTTATCTCTATATTATTACCATATATTTTTTATTAATTATATTAAATTAATAAAAGACTAAATCAACCAATCTTAACAACACTATTTATAAGGATACGTATAGATATCTATGCTTTTATCTATAATATAATACAACTATAAATAAATTTTAAAAGATTATAATAATATATGTTTTGGTTAAGATTTTATTGGTGTAGTTTATGACCATGGTGATTGAAGATATTCGTGGATCAATATCATCTTTTGAATAGAAATATCTGAATACATACATAGGAAGAAAAAGTTTAGATTTTTAGTTAAGAATATAATTATTCATTCATGTTTTATTTCTTGTAGTTGCACTATACAATAAGACCGACACTCGAGCTATTTTTGGTCCTTTCTAGATTAACCTTTTTGCAGATGAAGAGAAAGATATATTCCATTGTTTTTTCTTTTTTTACGATTTTTTCTTTTTGTTATTTATAATCTTTTAGTATCTTAGATGTATATAAATTTTATCTCTATATTATTACAGTATATTTAATTGAGATGATTTAAATAGAATTTTAATGCTAAACAAAATAAGAGAGTATTTTCTATATTTAATTAGTCTGATTTTTAAGAATTAATTAAGTAAATTTCTTGAAAAATAGATTATATTTTTTGTCATTTAATTTTTTCCTAATATGAATATATGAAATAATTTCTATATTTGAAAGTCGTGAAAGGAATAGTAAATAATATTTTTCTAAAGAATTTATTAGGGAATGATAAATTTTAATTAGCAAATGGTGTTGATTTTAATTGGAAAATAGTTAGCAAATTGATCAATTAAGTTAATTAAGTGTTAGGATTAAATTGATAATTAATTTTGAAATAAGGGTTGAAAATATGATTTTATTAATAATGGGGTTAAAAATACAATTTTATTAATATGGGGTTTTTGAAATATGATTGGTATTTTTGTGATTAAGTATGTCGGTAAGGAAATTTTGGTAACTTCACATTTAAAAGCAAGGGTAAATAAGTAATTCTATATTTTCAATAATTCTAATTTGGCCCAAATTAAATAGTTAGGGGCTTAATTGAAAAGCTAAAGAAAAGTTTAAGGGTTAATTGGAAATTTTGCAGGGCGGAATTGTTAGTAATTAAAGAAGTTGAGGGACTAAATGGTAAAGAAGAAAAGTTCAGGGACCAAAATTCGATGTAGAGAAGAAGTTGAGGGACTAAATCGTCATCAGTGCGTTGTCTCGAGTCCATAGGCGCGTTCGGATCGTTGATCGGACTTCGGTGGCTGGAGGCGAGTCGACCGAGTGATCAAGCGTCTCGGTAATTCTCTAGCCCGATGATTTTAGAGTTTATTGAGAAAAATTGTGTGATTAATTATTGTATTGAGCATTAGAAAAATATTATGAGGATTGTTAGTTAAAATAATAAATTGTCGGACTGTCTGCCAATAATCGTGTTTTGTGTTGTGTGGCGGAATCGGGAAAAATAATGAAGTCCTGGTGACCCAACTCCCGTTAAATAAAGTGTTGAAATATTTAAAGTATTTTCTGGCAGGTCCTGGACCTGTTATTCAGGGGGTAGACGTCCGTGTTTAGGGGAGGTTTTGCAGAATTTTCGATAGAATTTACCCGAGTCAAAATTTTTAGACAGTCAGTCCTAGGAGTCTAGGCCTAGGGTTAATTGTCAAATGTTTTACTGTTATTGATTGAATTGTTTTCTGTGATTAAATAATCCCTCAGTTCAGCTCGCTCCACCCGAGGCATCAGAGCAGAGCTAGATGGTCGTCAGAGCTGTGAGTTAAAGTCATATATCTGTTTACATGTGTCATATGCTAAGATTTTACAAAATAGTTCCGATTATATGATTTAATATTTTAATTGTTTATTTAATCACTATTTATATATGTTTCATTTTCTATATTATGATTTTATTGATTGCGTGTTGACTCGGAATGGGACGACAGTAGAACATGCCACCTGATGGGTTGCATCAGGACCGAGTGCGCACCGGTAGGAATCTGAGAGAGATAGTAAAAAGGGTAAATTTAAAAGGGTAAATTTAGGACTTGTCCTGATCGAGCATTGCTCTCTGGGCTGAGTAGAGTGAGTTTACCGGAGTAAAGGTCCCTAATCGAGCATTGCTCTCTAGGCGCCGGCTTATTTGGAAACTTAAGTGACCAGACTGGACTTAAGGACCATGGTCGAGTTTCGCTCTCTAGGCACCAGTCTTATTAGAGTAAGAGAGCCGAAAGGCTAAGACTGTTAGTGATAATTATGTGACCGGACTGGATTTAAGGACCCTAGTCGAGCTTTGCTCTCTGGGCGCCAGTTTTGTTGGAATGAGAGAGTTGAGACTGTTAGTATTGGGGCTAGGGTTCTACTGAGGTACTACGTCCCGTAGTATGAAATAAAATTTATTGTATTTTACAGAAGCATAGCATGACACGTATTTGATTTTAATTAAACAAATGTCTTATTTAAGTATTTATATTCGTTTTGGGATATATGATTTTTAACTTACTCTCAAGACTGACGGTCTCAATTTTACTATTTTCAGGTGTAGTTAGTTTTCTGTAGTTCTTTTCTCTAGGAGCCCGACTCCTTCATCCTTGGGTTAGATGTAACTGAATTCATTGGTATATTAACTTTTAAAATTCTATATTCTCCGCAATAGAAATTTTAGACTTATCAGTTTGTAATTTTTATGCAAATTCAGGTCTTGCCTAATTATGCCTGCAGATCAAATTAAATATGTAGAATTTGATGGTTAAGGTAAATTGTGAATCAGTGCTTTGAATTGAGTCCGAATTTCAATTTGATTGAGTTAGTGGATAGTAAGACTTACTACGGGATTTAGTGGCCTTAAGCCTATCCATTCCCTAGTGCCGGTCACAGACCAACAGATCGGGTCATGACACACATGATTCTCAAAGTAGTATGATGATGCTTTTTCAACTAAGTAAGCATTGCATATTGAGCCTTCAACCTTTGTTTTGTTTTGAACATTGTTTTTCAACTTTTGAAGGTACCTACGAATTTTAATGATATAAGTAATTGATTTGCATGCATAACGGTTCATAAATTTTGTGTAATTCTTATTTAAATGTTATTTACCTCTCAAATATATACATCCACCTTTATTGAACCAGACCGACAATTCTTGCTTCATAAGTCAAGTGGAGTGGTAAATATTTCATAGAGTCAAAGAAACTTATAAGGATATACGTTTAAGCTTACAAAGAATAACATGAATGTCCCTCTCTAATCTAATTATATCACCAGTAGTAATTATATTAACAATCAACTCTATGAATAACAAACTCCACTCTCTAAGTAGTTTATAAAATGTTATTAGGATTATATTTGCATAAATATGTGATAGTAATGGCTTTCCATTTCAAACAACTTTAGCTTCTTCATGTTTACACATTGGGTCATACTTAACATATATCCATTTGAACATCTTAGACTTTTGATCCACTCATAAAATACTTCTTTTGTAGGCTTATCAAGCGTGTAACTTACTTTTAGGTACTTCCTAGTAGCCTCACTTCATTTCAATTCAAGGCAACGACAATGACCATTAAGCTTCTCTTTAGATTTAGTTGTATTCTTAGTTTTTTCTTCAATATTCATCACAATGTTGAACACATTATCAAACACATTTTTCTCTATGTACATGAAATCCAAGTTGTGTTAAATCATATTTGAAATCCAATACAACAAATTCTATAAAATGCTTATTTTCTTCCAATCAGTTATTTTATATATAGGATCATTGGTTTCATCAATGTCCTTGTTAGTTACCTTTTTCAGCCCCAAGTAAGCTAACTCTTGTAATATCTCATGCAGAGTAGATCAGAGTTTTGTTACAACTGTTTTCTTCTTAGTGAAGCTCATTTTATTCCTGCAATGGATGATCGATAAGCAGAAACTTCAAACAATTGTCAAACCATAATTATTATCATTGAACTCTAGAGTGAAAGTTTCATACTTATCCATACAATACGAATATGATAACCATCCAGCAATACTTTAACCAGACAACATTGAATATATGCTGAAAAATCATTAATCGTACACATCAATGCAGCTCGCATCTCCAAATTATGTTTCTTTGAAATGTCATAAGTATAAAGACCCACTTTCCACAAATATTTCAAAGTTGCTATAAATAGTTGTAGAAACACATCTAGATTTTATTTTGGGTTCCTTGACTCTTAATTAATATAGACAAGAGCATGTACAACTTCTTCACACATAACCACTAAGGGAGATTGTACGGGGTCTCTATTAGTGGCCATGAAGAGTATTGTTGACCTGATTGCTCAAAAGGCTGGAAACCTCCCTACAGAGCCCCAATCTGACACTCCGACTTTTTATTATAAATTTTATATGCATTTAATTGAAATGCTTCCAAATTAATGATTCCGAGAATGGATGATGCATAACCAATTCTTCACCCTCATTTCTGCATGCCACCTTAGCATTTGTTGCATACAATCTCTATAATGGAGGAGTGAAAGAAAAATAATATATCTTCTTTTTTGCTATATTAGTCTTTTATCGCTTCTTAGAGCCTCGACATGTTTTCTTGAACTGAGGATGGACACAAAACATGCAACTAAGTAAGCCAGTATCTCCTCTTCAATATTATCATACAACCATTGAAACAATAATCAGTCTTTTCAACCGAAAGACCCATACCACGAAGTAACTTTTTAGCATTGTAGAAGTTATTAGTTGCCACATTATTATTAAGCATTATATCTTTCATCAGTTCACACATCTTATCAGAGCATCTCTCTGACATGTAGTTCTCTAACATGCTCATTAGTCGAGCTACAAGAGATACGCTGGAGATTGTTGTGAATGCCTTTTACAATTGGGCAATGGGTCATAATTTATTACATTAAGCATATCATAAAACTTTTAAGCTTCTGCATTAGGTGGATCATCCATGTCATCCACATTAAAATCAGGACCAATAATATCCATTACCCTTGTATGATATGGCTTATATGCTTCTTCACAAACAATAATTATTGCCCCACGAACATCAAAAGCATTGTCGACCCTAACTGTCCTTTCACCATGAAAAGTCCACACATAATAACCATATGCAAAATCACTTTTTGTAACATGGTATTTGACTGTCTACATAATCAGAAACCTCGTTCTAACACTTACGGTGATTACATGGACACCTAATCTTATCCCCATCCATGCATCTCGATTCAGTCAAAATAAAATTAATAAAAGATTTCCAATTTTTTTAGGAATTCAGGTTTAAAACTCCACTTGTAAACCTAGAATACATTCATTGCTGATCTGAACTCATTTTTATTTGTTGAATTTTAAGATTATATTTATTTTAATTAGATACTTTCTCTTTAATGTTAATTTTTTTTTGAGATAATTTTTTACCTCTTGAATTTAAAAGGTAGGAACCTATCGCATTTAGAAATGCATTGTTTATACAAATGTACACGTTTATCCACACATATGTCGAAATTTAGCAATATCTACCTTCAATTCGCTGAGTGCATGATATTGAATATGTAATATCGCATGATACGAATATATTCCAATACGCACCCGAAAAACTAAACAAAGATAATATCTAATTTCTGTATATACATCAGATGAATATGAAATTTAATTTCATGAATAGACTTTGCATTTCCAAACTATCCACACTAGACAATGCAGTAACCTTTCACTAAACGACGACTAATGCATGTAATGATATTCTTTTACCATGAAATATTAAATTTATATATTAAAGTTATAATTATTATAAATATATATATATATTTATATATATATATATATATTAAATTTATAATTATTGAATTTCAAGAGTAATCTTTTATCCCTAAAACTCTACTAAAATTTTTGGCAAAATTTTCTCTATAAAACAGACATACCTCTCGTAAAACGAGTTTATTTTCTACTTAAAATACACTTAAATAATTTAATTCAATACAATACACTTGAATAATTCAATTCAATATAATACACATCTATAATTCATAAAATTACTTTTTTGTTGTTAATTTTTATTAATTTTAATATTTACAATAATTATCTATTACATAATTTACTACATTAATTAAAAAAATTTATAAAATTACAAACACATACTTCAAAAGACAAAAAATTAAACATATACGAAATAATTTGAACTAATATAAAATAAAAACCATACCAAATAAAATTAAAACTAAAAGAATAACAAAGCAAAATACATATCATGTGTTATTTAACGTATGGGCTTTTCTAATACAAAATTTCTCTAAAAGTAAAACTGTAATATATATTAAATTTAATAAAATTTTAAATTTTGTAAATAATTTTCTTGAAAAGCTCTTGATATAAAAATATTATATTTACATTTTCAAATTAATCTAATAAAAATTAATTGAAATTATTCTAGAATTAATCTAAAACAAATATTGAAATTTAATAGTTTAATCTAGAATTAAAAATATAACATGTTAAAACATATATGTTTATTTATATGATTATTTATTTAACATTTATCATATAAAAACATATCTTAAAAAATTAACAATAAATTAGCAACAAATGATAAAATTTTATAAAATATAAAAAAATAGTAATTTAATAATTAAGATATTTGTAAAATATAAGAAAATAACAAATAGTAGTTAACGTAAAAAAAACTAACAATAAATGCACAACAATAACATCAAGAAATAATATAACAATAAAACACAAAATAAAAGTTTAAAAATTTAAATTAAAAAATAACACAATTTAACACAATTTAACAAATTAAAAAATTAATGTAACATAAAATATTACAACAAATATAATGAATAAAATAGAAAATGTTACGACTCAAACATAGAGTCTAATCGGTGCTAGAACACAGGTGATGCACATCGCTACTGGTGTCTATAGCAAGCCTTAACTTCAACTTTTACCTCATAATCTAAGCATAAAACATGCTATATAAAATTTACTATCATTCATGCAATATTCATTGCTAATGAAATTTATATATAAGTGGAAATTTAACCCCACTATGTATTATATACAAACCATCATGTATAAAATAGATTATACAAGCATATTTAACTTATACAGTGGAGTATTCTAGAGTATTTAAATACTAATACATATAAAACCACCAATATATGTCATTGGCATCACATAAGAAAAGCACAAGGCTAATTAAAACAAGAGTTGAGGAAGTCTATATTTGTCACCTAGAAAAAAAATATGAGATTGTAAATCTCGCAAGTGAGTTAATATCATATAACTTTATAGCCACATTAAGAGTATATATTTACATATACATAGTGTATACATATTTATATACATGCAACATACCTTATGATGGCCATAAATAAAAAGATTTTAATTACAATCACTAAAGAGGATGAGAACATTAGCAGAACCCTAATCCACAATTCTAATAGCCAATGAGCTCTCTTAATCCAATGTGACTGGCACCCAGAGAGCTAAGCTCGACCAGAGACCTTAAATTTAATCATGTCATTTATTCTAACACAGCTAGCGCTTAGAGAGCAAAGCTCGACTATGGATCTTTTATCCATCAACCATTAATCTTCAAAGCCTAGAGAGACTCTGCTCGACCAGGGCATCTCAAAAATATACATATTTCATATATTTAATAAACACTAATATAACACGATCATTGATGTCACCTATCAGATAGTTTGTTCTGCTATAACTCTCGTCCAAAAATAATCACATTTCATCAAAGCATCATAATCACAATCATAATCTCAACCCATGACATCATCACATCTCTAGCATCACGTATGTATACATAATCATAATATTAATAACAATAACAATAGTCATGTAATAAAATTTCATAATCAAGTGAGCTAGAGATATTGCAGGGAAGAAGGACCAGCATGTTATAAAAGCATATGATATCAACTCACCTGGATTGACGTGCAAAACAAATAACTAATTTTACCTTTCAATCTTGAAAGAGCCTCAAGTCAAATATGAACCGTCAACTCTTGAACGTCCAATTAACCCTCTCAAATATCTTAGATTTATGGATGTAAAACTCCAAACTTGCAAAGAAGACTAATCAACTTTCTCTATCTTCAATTCATTATCTTGAATACTTCTAAGCTTGATTGCACTTTCTTCAATTCCTCTTCACAAACCTCAAATCTTAGCTTCCTCAATTCTTAACCAAATATAACATTTCTTAGCTTATAGATAAGCTGAGAGAAAGATGAATTAAATCTTACATATATTTATTCAAATTACCAAGAGAGACAATCTAGTTTTGTTATGAAAAAGGAAAGAAAAAAAAAAAGAAAAAAAAGAAAAGAAAGTTCTACAGGAAGAAAGAAAAAATAGAAATGATAAGGAAAGTGTGTCTCGAGTATATGAAAAGTTAAGAAAATAAAATTTAATTTTAGGTCCTTAATTAAATTATTCTTTACCCATTAAACTCTCTCAATTCTATATGCTTCAAATCAAACCTACAATTCTTATTTAATTTAACACACCTTTAATATACAATACTTCGAATGTTTTTATTTAATATATTCTCTAAAATACATAGTTCACATACTTTCAATATTTATTTTTTAATATATTTAATTTTTTATGCTCCCTATATGACATAATGAATTTCTTAAAAGATATATTGATTAGCATAAATATCACTTTAATTAAATAACTCAATTATACCTTTAAATTCATCATTATTTAAAAATGATATAATAATCTTGAACCAAATCTAACACTGCAAAATTCAAACCTCAAATGTAACTCAAATATATGATAATTAATTTCTTTTTCTCAAAAAGTACCCTTTGGTGCTACTAGGATGGCACATGCTTCGAAGTCCAAAAAGTTCAATATTAACGGGTCTTACATTCTTCCTCTCTTAAATAAGTTTCGTTCTCGAAACTTTTAAAATTAAATAATCAGAAACTTATTTCTAAACTCAATCAACACTTGTATTTTATGGCACAACCTTAATTCCAACTTCGCCCTTTAGAAATGCTTAACACATTTCTATCATTAATTTTTTTCACTAGGTATGAAGGGAGTCATACCTAACTCACCCAGCCAATGACTTGTAGCATAAGTATTAAAAAGTGAAAAATAAATAATTTTATTTTTTAAAAAAAGTCATTTTTATGAAAAATCTGTATTCAAATCGTGATGTCGATTTTGTTTTCAAAACTGGCTCGGGATAATATAATCAGTCATGATGTCAGATGTGCCAACATACCTATATAAATTTTTGACAATTATCTCGCGCAATGGAGAGTCTTTCTACTCATCCACTCGCCACCACATCCTCAAATCCAACAAGACAGATAAAAAGACAAATGATCTCAAAATACGTTTTCTCAAATCTTTTTTAAAATCTAATTCATTTTAAATTTGAAAAATAAAAGCAATCTTTTTTCCAAATCTGAAAAGATAAAATTCAAATATTGGCTTAGAAAACTTAACATACATTTTCCAAGAATCACTTTTGATTTTATTATAATACATGTAAAATAAGTTGGAAATAAATCGACATATAACACAATCACATATATTATATTTATTTTGACACACCAAATTCACACATAACTCATCAACATTAGCGGACATCACTTTCGAAACCACAAGTCCCTTAGTGACATCTCGCACACATACTCACTATCTGAATGTCATTTATACAGAGAACTTGGTCCATTTAAGCATTGATTGACAAGTTAAAAATCCAAATTTAGTATTTAAGGAAAGTAAAATTATCATACTCTTTTATTTTCTCTTATTATTTCCAAATAAAATATAATATCTCTTATCATATATATGTATATGATTTCGTTTAGGTTCACCCTAATCTCTGTGGACCATATACTCTGAATATCCGACCTTCAATGGTCCTAGCTATCCAACCGGTCTCATTGGATAATATCCACATTCTATTAATGTTTTACCATCACTAAAGCGAGGACACAGACGCGTATGCATATAATTACAATCTCCAACAATGGAGAGTAGACAATTAACAAAGTAGATCAAGACACTCCAATGTTCACTTTACCTATCAAGCATGCACCTCTAATTCTCGGCAGGCCACTAAATGACCAACAAGGCATAAACATGACAACAAACAATTTAAATGATTCCAATACTCTCATCATTGTGCCCGTGATTGGCAACCAATGCATTACTCGGTGCAATTTCCATGTACTTATGATGCATGGTGATGGTTTGATGTTGTGTATAGGCAAGAATCAGAATATTTTCGGACATAAGATTTAAGTTTGAAAACTTAAAGAAAATTTCAGAAGACAATTGACCATATAACATCAACTACATAAACATACAATATATTAAGAATGATAGATCCTAATAGAACTACCCAATATGGAGGCAACATAAAAAAAAAACTTTCAAATGATAAGAAGGAAATCCTAATCTACAGTACAACTTACATCTAGATTGGAGAAATTAACCGTAAGCTCTAATACCAATTTTGTCACAATCCGAACCTAGAGTAGGGCCGATGCTAGAACACGGGTGATGCATGTGGCTACCAATATTAGTAGCAAGCCTAAGCTTGAACTTTTACCTTATAATTTGAGCATAAAATATATTATATAAAATTTACTATCATTCATGCAATATTCATTGCTAATCACATATTATATATAAGTGGAAATCCACCTTACCACGTATTATATACAAACCATCATGTATAAAATGGACTATACACATATATTTAACTTATACTATGGAGTATTCTATAGTATTTAAATACTAATACATTCAAAAGCACAAATATATATCAATACCATCGTAGAATAAAAGTGCAAGGCTGATCAAAACACAAGTCGAGAAAGTATATACTTGTCACCTGGAAAAGAAAATACTTGAGATTATTAGTCTCACGTGTGAGTTAATATCATATTATTTTATAGCCACACTAGGAGTACCTACATTTACATATACATAGTGTATACATATTTATATACATGCAACAAACCTTATTGATAGCCATATATGAAAAGATTTCAATTAAAATCATCAAGGAGGATGAGAACAATGGCAGAACCTTAATCCACAATCCTAGTAGCCAATGAGCTCTCTTAATCTAATGTGACTGGTGCCTAGAGAGCTAAGTTGGACCAGAGACTTTAAATCCAGTCAGGTCACTTATTCCAACACAGCCAACTCCTAGAGAGCGAAGCTCGACCAGAGACTTTCTATATGCCTACCATTAATCCTCATAAGCCTAGAGAGACTCTGACTAGGGCATCTCATAACAGATACAAATCTCATATATTTAATAACACTAGTGTATACACGATCATGATGTCGTCCATCATGTAGCATGTTCTGTTATAACTCTCATCCCAAAATAATCACATTTCATCAAAGCATCATAATCATAATCACAATCTCAACCCATAACATCATCACATCTCTAGCATCACCTCGACTAACGTGCAGAATAAATAACTAAATTATATCTTTCAATCCTCAAAGAGCCTCAAGTCAAATATGCACCGTCAACTCTTGAATGTCCAATTAACCCTCTCAAATATCTTAGATTAAGGATGTAAAACTCAAAAACTTGCAAAGGAGACTAATCAAACTTTCTCTATCTTCAATTTATTATCTTGAACACTTCTAAGCTTGATTTCACTTTATTCAATTCCTCTTCACAAATCTCAAATCTTACCTTCCTCAATTCTTAACCAAATCTAATATTTCATAGTTTATAGAAAAGCTAAGAGAAAGAAGAATTAAGTCTGACATACATCTATCCAAATTACCAAGAGAGACAATCTAGTTTTGTTATGAAAAGAAAAAGAAGAAGAAAAAAGAAAAGAAAAGAAAGTTCTAGAGGAAGATAGAAAAAATAGAAATAATAGGAAAAGTGTGTGTCTCGGGTATATGAAAAGTTGGGGAAAGAAAATTTAGTTTTAGGTCCTTAAATTAATTATTTTTTACCTATTAAACCCTCACAACTCTATATGCTCCAAATCAAACCTACAATTCTTATTTAATTTAACATACTTTTAATATACAATACTCCAAATATTATTATTTAATATATTCTCGAAAACACATACTTCCAATGTTTAAATTTAATATATTTTATTTTCTTATACTCCCCATATGATATAATTAATTTCCTAAAAAATACATCGATTAGCATTAAATATCATTTTAATTAAATAATTCATTTATACCTCTAAAGTCATCATTATTTAAAAATAATATAATAACCTTGACCTACATCTAACACTACAAAATTCAAACCTTAAATGTATTTCAAATATATAAAATTAATTATTTTTTGAAAAAGTATCCTCTAGTGCTATTGGGATGGCACACGCTTTAAAGTGTAGAAAGTTCAAATTTAAGAGGTGTTACGATAACAAAAATTTAGAAAAAAAACATAAAAAATACAAAAGTAACAAAATAAAAAAAATATTAAATACAATAATTGGTGTTCGAAGAGAGAATGAGAATTTCTCACAACAACTAGCTATTAGAGAAGAAAAGAATCTTAAGTAAAAAATTAACAAAAATAAAAATGTTTACTAATAGTAGGAGGCGCATGGGGAGGACGGTCAGAGGTGGTAAGGAGAGGTCGCCTACGAAGGAGAGAGAGGGATGAATGAGTAATTAAGGAAAAAGAGGACAACTACGACATAATCACTAAAATATAATGACGAATTTTCATTTGCTAAATTTTAGGGTCTTAGGTGTATATAGTTACATGCTATCTAAATTGAAAAATTTAATTAAAAAATTATTAGTTTTAAGGTTATTACTCCTAACCCCATCTTATTGTTGCCTTATCTTGTAATAATTTGGTCTAAAGTGAAGGATTGAATCGTCCGCTCTAAACATGAGTGGTGACTCATTTTCACTTAATTTCTCATATGTTGAGTACTATCGAGCAAGTATATGAATCTACTCTCCTATGTACTTGGTATAGTTATCGCTTTGGGCCTTAGCCTATAAACGTATTGAACCTTTGCCCTAGACATGCTTATTTTAATAATTAAATATTAAACACTAATAAAATATTATAAAATATATGATTTATTCAAAGTAAGATTTTTTTTTTAACAAATAAATTAATATAAGTATAATAATAATGTATTTTCTATATAGAAATATGTGCGTGTGTAAAAATGTAAAAATTAATAAAAATAAAAATAAAATTCTAAACATTTGAATCATGACTATAAAAAATTTACAAAATGTCATGAACTTATTGGCCTAAGGAAATAAGTAATAAAAAAATAACTATATCCATATATATATATATATGTATGAAAGTTACAAAACATTAAAGTAATTAATAATTGGTTAAATATTACTCAATTATCAATATTAATCTCTTCTTGACTTGATCTCATGAATTCTTGCAAAGATGTTGTAAGAGTATTGGAGTTTGTTGTCCGACCACTCACTCTGATAGCTAAGTCAACAAACTAACGAAGTTCTATTAAGATTATTTACCTATTAGTCTTGGTTTATGCCTTTATATAGGCTTTCAATTATTTTTGTCCTATTAGGACTATGTTGACTTTTTAGGCAACTTTGAATTTTAATTAGATTGTTGTTCCTTATTTTAGACTGTGACAGCCTGGCCTGGAGAAACAGTCCGACGAGGGCGGGAAGTGGATGCTGGGGTAAAGATAGGATGCCTCGACAAGGAGCGGCTTCTTGCAGGCTTCTAGGATGGCAGCTGTAATACCCGAAAATTTTCCCGTTAATAATAATATTATTAGTAATAAATTAATGATGAGTTTTATTAAATTAACATTACTTTATTATTAATTAATTTAATTGGAATGATTTAAAATAGAATTTCAATGCTAGATAAAAATAAGAGAATTATTTTTCTGTATCTAATTAGTTTGATTTTCAAGAAATTAATTAAGTAAATTCCTTGAGATATAAATTACATTTTTGATCACTTAATTTTCTCCTCACATGAATATATGAATTAAATTCTATATTTGAAAGTTATGAAAGAGTTGGTAAATAATATTTTTATAAAAGAATTTATTGAAAAATAGCAAATTTTAATTAGCTAATGGTATTGATTTTAATTGGAAAATATTTAGTAAATTGATTAATTAAGTGTTAGGATTAAATTGACAATTAATTTTGAAATGAGGATTAAAAATATAATTGTTTTAAATTGTGGTTCTAAATAAAAATTTGTATGGTTGGTATTTTTATAATTAGATGTGTCGGTAAGGGTACTTTGATAATTTTACTTTTAAAAGTAAGGGTAAATAAGTAATTCTATATTTTTAATAATTTTAATTGGCCCAAATTAAGTACTTAGGGGCTTAATTAAAAAGCTAAAAAAAAGTTCGAGGGTTAATCAGAAATTTTACAAGGTGAAATTGTTAGTAATTAAAAAGTTGAGGGACTAAATGGTAAAAAAGAAAAGTTCAAGGACCAAATATCGATATAGAGAAGAAAGAAAAGAAAAGGAGAAGGAAGAGAATCGGGGAGGGAGAGAGATCGCGCGGGGGAGAAGAGAATCGACGGCGCGGTCATCGGTGGCTGACCGTCTAGGTGCGGCGGAGATGACGGACGAAGCAGCTGGTACTGGCGAGAGTGGCGATAGCACCGACGGCAAGGAACGGCAGCGCCAAGCAGTGGAAGAGCGCGAAGGAGGCAGCGGCTTTCCGACGCCATTCTGAGCGTTCTGGCGTCCTTTGGCAGCGAGGTTGCTCTCAAAATGACTGATGAGTTAAGGACTTCCTTTTGGGAGTAGCGGTGTCGGTATTGGTGGCCAGAGAAAGGAGTTCCGGCGAGCTGAAGGCAGCTGGAATTTTGGGCTTTTCCAGTGAGTTTCGACGAGGGATGGCCAATCGGATGGCATATCCGAACTCTCCTCAGCTCAAGCTTTTCAATGGCACTAGTTTCGCAGCGATCATACACTGTTTGAAAATCGACGACCGAGATCGTTCGTAAATTTCTCTAGATGATCGGAGATCAGATCGGAAGATCGGGTGCTAGAATCATCATCAGCGCGTTGCTTCGAGTTTGTAGGCGCGTTTGGATCGTCGATCGGACTCCGTCGGCTGGAGACTAGTCGACCGAGTTATCAAGCATCTCGGTAATTCTCTAGCCCGATGATTTTATAATTTGTTGATAAAAATTATGTGATTAATTATTGTGTTGAGCATTAGAAAAATATTGTGAGGATTGTTAGTTGAAATAATAAATTGTCGGATCGTCTGCCAATAATCGTGATTTGTGATGTGTGGCGGAGTCGGGAAAAATAATGAAGTCTTGGTGACCCGACTCCCGTTAAATAAATTGTTGAAATATTTGAAGTATTTTCTAGCAGGTCCTGGACCAATTATACGAGGGTGACGTCCGTATTTAGGGGAGGTTGTGCCGAGTTTTCAGTAGAATTTACCCGGGTCGAAATTATTAGACAATAAATTCTATGAGTCTAGCCTTAAGGTTATTTACCA
This sequence comes from Ricinus communis, assembly GCF_019578655.1. Classification (NCBI taxonomy): domain Eukaryota; kingdom Viridiplantae; phylum Streptophyta; class Magnoliopsida; order Malpighiales; family Euphorbiaceae; genus Ricinus; species Ricinus communis. The sequence continues at coordinate 14,638,981 of NC_063256.1, read as the reverse complement.
AATGTTTTACTTTTTCTGATTGAATTGTTTCCATGATTAGATAAATCTGGCAGTTCGGCTCGCTCCACCCGAGGCATCGGAGCAGGGCTAGGAGGCCATTAGAACTGTGAGTTAAAGTCATATATCTGCTTCACATGTGTGTCATGCTAAAGTTTTACATGACAATTCTGATTAAATGAATTAAGGTTTTAATTATTTATTTAATTGCTATTTATATATGTATCGTTTTCTACATTACAGCTATTGTGAATGCATGTTGACTCGGGATGAGACGGTAGTAGAACATACCACTTGATGGGTTGCATCAGGACCGCGTGTGTGCTGGTATCAATATGAGACAGATAATAAAAAGTTAAATTTAAAATGGTAAATTTAAAACTTGCCCTGGTCGAGTTTAACTCTTTGGGCTGAGTAGAGTGAGTTGCCGGAGTAAAGGTCCCTGATTGAGCATTGCTCTTTGGGTGCCGGCTTTATTGGAAATTTAAGTGACCAAATTAGATTTAAGGACCCTGGTCGAGCTTCGCTCTCTGGGCACTACTTCTGTTAGAACGAGAGAGCCGAAAGGCTAAGATTGTTTAGTAATGGGGATTAGGGTTTTACTGAGGTACTCCTTCCCGTAATACGTAAAAATTTATTTTTAGTAATGACATGAAACGTACTTTTTCATGACTTAATATTTTATTTTAAATTAAACAAATGTGTTATTGAAGTGTTTGTATTTGTTTTTGGATATATGATTTTAACTCACTCTCGAGACTAACAGTCTCAATTTCACTATTTTTCAAGTGTTGTTAGCTTTTCTGCAGTTCTTTTCATTTATCAACCCGATTCCTTCATATTCGGGTTAAACATAACTAATTCTATTGGTATGTTGACTTTTAAATTCTAGAATCTTCGCAATAGAAATTTCAGATTTATTATTTTATAATTTCATGTAAATTTAGGTCTTGCCTATTTATACTGGCAGACTAAATTTTAGATGTAGTATCTGTTGGCTTAGGGTCAATTGTGGAAAAGTGCCAATTAACAGAGTCCAGATTGCATTTTTTTTGAGTTAGTGAATAGTCAGGCTTACTACGGGATCTGGTGGCCTTACGCCTACCCATTCCCTAGTGCCGGTCACGGGCCCACAGATCGGGTCATGACAGCAGCACTCTAAGGTATGGGGGTACATGAATGAATCGAATTACATATCAAAATAGGGTGGGGAATGGTTGATAATATATATGTAAAGAGTTGGAACTAATCACATGAGGCGCCGTTTGGTTGTTTGGCTGTGGAGATGTAGGAACTCCAAAGTTAAACGTGCTTAGTTCAGAGAAGTTTCAGGATAGGGGACCTATTGGGAAGTTCTCGAAACCCGCCAGAGGGATAAAACCGTGAGGCCAGTGGGAGCCAAAGTGGATAATATCTCAATATGATCTGGTTCCGGGTCATTATAAATGGTATTAGAGCAGGACCCTTCTAGTAGATGTGTGGTTCAAGGACGAACCAGGCGGAAGCTGGTGGGCATGTAATAGCTTGGCCTGGAGAAGCAGTCCGACGAGGGTAGGAAGTGGACGCCGGGGCAAAGATAGGATGCCTGGACAAGAAGCGGCTTCTGGCAGGCTTCTAGGATGGCAGCACTTTAAGGTATGGGGTACATGAATGAATCGAATTACACATCGAAATGTGGCGGGGAATGGTTGATAACATATATGTAAAGAGTTGGAACTAATCACATGAGGTGCCTTTTGGTTGTTTGGCTGTGGAGATGTAGGAACTCCAAAGTTAAACGTGTTTCGTTCAGAGAAATTTCAGGATGGGGGACCTCCTAGGAAGTTCTCGAACCCGCCAAAGGGACAAAATCGTGAGGCCAGTGGGGGCCAAAGCGAACAATATCTCATGTGATCTGGTTCCGGATCGTTACAAACAGAGTATTACATTCAGAGTACTACTTATCCTAACATGACAATACAATCCTTCATTCAACATAACTCCTAATAACACTAATGTTACTCTTTGATAAAATGTGTAACTTTAAGAGGATAGTAACCAATTCAAATCTGCATTACTCGACAACATGTGCTCGATATAGTTTATTTTGTTAATATCATATGCTCGGTATAATCTGTTCGATTTTTATTATATGCTTAACATAATCTACTTGGTTATCACTAGTCTCTTCCTCGAGTGACATATAGAGCTTATGCTCGATACTTAACTTTTTGAATAATTTTGATATTGAAAAGATTGATTAGCGAGCTTGGTTTTGGGCTTTAATAATTAAATGCAATGAGAATTAAAAAAAATCCTTAAAAACCACAAGATCCATACGATTAGTTAAATCAATTAGGGTCCAAACAATTACCTCTTGTAAAGTATCCAAAAACTTTCAGGATGTACATGATAGATAGGTTTGAACCTGAACCACATGAATAGATAACAATTGCTTTTCGATCTCAGGTGTTACCTCTAGAATAAACACCCTCTATTAGTATCCACATGAACGAATTTCATAAGACAATGTAGTAGCACTAGGTTTTTTCTCTTCGTATATTCTTTATATTCTTCAAGACACACAAGATGCAATATTTTTTTGGTAAGTCTTAATTACTAAAATTAGAATTTTTAGTATTATCTTTGAAATAAAGATAAATTTAAAAAACCTCAATAATATCCTTAATAATTAAGGATATGTGATTTAATATTTAAATTAGTTTTTATGTAATAAAATTTATTCAAATGTTAAATAATACTTTATCTGATTATATAAGATAAAATTATACGTAGAGAGAGAAGTCACATAAGATCTATTTCTCCATTCATTTATTTCGCTAAATAGCAATACATATGTCCGTCTTAAATCTCCTTACCATTTAGAGGCAATTCTCGCCATTTTTTAGCGACACCACTTACATCCATTGCTTAAATCCCTCACCATTCTCTTGCTAAGTCATCGTTATTCTGGCGCCATCAAATGGTGCTAAATTTAGCAATAATTTGGCGATAGAATGTGGTCGTCGCTATATCTTGTCGTCATTCCGTCACTAATTTGTCGCTAAATTTAACACAAAAAAATCATGCATTTTATCTCAAGTCCATTGCCAATCCGTCGGCAAAAAAAGACCGATTCTATCTGTCATTAAGTCCATCGCTATTCTATTATTTTCTTGTAGTGTCAGGCAAATTCCAATTCATTAAATCTAGAATTCTTCTAGTAACAATTTATCTGGAAAAATAAATCTCACATTCTATATTTTAAGTTTGTTCTTATGTGCAAGCCAGTAAGTCATGGGTGGAATCTAGCAAGAAATTATGACTACCTAAGTTAAATGAAAGTCGATGATTCGATACAACCTAGTCAATAGCCTAATGTTATAGTCCTTTCATCACACGATATCTTAATTAAACATAAAATATGGATTGTCTCATCCTTAAATAGCTTAATCAAATTATTTCTCGACTCTTAAGTAGATTGACTACATAAATAATAATGCTACTTATCAATTTATTTGAGCATGACCATATATTTTTCTCATTCTTACTTATTGAAGGGCGTAGAGATATCTCTTTTGATAATGAGAAGGACAAATCTCTTCTAGACCACTCATTCCTCTACATGATTTATTCTATATTCCACCACAATCTTTATTACCATGTTCTTAAAGATGATGTTTGATTGTGTCAAAAATATAAAGTTCCTCATATAGGTACTCATGTTGATTCCTGGTCAAAGCACTAAATAATAATTACTATAATGAGAATATATTATGACTATAATCCATGAAGTACTCCCATAGTAGTTTTATCCAGTATAATATTCTCTAATTGATTTAGCATTTCATATTCATAATTAGTAAAATCTAATTATTAGTCAAATTTGATACTAATCTCAATTCATTAATATTTCCAAGTATAATGAGCAATTGAGGAGAATTTGGAATAGTTTTTCCTTTTACCTTATAGTTTTACTATCAAATCCCATATGTGATGTCCACACTACAGGAAATCCTACATTTAGCGATGGACACATCCGTCGCTAAAAAGAATATTGTCGTCATTGATTAAGATATAGATGAATTAGTGACAGCTCTATCCCGTCGCTATATTGCTTATCGTAAGAATCATAACAACACATGCACGTCCACCGTTAAATTTAGCAACGAGAAGTTCCACTGCTACAGTGCAAAAACAACATCGTTAAGAGGCATAGTCATCTTATTGTCGTGATTTACTATAATGATATAAGTGCCATCGCTATATTTTTGGATGGTTACGACGATTATGGTCCGTCGCTAAACTATTTTACAATGTTTTTAAGAATCAATATATTGTCGTCGGTATACTGTCGTTAGAGTTTATTGATGGAAGTACAACCATCACTACAACTTTTTAAGTTTAAATTTAATTTTTTATTTCCATTGCTAATCCATCTGCAACATTTCTTAAAATTTTATTTTTTATTTTACGTTGCTAATTCATCGGTAAATGCAGGGTATTTTCTTAACTGAATTTTGATTATTAGTACTAATTAGTAATTTATATATTAAAGTGATATTAAATTTGTAGAAATGCATAATAAAGTTAATTTTAAAAATATATACAAATATGTATTAAATATTAATCATTTCCATGAATAAAATGTCATATAAAGTTAGAAGATGAAGAAAACAAAAGACTACTCCGAGGCAAAGGAAAAGGAGGAGGACTCATGAAGACTAACAGGTTCGACAACAGTAGACATATATACTGGTACTAGAAGCACCAGCGACTAGTGGAGCAGTCTAAGGTAGTGGAACTATGCATGCATCGAACATCCATACCATATATTGCATGGTCTTTCCTAGTTCAGCTATACATCGTACTCTCGGTCAAGTTTAACCCTAAGCTCACCCGCAGTGCCTTCCGGGATTGATGCAAAGCAACTGGAATTGGAAGATCGATGTGGTTGCATGAAGGTGCATGCCTTTAGTCCTAACTCCTAAAATTGCTACTTCTTCTCCCTGCCTACCACGTCGAGGAACAATTGTGATATATCAATTGGTGGAGGATCGAAAAAACTCTCACTTAGCTGAGTAGCAACAATTGCTTGCTCCTTAAAAGTCTCTTAACGTTAAAAAAAATATTTTGAGAATATAAATCAATTGTATAGTATAAGAAATAAAAATAAAATTTAATTTGCTTATGATAATCTTTTGTGATATACTATCAATGTATTGCACGTTCGGCTTGCTATACAATCGCTTGAAGAGCTTGAAGGCGGAAAGATCTCGACCCAACGCAGTGGTCTATATAGATAAAAATAATAAATTAAGGTTAACGAATTTTTAACTCAGAATTAAATTCAAAATTTAATAATTTAAAATGAGAAATTATTACCAGGGCTCATTTGTGGTCGATGGCCGATCTCGACCCAGTAGTATGATGAGAGGGTCCTGTACCCGATCCGGCTACCTCGCTGAGTTTGTTTTTACTGTGGGTATCTAAAGATGTCTTTACTTCATACTTTTTCTAGTAATTGATCCAAGTGTCCTTCGAAACACAATGAAGCCACTTCCCCTTCCTCTTCCGACCGAAGACCATATCCTTATATCTCTTCGCTATCTGCTTGTGCTACGCCCCACAGAGAACTTCATCGTACTTTGGGTCCCAACTGAAAAATTTATGAAAGAACTTTTATTTATAATTTCAATAACATTAGTTATTTACAATTACTTAAAAATTATTTATTACCTTAAACTATGTAAGTAATATGTCCTTAGTCTGGTTAGGCACATCATGGTTGATGCCATTCTTTAAAATCTTTGTTATCCTGGCAGAGCATGCATGTCAAGGTAACAATCTATATACAATAATGAAATGGTGTTAGCTTATATTATAAAGTAAATACAATTATGTAAATATAATATACAAAAGATTGTTAGAGTATGCCTTAAAGATAAGGAGTTGTCAGTTGATCTGTGTTAATTTATATCATAATTATTGGCATATAATTATACTAAAGGCATTGTTCGACTCTAATGGTACGAGTAGCCAGGTATTATCAAAGAATAATCCAAACCGTTAGAGATGAACACCATGGAATGTAATTACAAATTTAAGAGAAATTATAAAGTGAGTTTATAATGATGAGGTTTTATTACATATGTTTCTAACTTTTGTTCATAGTTAATATTTGATCAAGAATTAGATATTGATCAAACGCTCGAGATTACCATAATGTGTTATCACTTACTTATGAAGTAAGCAATTTGTCTCATAAGATTGAGGAATAGAGATTCCGAGATAAGCATATAGGTACTTGTTACAAGAACAAGTTCATTGGATACGATCCTACTGAGTAGTTCATATGAAATTTACCCCAAGTGTCTATGGACAATACTCTTATGACAATCATGTAAGACGTGATCCTAAGACTTGAGATAACAATGTATTATCTTACATAAGGATTATCATATTTTGATATTATCTTATGTCATATTATCCATGGAGTGCTCAAATGATAATCATTGGGTATAGTAAGAGACATATAAAGATAATAAGTTATCAATAAAGAATTCATTGCCCAATGTAATATGTTATTGGACTTTATCCAGATGATTCTTGATATGCTTTAACATTATCCTTAACCAAGGTTGTTTGAATGAAGATTATAAAAAGTATTTCATAGATCTTATTCAATATGTTATATATAATTATCAAGAACAAATATGATTGATTTAATTATAGAGTTGACACTTACATCTATACTCTATGAATCAAATGGGATAAAAGTACAATGAAAGGATTGAATTATATTGTAAGATTGTTCACTACAAAGGTTGATTAGAGCACTTTAATCATTCCTACACATTTGAGTGGTGCTAATCTTGATCTATGAATATAGATTAAGTTAAATTAGAGAATTAACATAAAATAAAGGAATTTAATTCATAATTCATATTCATTGCCAACATATTAGAAATCTTTTGAGTCATACAAAAATAGATTTTAAGTGAGGATAAAAATGAGACTTAAGCTTTGGGCTTAAGCTCATATATATTGGGCCTAATTAAGAGTTAATTAATTAAGAGCTAATGGGCCTCTGATTCGGCCTAGATGGTTAATTACTCATGGATTAGATCTTAATTAATCAAAATCCAATTAAGAAAATAAAAGCCCAATTTAATATAAGCTAGAGTTTTGTAAATCTTTAAGGACTTTGATTAAAGGTCATATATATATAGAAAGAGATGTATATGGGACGACAAGATGGTTGCACATCTAACAGAGAAAAAAGTTTTCTTGAGAATTATACCCTAGATGAATCAATCAATAAGATTAATTGATTCATCCCTTTTGCTTGGAATTAGCATTCAATCTCCTATATCTCTTCTTAATCTCCTAAAAGTTATTTACTAAGATCTTTGCTTAGAAGCTTGTGCGAATCACTAAAAGAAGCTGTTCAATTAAGTAGCTTTGATGTGCATCAATTATCCTTGGAGAATCAAGAATTAACAAAGCAAGAAACACTCATTGGATTGGCCGAAAATCCCTTCGTAAGCCTTCTCTTTCTTTTGCTTGTTTTGTGTGTTGTAACTATCTTAATCAATGATATCCTTAAAAGGAATTGAGAAAATAAATTAAATTGCTTCCTTATGTTCTATAATCAATTTCTAACAATGGAATCAGAGCCTCCATTGATTTATTTAGTCATAATGGTTGCGTCATTGTTAATTGACCATGAGCATGCAAATTTAAAATTTTTAGGCTGCTTAAAGATTTTATTAGTTGCCGTAGCTATACTTTGAATTTAGGTGATTCTTGTTGCATATGAATCCTAAGGGATAATACTTATGATCTGAAAGTTTTTAGAATTTTTGGATCTCGTTTGATTATGGTTTAGATGTTGGGAGTCCATGCTATGCGCATAAATAGTTTTGATGTTATCAACAACACCTAATCTCTAATCAAATTTAGATGGAAAAATTAATTGAAATAAATGCATGGATAATTGTTACAGAAACATTTCTTGAATATTTGATGTTCAATATTCATTCAAAATAAATTGGAATTAGATTCTCGATGATCAAAACAAAACTATACACATACTACACATCCTAAGGATTTGGCATGTGCATAAGTGTATGGACTTTGATTTGATTTGATTTGATTTTGAACAGCAATGAATATAATTTAGAAGATGAATAATAAACCTTTAGATTTCTGAAAATTTAAGGTTTGATCTTCATGAACACCATATATACACACAACATACAAATCAAGTGTTGATTTGATGAGTTATGCGCATAGTATAGGTTGCTTGTGGAATTTGGCATATGTATGTGTTCTTGGTAAAATAGCAAGCCTTCTAAGGAAGAACATCAAATCTAGATGATGCATAAGATGAGTACTTGAAGCAATCTTGAAGTTTGATTTAAATCTTGATCATATTCCTTGCATAATTGTCTTGTTTCTTGATGACTGCTATGTGAATCTTGATTATTTTGAATTTTTGATAGAAAATTTGATTTTCTTGATAATGGATCTTGATGAACTCAAGTAATTCTAAAATTAATGTAATTAATTAGCCTTATTAGATCTTTAAATCTTATTAAAAAAGAAGTTTCTTTATTTGTAGGGATTTCTATATAAAGTATCCTCATTGGCATGTGACTCCTTGTCTTAAGACATATCCTAGTTGTCTTAGGATTATAGTTACTTGTCCTAATATGATTAGGAGATTAATTAAAATGGTGTTTTAATTAATACAAGTGCTATTAATCTAAATTAAAGCATATGTCTTATAGTTGATCTTATACATCGTGAAACACAAAACTTCATAAAGGGGCCAAAATGTTACTTAAGTCATTTCGTTAAAAAGACCTTTAGATGGCCTAATGGTATATCTAAATTATATATAGTTATTTAGAGTATTTTATATAATATAGTGAAAATAAGTGTTTATACCTTACTTAAGCTTAATTTTTTATTTTTAGATAATATTAGCCAAGAGAGGAAAAAATAAAAAAAAACACCCAAAAAAGAGTTTAATAGGACTGCTGCTGTCAAATATTCAAGGTTAAGACGCATGGACTGCTAATTTGTTGGGCTAACCGGAAATCATTATTTACCTAAGGGACATTTTAGTTATCTTGTATTATTATTAGAACTTATATTAAGAGTTATTGTGGGATAATATTTGATGGAGATAAGGACATCTATAATTTTATCTATTAGAATGACTTATCTTTAGGGAGACTTATATTGGTGGAGGACTCTTCTTTATATATATCTTTGTAAATCTAGTTTTAAAGAGAAGATGACAGATCTCTCTTATCGGCTCTATGCTACATCTCCTATCTGCATCTATCCACAATTCTTGTCTTTATAATTCTCTCTACCGTTCTATATTAAACACTTAGTTTTAGTTTCATGTTCTTTCAAGATCTAAGAAGTGGAGATTGAGGACCAATCATCTTCATACTTTGAAGGATTCTGGATCTCGAAGAAGCTTTTACTTTTTGTCTTGTTTTTATATCTTTCTATTTAGTTACAATGACCATTAGTTTAAGTATGTCACGCTAGTTTCATAAGTGTTTAGTTTAGCATTTTTCACTTATGTATGGACTTTGTTATTTATTCATTTGATGAATGATTTATTTACCTTCATATCTTTATTAGTTTTAATTATTAGCATTAGTTGATCATCATATCAATTTAATAATAATATTTGTTATGAAAATATTTTGATTGAATGTATTAAAAGACATCATCTTTACTTCAATCTATGTTGGTATAAGAAACTTTAGTTGCATCATTAGTTTGAGTGACTAAAAGAAAATATACATCACTATCTCATTTATTAGATCTAGGCTTAAAGTAAATAAGAAGATTACTAAGTAATTGGCTAGGCTAAATACTGTCTTTATTATATAGTTTTAAATCATAAGTATTTGCATTGCATATTTATTTTATTGTTTGGTTACTTTACTTTATGAATGTTATTCTCTAAAAATATTGGTTTAGAGTGTATAAATTTATTTTTATTATTTTGTGTTGATAATTAGTCTTTATAATAAGTGGCATCATAATTCCTTGAGAGATTGACCTCGTGGTGTTTTACCACTTTTACTATAAGAATAGTTCATGCACTTGCTAGTACTAATTTACAAACATCACCTAATGTAACTAATGCTGCTTAATTTTATGTAAGATCTATCTTAAGAATTGGCATGCTTACTTGACTTGGTAGCCAATTTTTTTTTTACTTTTACTGCTATGCTCTTATAAAGTTTTAAATTAGAATTGATTACTCTTATTGCACCAATAATTAAGGAAATACTAATAAAGAACAAGGTTAAATCTTCTCTATATATGATGCCCTTTGATAACTGGTCAAATATTACTTAATTATCAATATTGATTTTTATTGACTTGATTTTCTAAACTTTTATAAAGATATTAAAAGAGCATCAGATTTATTGTCCAACCACTTAGTCTAACAGTTAAGTCATTAAAAAAAACCTTAATAATAAACTAGACTAATAAAGTTGTATTAAGATTATGTACTTGTGAGTCTTGTGCTTATGCCTTTATATAGGTTTTCTTTTTCAATTATTCTTTTCTTATCCACACTATGCTAACATTTTAAACAAAATATAATCCTAGTTGGATTGTTCTTCTTTATTTTAGACAAAAAATTTTGTTTGGATTACTACTTATCCTAATAAGATAACATAAAACTTTTATCCAAAATAAATCCTAGTAAAATTAATATTATTTTATAATAGAATTATAATTATAATAGGACTATGACCAATTTAAATCCGCACTACTCGACACTTAACAATCTCTCAGTTAATATTGTGTGCTTAGTATAATATGCTTGATTATTATTATAAGTTTAATAAAATCTATTCAAGTTATCGGTAATGAAAATCTAGATAAATTGAAAGGATGAAAAGACCTAATTATCTAAATATTCTTGAACTTTTCACTTTTTAACAAATAGAGCTAATTTTTTTAGTTTTTTTAATTAAATCCAAACTTTATTTTTATTTCAAAAATACTCTCGGTGGCGGAGAGTTGACCACCACGATGGTTTGACTTTAACATGTAAAAAAAAAACTGAGTCAGTATAACACGCTGATTCATACACCAACATTAAAGCCACATTATATGATATTCACTTTTCCCATTTGCAAAATCCTAATTTTCACTCTCCATCTCTTATAACAAAAGACAACACTTTTTACCTCTCCCTTTCCCTGCATTCTCGCCACCAGCCACCGCCATCTCCTCTACTGCTGCCAATTCTTTTTCTTCAAGCTTTCTCACTTTTCCCATTTACTTTCATTCCCTCTGTAGTTGTTGCTTCTTCTTCTTTTTCTTTTTCAAGCTTCCCACTTTCTTGATTTGCAAAAGGCCTCATTTTATCAATCTTTTCCTCCATTTTCGCCATCCCTACACCATTTCCACCCTGCCTTTGTTGTTGCGCTTCTCTTTCATTAATCTTTTGCTCCATTTATAATCATTTTTTTACTCTTCAAGCAAGCAATCAGTTGACCAAGTAAAAGCTTGATCAAGACCAAATCACATGAACAAAAGTAAAATCAAGAAATCAAGAATTACCCACATCAGATTTTCAAGAATTCAAAACTGAAAAGATGGAAGCCAAGCAACATGAGTGAAAAAGCATCAAGCTTTACTTGTTTTTATTGATGAGAAACTAAGTTGCTTTAATAAGAGCATTTGATTATGAAGTGGGAAATAGATTGTCGATCTTCTGATTTACTTCTAATTCAATAAATTGGTGATTATTGTAGATTTGATGGTGGAGAACATGGTTTTAAATAGTACTTTTTATATTGTTATTAGTTCATCCAGAGCTGGTATTTGTATTGTCTACATCAATATCTGTGATAAGATTGTTGGTGGTAGGATGTATAGCAGATGTGCCTCTTCTGCGCTGGAAGGAGAAGCCATGTGTCATACCATGGAGCTCAAATCCAAAAAATTTTGCTGAGAGTGCTAGAGTAGTGCGGAATTCTCCGGAACACTCTTGATTAGTGTAGAATTCTCTAGAATACTCTAGAACTCTCTAGAAGGATGTAGAACCTTCTAGAACACTCTAGAATAGTTTAGAACTTTCTAGAACAATCTAGAAGGATGTAGATACTTCTAGAATATTCTAAAAGGGTGTAGATACTTCTAGAACATTCTAGAAGGGTGAGGATAATTCTTGTACATACTAAAATACTCTAGAATATTCTAGACACATGTAGGCTATTCTAGAATATTCTAGACTTGTATGGATATAAGTAGTATTTTAGGACATTCTTTTAAAGAGGTGGGGATGGTGGCCATCCATGCCTATAAATACCCCTTCCATGCTTCATTTGTAATATAGAAGATATAACACCAACATAAGGAGTTAGATGGAGAACTAAGCAATACAAGCTTACACTTCCAAACTCTTATGCTCTCTTTGTGCCATTTTCTTAAGCATACTTCCGTTTGCATAATTGCTGCCATTTTACCGAGTTTGGCATCCGAGGGAAGGCTGACTAGCAATCTTGACTTCGGGAGAAATCAAGTAAGCTAGGCTGCACGTGGGCAAAGTTTGGGGATAAAACAAAACTCACGTGACAGTTGGTATCAGAGCCAGGTTCGTATCAAAGCCCAGTTGGCATTAGAGCGTGGTTGAGTTCTTTGGGAAACCTTGCACGAGATTATGGCCAAAGTTGGTGAGCAATCCACTTCTACCGCTCCTCCTACTCCGAGGGAAGGAGGAAAGGAAAGCGGAAAGGGCCCTAAGGATAAGTCCCGCGATGTGATTGGTGCGATGGAAGAAAGGCTAGTCAAGGTGGAGACTGCCATGTCCGATTGGTGTGATAAAATCAAAGACATGGACCTTCACATCGAGAAGCTAGAGTCCAAGGAGGACGATGGGGAGCTTCGTGGGGAGATGCAAGGTGCCTTAAATATTCTCGCCAACAATTTAACGAGAGACAATGAGACTCTTAAAAAGTTGCTTGCCCAATGCATGGAGAAGGTCGATAAGCTCGAGATAGAGATTAACTTGTGCAAGGCCGTGTTGGCAAATAGTGGGGGATCGCAAGTAACAACGGTGCACAAAGTCGATGCTCCTAAACCAAAGGCCTACGGTGGGGCTAGGAGTGCAAGGGAGATCGACAACTTCCTATGGAACTTGGAGAGATACTTCGATGCAGTGGGCATAGTGGACGATGCCACTAAGGTAAAGTCCGTATCTTTCTACTTAAGTGATATTGCTATCGTATGGTGGAGACGTAGGTGCGAGGATGTGAAAGGGCCTATGCACCATTAATACATGGGATGAATTTGTGCGGGAGCTTAAGAAGCAATTCTATCCTGACAATACCGAGAAGGAGGCAAGGTCAAAGCTTCGACGACTCCAACATAGAGATGGCTACATTCGGGAATATGTGAAAGAATTCTCTAAATTGATGTTGGAGATTCCGGATTTGGGAGAGAAAGAAGCATTGCCTTCATCGATGGTTTATCTCGGTGGGCTCAATTGTAGCTAGAAAGGCGAGGTGTGCAAGACCTTGCTACCGTAATGGCGGTTGTCGAGTCCTTAATCGAGTTGAAGAAGAAGAACTCATTCAAGCCAAGGGTAAAGAAGTATGAAGAAAGTGATAAAGGTGGTGGAGATAGAGGAAAATCTTCTATCAAGGATGGCAAGGCTTCGTACAAGGATAAAGGCAAGTGGAAGAAGAAAGATAAGCGTAGTTCTTCTTCGAAAAAGCTTGCTTGCTTCATCTGCGATGGACCTCATCGTGCTTACGAGTGTCCAAAGCGTGGGAAGGTTGGAGTGTTAGTAATCACTGAAGAGGAGAAGCAAGAAGAAGAACGAAGAATTGCTTCCCTTCGACTCCTCAATGCAATCCAAGCTAAAGTAGAGCAGAAGCCTCATGGTCGAATGTACGTGGAGACTAATATCAGAGGCAAAAGCATCCAAGCTATAGTGGATACCAGGGATGATACGGTATATATGGCGAAGGAGGTGGCCAACTCTATAGGGCTGCCTTACAAAAAGGAAAAGGGCTTCATCAAGGGTGTGAATGCTAAGAGGCTACCCATCATTGGCATAGCGAGAGGGACCAACATCCGTATAGGCCAATGGCAAGGTAAGGTCGATATCACCATTGCTCCTATTGATGATCAACGATTCTATCTTGGCATGGACTTCCTTGACATGGTGAAGGTATTCTTAGTTCCCTACGCCAATACCATGTGCATAATAGAGAATGGCCAACCTTGTGTGGTGCCGATAAAGAGGGAGTTAAGCCAAAACATGATGGTATCGGCCCTCCAACTCTCAAAAGGGGTAAAAATGAAGGAGCCAACCTTTCTAGCAACCCTCAAGGTGGAAGAAGGTCCCCATATTGATGGTACCACACTTCCAAGCCCTATCCAAGGCGTGCTTGACGAGTTCAAAGATGTCATGCCACCCGAGTTGCCGAAGAAGCTTCCTCCACTACGAGAAGTGGACCACGAAATCGAGTTAGAACCGGGAGCCAAACCACCCGCCTTTGCACTCCATCGAATGGCGCCTCCAGAGCTAGAGGAACTAAGGAGGCAACTTAAAGAGCTACTTGATGCATGCTACATAAGGCCATCTAAAGCTCCATATGGTGTGCCGGTCTTGTTTCAAAAGAAGCACGACGGTTTTCTTTGGTATGCATTGACTATCGTGCGCTAAACAAGATCACAGTCAAGAATAAGTACCCCATTCCTCACATTGCCGACATCTTTGATCAACTTGGTGGTGCTAAGTGGTTTACCAAGTTAGATTTGCAGTCTGGGTACTATTAGGTGCGCATTTCTGAGGGACATGAGCCAAAGACAGCATGTGTGACAAGATATGGATCCTACGAGTTCCTTGTCATGCCCTTTGGCCTCACAAATGCACCGGCCATATTCTATACACTTATGAACAAGGTACTTGTTCCTTACCTTGATCAGTTTGTTGTGGTTTATCTCGATGATATTGTTATGTACAACAACACTTTGGAGGAGCACGTAGAGCATCTAAGGCTAGTGTTTGAAGCCTTGCGGGATAACGAGCTCCACGTCAAAAGGGAGAAATGCTCCTTTGACCAATGAGAAGTGGCATTCCTTGGGCATATTATTGGCGATGGAAAGCTAAGAATGGATGGTTCAAAGGTGAAGGCATCCAAGATTGGGAGCCGCCAACCAAGATGACCGAGTTGAGATCTTTCCTTGGTTTGGTGAACTATTATCGAAGGTTCATAAAGGGCTATTCATCCATTGCCACTCCTTTGACGGATCTTTTAAAGAAGGGTCGTGCTTGGGATTGGTCTATGAAGTGCCAATGAGCCTTTGAAGGGCTAAAGAAGACTATCATGGAGGAATCGGTCTTAGCACTTCCCTACCATACGAAGGCATTCGAGATCCACACAGATGCTTCCGACTTGCTATTGGCAGAGTACTTATGCAAGAGGGACATCTAATAGCCTTCAAAAGCAGGAAGCTGAATGACACCGAGAAGAAGTATATGGTGTAAGAAAAGGAGATGACCGCCGTAGTGCACTGCTTGCGAACATGGAGGCACTACTTACTTGGGAGTAAGTTTGTTGTCAATACCGATAATGTTGCCACTAGCTACTTTCAAACACAAAAGAAGCTCACTCCAAAGCAAGCTAGGTGGCAAGACTTCCTTGCAGAGTTTGATTATGTCATGGAGTATAAGCCAGGTAAAGCAAACCTTATTGCCGATGCACTAAGTAGAAAAGGGGAGCTTGCCGATATAAACCGCCCTACATGCAACTTAGTAGAGCGTATCAAGGAAGGGCTAAAGCATGATTCTATGGCCAAGAACTTCCTTACTCTTGTTCGAGAAGGCAAGACTCGGAGATTTTGGCTAGAAGGAGACTTGCTTTACACCAAAAGGAGGCTATACGTGCCGCTCCATGACAATCTTAGGAAGAAGATATTCAGAGAGTGCCATGACAGCAAGTGGGCGGGTCATCCAGGCATACAATGCACGATGGCACTTGTGGAGAATGCCTACTACTGGCCTCGCATGAGGGAAGATGTAGAGGCCTACATAAGGACTTGTCTTTTGTGCCAACAAGACAAGATGGAGCAACAAGTCCCGAGTGGTTTGCTAGAGCCACTTTCTATTCCTGGGAGACCATGGGAAAGTGTCTCCATGGATTTTATCATGGGGCTTCCTTTATCCGAAGGTTGCGCATGGATCTTCGTGGTAGTGGATCAATTCTCAAAGTACGGCATCTTCATTCCCGCTCCAAAGGCCATCATCGCCGAAGAAGCTACCCGTCTTTTCATGAAGCATGTGGTGAAATATTAGGGTGTGCCAAGATCAATAGTGAGTGATCAAGATACTCGCTTCACGGGCCGTTTTTGGACAGAGTTGTTCAAGCTACTAGGCACCGACCTCAGGTTCTCTACAAGCTTGCACCCCCAAACGGATGGGCAAACCGAGAGGATCAATGCACTCTTGGAACTATATTTGAGGCACTACGTGAGTGCCAACCAACGAGATTGGGCTAAGTTGCTTGATGTTGCTCAATTCTCTTATAACTTGCAAAAAAGCGAGTCTATAGGCAAGAGTCCATTCGAGATAGTCATGGGCCAACAACCCTACACACCAAGCACTCTTGCCATGGATTGGTCAAGTAGAAGTCCACCCGCCTTCAAGCTTATGAAGGAATGGAAGGAGCAAGACGACGTTGCTCGAGCCTACTTGGAAAAGGCGTCCAAGCGAATGAAGAAGTGGGCGGACAAGAAGAGGAGACCAATGGAGTTCAAGGAAAAGGACAAGGTGTTTGTCAAGCTATACTTACATGGAAAAGCCGACGGACTTCATTGGGGACTCAGAAGAAGGTACGATGGACCTTTCCCCATTATTAAGCGTGTGGGTAAGGTAGCGTACAAGGTGGAACTTCCACAAGGCATCAAGATCCATCATGTCTTTCATGTGAGCATGCTGAAGCCTTATAGGGAGGATCACAATGACCCGAGCCGAGGTAAGTCTAAAAGAGCTCCTTTGAATGTGCGGGCTCAATATGATAAAGAGGTGGACTACATCATCTCCCATCGTAAGGTGCCACAATCCAACCAAGCTCCAATGACTGAGTTTCTTATCAAGTGGAAGGGACTTCCCGAAAGTGAGGCAAGTTGGGAGCCGATTCGCTATTTGTGGCAATTCGAAGAGCAAATCAAAGCCTACGAGGAGAAGGCAACGGGGGCGTTGCTAGATTAGGTGGGGGAGAATGTCACACCGTGGAGCTCAAATCTAAAATTTTTTACCGAGAGTGCTAGAATAGTGCGGAATTCTCCGGAACACTCTTGATTAGTGTAGAATTCTCTAGAATACTCTAGAACTCTCTAGAAGAATGTAGAACCTTCTAGAACACTCTAGAATAGTCTAGAACTTTCTAGAACAATCTAGAAGGATGTAGATACTTTTAGAATATTCTAGAAGGGTGTAGATACTTCTAGAATATTCTAGAAAGGTAAGGACAATTCTTGTACATACTAGAATACTCTAGAACATTCTAGACACATGTAGGCTATTCTAGAATATTCTAGACTTGTATGGACATAAGTAGTATTCTAGGACATTCTTTTAAGGAGGTGGGGATGGTGGCCATCCATGCCTATAAATACCCCCTCCATGCTTCATTTTATTATAGAAGATATAACACCAACATAAGGAGTTAGGTGGAGAACTAAGCAATACAAGCTTACACTTCCAAACTCTTATGCTCTCTTTGTGCCATTTTCTTAAGCATACTTCCGTTTGCGTAATTACTGCCATTTTGCCGAGTTTGGCATCCGAGGGAAGGCTGACTAGCAATCTTGACTTCGGGAGAAATCAAATAAGCTAGGCCGCACGTGGGCAAAATTTAGGGATAAAACAAAACTCACGTGACACATGGCCTTAGTCGGTGCCATAGAGCTGGACATTGTTGGTAGCCAAACATCACGACTCTCTCTTTGGTAGTGGTGGTTGGATTTCAATGTCCTCATATTTTGTACTCTCTTTTGTAGAAAGATTGTAATTTTCCTACTCAATGAAGTTATCATGTTTCTTATTGTGCAAAAAAAAAGTAATTTTATGAGAATTTGATAAACCGTATAAATTGAAAGAGGGAAGAAGAGAGAACGAAAAAAGAAGAAAGAATTCTTTTAGACGCTCACAAATGAGTTAGCATGCTGACTAAGACTTTTTTCTTAAAAGAAAATAAACATTAGAGTCAAACCACCGTGGTAGTCAACCTTCCATTGCTTAAGAATATATTCGAAAGAAAGAAATAAGTTTAAGTATTTTAAGAAAATGTGAAACAATTGGCTAGAATAGTTAAAAGGAAAAGTTCACGAATTAATTAGGCCGGGTGAAAACATATAAAAAAATTAATAATCTAATAGAATAAATAAAAAATATTAATAAATTCTTTTATACAAAACACTGTCATAATCATAATATACACAATATATAAACAAATATATCTATTTATACAAACATATTATAAAAATAAATAGTCTAATATTTTTACTAATATATATTCATTTATAAGATTTTTTTATTAAAATTGATGTGAATAGAAAAATATTTTATAAAAATAAGAAGTAGATGTTATTATTTGCAATCTAAAATAAATACAAGTACAATAACATAGAAAATATATAAACTAAGAACTTACCTCATATAATATCAATGGTGATGTCAAATTGTTAGATTTTCAAAATTTACTGATGATTATAAAAATATTTAACATATTATATTTTAAATTATTTTTTGTTAATGGAGAAAAATATATAACTATTGTTTATTAAAAGCGTAATTTAGAAATGTAATTGAATAAGATGGAAAATATAAGTTATTTTTCTCTTATCTATAACTAAAATTGAAAATATAATAAAAGGATGAGCTTAAAGCTAATTTCTTTCAATACATGTAAGTCAAGTTTTTTCGTGCAACTCTACGTAATAGAATTTTTTATAAAATGATATTATATTTATTAATAAGAAAATAATATGTAGTATATTTATGATACTCTTAATTATAAATATTCATGAAAAAATTATATGTGATTTTAAATGCTAATAATAAATATAGTAAAAATTTATAATTTATTTATTTATGAAATTTAAGAAATAAATACAACGAATAAAATAATTATTATAAGTTATTATTTTTATAATAAAAAACATATTTATATTTATAAACGCAAAGATAAATAATAATAATAAAATAGTAAAAAGTATTGAAAACTTATTAATCCAATACAATAAATAAAAATAATCCCAATATTTATATAATATCAAAATAATAATAAAATAAATAATAATTAACAATATGATTTATTAAAAATAGTTATTACAATTTAAATTGCAAGTATGTATATATTTCATGTTTATTTATTTTTGTGCATAATAAATATTAAAATTCTCTAAAAATGTATATATAATTTTTATAAGAAATTAATAAAAATGTAAAAACGTAACAAAATCTATTTTATACAATATAATTATAAATTAAATTGTACTCTATATTTTATGTAATATATAAAATTAAATTTTAAATGTATAATAAATAAAATAATCAAATGCAAGCTATACATATATTATTTCTGAGATCTATTTTTTTTTTTAATATGTGTGTTTAATTTTTGATCCATAAAATTCTTATTTGGATAATGTGTATTTATTTTTAACATATATAAATCTCATATATAATTTTATAATTTTTTATTAATTTATTAATTAATAAGTTACATTTCTAAATACTAACTCTAATCCTTAAAATATATCAATTATATTTTAATATTAGATTAACTAATAAATTCTTGTAATAAAATAATTATACTAATTTTATCAAGAAATAACATATTAATTATATTTTAAAATTATATTGATAATACATTAATTTACTACTTAAATAATAATTCTAATTTTAGAAAATAATATTTTAAACTATATTTTAAAATTAATATTATTAAATATTATTATTTTTAATTATATAATAAATCTTTAATCCTAATAATAATAATAATAATAATAATAATAATAATAATTATATTAATTGTACTAACTTATATAAAACTAACACTAATTAATTAATATTTCTAAAGTAATATTTTTATTATTATTATTATATTAATAAAATTTTAAGATTTTAAAAAAAATTAATAGAGGTATTTAAAATTATTAGCTTATTAATTTTTTAAAATATTACGAAATTAACATTAAATATGAAAAGTTTATTAAATTTTAATAATTTAATTTATAATTGAAATAAATTAATAGTCGCAATTAGATATAGAAAAGGTAATCACAGATGGCGAGATAGAACTGCCCAGTCCATAAGCCATGTGGCCGAGAGACGCCCATAAACCAGGCGACCTTCAACTCTAGATAGTCAAATTATCTCTTCGCCACAAATTTTTGCTTTTTGCTTTTTTTCTTTTTTTGGTTTTCTTTTTATATAAAACCTAATACGCATTTCTATTCGACAATACAAGGCGGCCAGGCGGGCCTTGATATTTCTTTTCTAAAAATCACTTCAAAATATAAAAGAAAAAAAAAAAATCTTAATCACTTCAAAGGGATAGATAAAAGAGAGAAAAGAGGACCCAAATCAAAATTTTGTCGCTCTGTAAGTGCAATCAGAAGGTATTTCATTTTCTTCAATTTTTCTTTTCTCTTTAGTTTCAATTTAATTGTTTGTGTTTTTATGTGTTATTAAATTTTATGTTGTAGTGACTGGTAGCAATGGCTCCAAGTTCAACGGCGGCAGCAGCAGCCGCTTCTTCAAGCTCTTTATTAATGAGCGTACCTCAAATCCGTTCATGTTTGAGTCCAAGCGACAACCGTCGGGTCAACCGTCTACAACCGCCGCGTTTGCCGAGGCTCTCTACTCCTCTGGCTCAATTCCATCAGAAGAATTCTCAGTCTATCATTTACCCTAATAAAAGGCATGACCTTTCTCTTTCTTTTTCTCTGTTAGAATTAGATTCATGTAATTGCTAGAATTGTGTTTAATTACGACTGTCTTTATTACTTTTTTTAGATGGCAACATGAAGTTGGTTATGGAGGATCAGGTTCTTGTAGAAAGAAGAATAACGCATGGGAACGACGTAGTTCGTTGCTTGGTGAAAGAGTGGCTGAATCTTCTTTTACAAAACAAAATAACTGTGTTTCTTGCTTTCTGAATCACAGTCGTCGTGGAAGGCGTACTAGTGTTACAAGACGTATACCAGGAGCTTTTGCTGACAAATCTGCTTTTCATTTGCCGGGTTTTGCTTCAGTTAGTTAACTTCTCTGTTCTTTTCTTTAATAACTCTGTTTTGTTGTATATGACATAGTAAATGCTATTTCCTTTTATTTATTATTTTTCTTTATTGTCTTAGGGCTTGTTTGGAATTAGTCATGTTTGAGGACTCAATTCAATTGAATCTTGCAAAACTATGTCTGACTTGACATGATTTTATTTATTCCAAAATGCTATTAAGTTAAAAAAGAATTGAATCCTAGGGACTGTAACTTTACCAAACAAGAGAATCGACTGTTTAGAATTGAATTGAGGTCTTGCATTTTTAGACTTTAACAACACCATATTAGTACTTGGTAATCTGGATATAGAAATCAGTGCTTTCTCGTTATTTCAGTCTTGTGTGATTGAGGCTAGGTTATGGATATTTTCGTTAAAATTTAATGCGTTGTGCATATTGAAAAGTCAGACTAAAGCTTAAGTAAATCTTTACCTATTTGAGGCATGCAAAAATTGATCTCAAGCTTAGATTTAGATTTTTATTTGAACTACGTTGACTGTACTATCTAAAACTTAACTCTCAATCTAGAGGTGCCTGAGCTTACTTTTCTGGTTTGTTTTTGTTCCTTTTTTGCTTCTATGTGGCCTGCACATGCTATGACTTGTAAGAAAGATCACTTTTTGAGTTTGACCCTCTAGATTTTCCAATTTGACTCATTCTAATCTTTGCACACATAGAAAACATATTTTGCTCTGGTGATTGTAATGTGAACAATTTTTCAGGTGAGGGGAGTTCATGTTCCATGTGCATCTGTGGGTCCAAATGAGCCACATGCAGCAAGCACAGCCTGTCCAGATGGTATTCTTGAGAGACAAGATTCAGATTTATTATATCCTGAGCTAGTAAGAACTGGATTAGCTGAATTTTTAAGCACAGAACTCCCAACTCACCCAAAACTGTATCGAGGGCAGTTAAAAAATGGCCTCCGTTATCTTATATTACCAAATAAAGTTCCGCCAAACAGGTAAAGTGTATTCATTTCTCTATGTCTACGTTCTAAATTTTAAGGATGTCATGCTTGCAAGACATGCTTTTTTATGGATATATGAATTCTAGTTATGTTACATTATCTGCATATCATGATAGAACAGAATGCTTGATGCACTGTTCTTTTACAAAACTGCTGGTAGTTGCATTTAGATTTTACATGTGATTTCCAAATGTGTTGCATAACACTTGCAGATGTATGTTGAGATGATCTCACAGTGGCAAATATTAAAATAGAATATGCTTGGAACTAGAAAGGGCTGAAACAATAAAGTCAATTGGAATTATTGTATATAAATTAACCAAGTGCTGGCTCATAGCTTTTAGTACTGACATTTCTCGTGATAAATTCACAGGACTTTTAATTTGGATTATAGCTATCGCCATTGGCCTAAGCATAGTAACTTTTATTTGTGATGCTACTACTTATTGATAGCTCTTTTCAAGTTGTTGAGCTGCTTTCATGAATCGACTCTTATGCTTTTAAGTGAAATGCCTAATAAATTTATAGAAAAAAGTTTGGTCCTTCAATGTTAAAGGAATCAAATGCAAAGAATAGGGCTATAAATGAACCAAACATCACGTAAGCTACTCGGAGCTGGACTCAATGAAAAGCTTGTTTGAGATTGTTTGTTAAGTTAATCGAACCGAGTTCGAACTCAGTTTTGGGCTCGATAACTTTATCGAGCTGAACTTGGGCTTAACAGAGTTTGTTTCGTTAGCTCTCGAGCATGCATTGCGAGCTTGTTCGTGAGCACGAGCTTGAGCTCAGTTTGTTTAATAGCTCATGAGCAGTTTCGTTTAATAGCTCGTCTATAGGCTCGTTTAACAACTCGAGTTTGAGTTCGAATTAATTTTATTCTTAAATTTAAAATTGTGTATGTATATAATATGCTATAACGATAATATATATTTTATATATTATAAATATATATCGTATATGTTGCTTGTATAGATATATTTATATATAATAATAATAACTATAATGTATATTTTATAGTAATATTAATAGTTAATATTAAAAAATGCTTAACAAGCTCGAGCTTTTTTCATTTTATAACTGATGAATGAGCTGAACCCGAACTTAGCTCGTTTAGCATAATGAACGAGCTATTTACAAACTGTGCTCAATAATTTTGAAACAAGTCGAGCTCGAGCTTGAATATATCGAGCTATCAATCTCGTTAAAGTTTGGCTCGGCTCGGTTCGTTTTGTTTGCTGTCCTTGTAATTCTTAGTGAAATGGAATCTTTTTGTACCTATACACTTTAGCAATTATAGTGAGTGCAAGGCATGTTCTTACTTCTTATGATAACAGCCTCTGCCTTTGCTTGTCTATCTTTCATAGTCAAAAGATCTTTTGCTTTTTTAGGTTTGAGGCACACATGGAAGTTCATGCAGGATCAATAGATGAGGAAGAAGATGAGCAAGGTATTGCACATATGATTGAACATGTTGCTTTTCTTGGAAGCAAGAAACGTGAGAAACTTCTTGGGACAGGGGCCAGATCTAATGCTTACACTGATTTTCACCATACTGTTTTCCACATCCATTCACCAACTACTACTAAGGTTTGTTTCATTTTGCCAATAAATTTCTTTTACATGCTTATGGGCATTGTATAGTTTCAGGAAATTTATCATATCCATTATATTATATTTACTTTCATTTCAGGAGAAGCCATGTTTTATATTTTGGTTTGTCCTATGTATGGCATTCCCATTGAGCACACATGATGCATCAATTACAAATAGGTCTGTAAATGAATCAAACGTCTCGTGAGCTATTCGGAGTTCGAATTGATAAAAAACTCGTTCGAGGTCGTTCATTAATTTAAACGAGCCGAGCTCGAGCTCAATTTCGAGCTCGTGAACATGTTCGTTAGCTCGTGAACATGTTCGTTTACTGGCTCACAAGTAGGTTCGCGAATAGGCTCATGACTTCGAGCTTGAGCTCTGTTCGTTTATAAAGCTCACGAATAGGTTCGCAATTTGGCTCGCTTATAAAATTCATGAGCAAGCTCGTTTATAAGCTTGACATACAGGCTCGTTTATAGGCTCGAGGTCGAGTTCAAAATAATATAATAATAATATAATTATAATATTTAAATGAAGCTATTACTATTAGTAAGAACTGCAATATAGATAATAAATAATAAATAAATATTATTGCAACAAAAATAATAAATAATAAATAAATATATTCTATGACAATTTAATAAATGAGTATTTTTCAAATTAGATAAAATAAAGTTGATTCATTATTACAACTTTTATTTTACTTATAAATTATGATATATTATAAAACTTAATTACATTCTTATGACGGTAAAAATATTCTAAATGCATCCTCTAATTATACTAATTTAATAAAAACTTATTTATTATTAAAATCTTAATTAGTATATAATAGGTCATGACTAACCAGGCACTAGCATAGAAAGAAAAAATTAAATATTTTGTCTAAATAAATATGGTCAGTAGTATTGCCATTATTGCGAAATCTTATATATATTTTAACCTTAACACAAAGTATTTTCTTTTCAATTTCATGCTCTTTAGTTCTTAGATATCTCATATTTGTCCAACTCGAGTCTTGGAGTCAATAGAATGGAGTGCCGGCGTTGGATCATATGGTTTTTTTTTTTTTGAGAAAATCTTTATTTAATTAAAATTTTGGATTGGATTTACGTTTATATTTATAAATAGTAATCAAATTAAAAACTAAGTCAAACTAAAACAAGACTGTAATTTATATAAGTTAATTTATTATTATGAAAAACTTTTAGCTATTTTATAATATCACAATTCGACTATTTTATATTTTAAAATTTATTTTAAATTTTATAAATATTATTCATTGAAAGGTGAATGCCACTAAAAAAAGAAATTGTGGGGCTGGTTTATATACTCTTTTAAGTTAGTATAGACTTGTGATATATTTAGTATGGTCCTCTTGCAATTTTTATGCATTTTTTGTTTTAATTTCATCTTTCATGTTGTTTTAATAATACATTTTTTGTATGTTTTGCTATTACCTTTAGACGCTGATGTTGATTATTTTTGTTGCAAATTTGTTTTTTTTTTTTGCTAAATTTGATACTTTCATCATTCCTTACTATATTTTTAGATGTTGCTATTGATTAATTTAATATTGAAAAATGCTTAACAAGCCCGAGCTCGAGCTCGAATTATGCTTAACGAGCTCGAACTCGAGCTTTTCTTATTATACAACAACTTAACGAATCAAATTCGAACGAGCTCGAGCTATTCATCGAACCGAGCTCGAGCTATTCGCGAGTCTAATTATTTTCATACGAGCTGAGCTTGAGCTCCATTATAAAAGCTCGAATTGAGCTCGAGCCTTTGCCAAAATTAGACAAATCAAACCCGAACTTGTTGATGTTTGGCTCGGTCGGTTCGGTTCGATTACAACCCTAATTACAAAACCGTTATTGAAATTTTGTTTAGGATGAATTCTTTTTGGGTCTTAAGAGTTAAATAACTGATGTGATACCAATGAGTATTTAACTCTGGGATTTGTGTTCCTATGTTAAATAGGATTAGTTGTATTTTCTTTTAATTAGTTGTAATAGATCTGTTAGTATTCTGTTTTCTTTTATCATTCTCCGTTTGTATCTCAATGGCATTAAGAACAAATCAATTGATTCTTTCTTGGATGGCGTTGTATATTTGCAGTATAACTAAAGCTAAATCTGGTCTTGCTGTCTTGTTATTTGTTCTAATTTAAGATATCTGGTTTTATTGATTGGAAATGAGACATCTTTGGTAGGATGGTGATGGTGATCTACTTCCATCGGTTCTGGATGCATTGAATGAGGTATGGATTGGAACTTAATATGTTTAAGCTGCATACCCTGATTTGATGGGTAATCTATTACTATGATAACAGATTCTCATAAGTTCTATTATTTCCCTTTTTATTAACATTTATTTAACGATATGACATTTAACGTGTCTTACATGCTTGCATATTTCATGAGGACAGATAGCTTTCCACCCAAAATTCCTTTCTTCTCGAGTTGAGAAAGAAAGGCGAGCTATTCTTTCAGAATTACAGATGATGAACACGATAGAATATCGTGTTGATTGCCAGGTAAGGCCTAAACTTATTTCTGTTTTGGACTGGGAGCTGGTTATTGTTTTTGTTGGTAGTTAGCATCATTGTTTTCTAAATGCATTTGCTTTAAATACAGTTATTGCAGCATCTACATTCTGAAAACAAGCTGAGCAAAAGGTTCCCCATTGGATTAGAAGAGCAAATTAAGAAGTGGGATGCAGATAAAATTAGGAAATTCCATGAGCGTTGGTATTTCCCTGCAAATGCGACCCTATACATTGTTGGTGACATCGATAAAATCTCGAAGACAGTTCACCAAATTGAAGTATGCCACAATCTAAACTAGAATGAGTAGAAGACTTGGTTCTAGTTTAGTAATGTTTTTTCTTCTTTTCCTCTTTTCTTTTTAATAACACAAAGAAAATAATACTTCATTTCTTGTTGTGCAGACTGTCTTTGGACAAACTGGCCTTGATATTGAGACAGCCTCTGCACCTGCTCCTAGTGCATTTGGTGCAATGGCTAGTTTTCTTGTTCCTAAACTCTCAGTTGGGCTGCCAGGATCCCCGGAAAAGGTCTCTAGTTCCACAGATCAATCTAAAAGCTTGAGAAGGGAAAGACATGCAGTTCGCCCACCTGTGCAGCATAATTGGTCACTCCCAGGAAGCAATGATTGTATGAAGCCGCCACAGATATTTCAGCATGAGTTGCTCCAACATTTCTCATATAATATGTTCTGCAAGGTATTACTAGTGTTTATGTTGTTAAAACCTTCCTAAATTTTTTATGTAGCTTCATTTGATTTGGATTTTGGTTACTTTTAGGTCTATTCTTTTATTATATTGTATGATATGGATTTTGCTACAGATTCCAGTGAACAAGGTCCGAACATATGGTGACTTGCGTAATGTTTTGATGAAGAGAATATTTCTATCTGCATTGCATTTTCGCATTAATACTCGATACAAGGTGTGTGATTTTGTGCTTACAGTTTCAGCTTTTGTTCTCAATGATTTTCTGTAATTTTATATATTGTCTTCTGAAATTAGCTGAGCATGTAACTGACTGCTTGTCAAGATATTTGTTCTTCTCTATTCTTTTGCTTTCTGATTTGGTGGTTTGGTCTTTTCATCTCTTCATATTTTTGTTGATGGACTCAGATTACAGCTGACTATATTTTTTATTGACAATAATTGTGATTTGAGCTGATCTTATCATCCATAGTAATTAATTGTCGCCACTTCCATGTCAGTTTTCATGATGGTAATAATGTATAATGACAATTGCAGTCTGAAATAAAAAAAGTCCACATTATCTAGTTTGGTTAGAGATTTAAAGATTCCACGTAATTTAGAATTCTCCAAAGTTTGAATCCACTGTTTGACTTGGTCGATGGATGACAATGACTATTTTCTAGACAATGTTTGAGATATCAGCTGATTAAGTATTTTGCTTTTTCTGCATTTTTGTGCTTCAAGGCTCTAGACAGGAATTAATATAGCAATAAGAATTGTAAGTGGAAGTCTAATAAGTATGAATTCTTTATATGATTCTTACGTTGTTGAGTTGCTACCTGTATGTTCTACATCATCTGATCTGGTAAGCGCATTGAAGGTTTTGTTGATTGTGGAAATTTTCAGAGTTCAAATCCTCCGTTCACCTCAATTGAATTGGATCATAGTGATTCTGGAAGGGAAGGATGCACTGTGACAACCCTTACAGTAACTGCAGAGCCCAAGAATTGGCAGAGTGCAATTAAAGTTGCTGTTCAAGAGGTTTGTACTTTCTGGTCTTCACTAGTAATTTTCTTTATATAATTTGGCATTGCTGGTGTGCTTTTTAGTGTTTTAGCATGGAAAATACGTAAAGTTTTAGCTTTCATGCTATGTATCAGTGCTATGGTATGTAGAACTGGAAAGGAATTGCAGGATTTTCGGAGATCATGTTTAATCTTAAAAATTGTTGTGGGTGATTCTGTCTTCCTTGGCTTCTTCAAGGGCCTCCATTTTGGGGCTGTCAACTTATCTAATGGGATTGGAGGGCTTCAGGGTTTAGGTCTTTGCTCTCTTATGCATTTGGTTACATTTAGAACTTAGGATTGAGGAGGATGTCTTGTTCTCCTCTTTGAAATTTTTTCTTCTATTCTTTTATTGTTAAATCCTTCTATCTAAAAATGGAATTCCTAGATCTATCTAAAAATGGGTGTTTCCCCTTTATGTTCATGTGTGTGGTGTGTTTCCCCTTTATTTGCTAACTACCAAAAGCATGGAGTATGGACAATAAGGTAGCTTTCCTGCTATATATCAGTGCCTTGATATGTAGAATTGGAAAGTGCAGGACTTTCAGATGTTTAATATTAATAACTGTTGTAGGTTAATGTGTCTTGATGGCTTCTTCAAGGGACTTGACCCTTGGGGCTGTCAATGTATTCAATGGGATTGGAAGGCTTTGTGATTTAAATCTTTGCTCTCTCATGCATTTAAGTAAATTTAGGAGGATACCTTGTTATCTTTTTTATTTTTTTTTTTCTATTCTTTTATTGATGAAGTCTCCAATCTAATAATTGAAATCCCACATCTATAGTGTCTTCCCCTTTATTTTTGTATGTGGGTGTGTTCTGTTATTTGCTAAGTAGCAAAAGAATGGTAGTTTGTTTTATTTTAGCTAGTAGTTACCACAATGAATTTGTCTTTAGCTTGATGCTGTTAACTTACTTTCCATGATGATATTGTGAAGCTTTTTCTTTTCCATTTCTCTCTTGGTTGTTTGGTGCAGGTTCGAAGACTTAAAGAATTTGGTGTTACAAAGGGTGAACTGACTCGCTACATGGATGCACTTCTAAAAGATAGTGAACATCTTGCAGCTATGATTGATAATGTGTCCTCTGTTGATAATTTGGAGTTTATTATGGAGAGTGATGCTTTGGGCCATATTGTGATGGATCAAAGACAGGGCCATGAGAGTTTGGTTGCTGTTGCTGGGACAGTCACTCTTGAAGAGGTAATTTGCATTCATGTTGTCCCTGCTTATCAATTTTGGCTTCATAGTTTCAATTTCAAATCACTGAAACACGAGTATACAATTTAGTAATCCGTATTAATATATATATTTGTTCATAATCTTGGAAAAAGTCTCATGCAACATATATCTAGACCTTTAGATTCACCTGTTGGTATTTTTTTGAAGCATCTTTCTTGCAGTTAAAGTCGTAACAATATCATGCTTGTATTATTTGACACTGTGAAGTATGGGGGCTTTGTGTACTGTTTTTAGCCAGTGTTATCATGAACTTAATTTTTTCTAATCCTATAAACCAGCAAAAATGACTTATATCCTAATACAAGAAGAAATGATTACAGGACCTGAGAAACGAATACTTCAAACGCAAAACTACCTTATTTAGCAGAAGTAAAAAAGAAATTTTTTTGAAGAAGATCCTTAAGGGATCTGGTTACAAATTATTGTTTTCTGTTTTCACTGAAATAACTTGTGAAATCCAATGGTTCCTTAATATGAAGGAATGGAAGTGAGGAAATATGTAGGGAAGTGATGGGGTAGTATCCTTTTCTTGAAACAACTGCTGACTCAAATAGAAATGAAGAAAGAGAAGTGAGGAATTCCGTTATGAGAAGAAAATCCCAGTTGAACTTGGAGATAAAGAGTGGAGATGCTTCTTTATTACAACTTGAGACAGAGGAAGGCTTTTCCTTTTTCTTTGGGTGGGTGAGGGGTGGGGTTGGTAGGTAGACGATGCTGTAGCTGTCGTTTTGTATCAAAATCTTGATTTATGAATCTAGTGAAATTCATCGATATAAATTTATTTTAAACAACACGATATCCTTTTGAAAGAAACCAAAAAAATTATGTGTCCTGATAAATTTAGAGTGACCACGAAAACAATTGGAAAGGCAAGCAAAGAAATTTGTTGGTTTTCTTTATTGTGTTTGTTTTCTTGTTCAGATTACTCGGGCGACAGTTCAGGGGCTCTTTTACGGTAAATTGAATTTAAAGTTGAGTTTAACCTATTGGTCCCATAAGCCAGATGAGAAGGGAATTGATTGAATGATTGATGTCTTAATTCGCTTGATCAATGTATGATATAGTTGCCTTTATGATTTATCGTATAGGTTCACTTTACTTGGGTAGGGAATCACATCATATGTGAATCATATACAGTTTTAACAAAAGTGATTGCCCTTTTACTGTAAATGGAAACGTAGTTGGGCAATAGGTATCCCAAATCAGGTTCTGTTTTCATATTAGACTACCAAATCTTATTTATATTGCATATGATTCCACATGATCATATGCTCTTGATATGTATCCCAGAGTTACACTCATCCCAGAAACTTAGAAGCCGACTTGCGTATATCTATCCCCTTGTTGAGACTTAATTATGGACTGACCATCTATTGCCCTGTAGTTGTCATTCTGTGTCGCAATCCTGATTTTGTGAACTAATAATTCATCAGTATATAAATTCTCATGATCAATTTTAAACAACACCATATCCTTTTGAGAGATTTGAAATATAAATCTAAAAAATGGCATGTTTTGTAAAACTTGGAGATCATGCGTACAATGGGAAATGTACTTGCCTAGCTAGAAATATGGTCCTTCATGTGGGAGTAGAAGATGTAATGCATACGTGACAACATTCATTGGTTGGATTTCCTTATTTTGTTTCTCTCCTCCTTTGTGTTACTTGGAAGTTGGGTGACAGTTCAGGGGCTATACAGTAAATTGAAGTCAAATTGAGTTTTAAACCTATTAGTCCCACAAGCCTGATGAGAAAGAATTGATTGAATGACTGATTTGTCTTGGTTCTCTTGATTAGTGTATGATGTAGTTGTATTTGTAAGTCACCCTATAGTTTCACTTTACTTGGGAAGGGAATCACATATGTGATTCATTTGAATATCCAAGAACAAAAGTGATTGCTCTTTTAATATGAATGGAAACGTAGCAGGGCAATAGATATCCTAAGTAAAGATGATCTCTTATATTACACTACCGAAATTGTATGTATGTTGCATGTGGTTTCACACCATCATATACCCTTAATATGTATATCATAGTTTAAATCATTCCAGAAACTTAGAAGTTGATGCAAACATATTTATCCCTCTATTGAAACTTAATCATGGCCTGACTATCAAAAGCTTTGACTTGTTATCTTGTACCTTGGATTTGTTTATTGATGCGTTTCCATTGGAAATACTGAAACTTAAGTTGTTACACTTTTTTTGGATGGGGGATGCCTTGTAACTCTGTGGCTTGTTCGTTTAGCCTATCGTACAATGAATGAAATATTTGTTCTATGGCTCTTTTCACTGAAAATCTTCTTGTCAGACACTCTTTAACTATTTGTTGATTCTTTGTGGTTGCATAGGTCAATTCTATTGGTGCAAAGGTATTGGAGTTTATCTCAGACTTTGGAAGACCCACTGCACCACTTCCTGCAGCAATTGTTGCATGTGTCCCAAATAAAGTGCATATTGATGGAGTGGGAGAAGCCGAGTTTAAGATTTCCCCAAGTGAGATTACAACTGCCATAAAATCAGGATTGGAGGAACCAATTGAGGCCGAACCAGAGGTATCCATTAAAACTTTGCATGCCTTCCATTTATAACTGAAGTTGTTGCTATTAAACTTCATGGTGAGTTACATTTTTCCTTGTGTTTTCAGCTCGAAGTGCCAAAGGAATTGATATCTACATCGCAATTAGAAGAGTTAAGGTTACAACGCAGACCATCCTTTGTCCCCTTGCTTCCAGAAGTGAATATCTTGAAATCGCATGACCAGGAAACAGGAATCACTCAATGTCGTCTTTCAAATGGAATTGCTGTAAATTATAAGGTATGACATTTTTTATTTATTTATATTCAGCTTGTCATTGGCTTAGTATGATAAAATTGATTCTTCATTATTATGCACTTCCTTAATATGCTTTTGAACATAGTTGTTAGAGGAGCGCCTGAGGCGAGAGGTGCAAGCCTTAGCGCCTCAAGCCAAGAAAGGCAGGCGGCTTCACTAAGGCGTGCGCCTTTGTGCACCTCAGACCTAACGCAAGGCGCATCTTTGTAATATTTTGACTTTTAGTTGTTTTTTTTTCTTTTAAGACATGAAATGATTTCAGCTCTTCATCATAGACTTAATATAGAATATGTAGGCTTACCCACACCTAATTATCTCCAAAAGAAAATTTAAAAAAAATGGAAGAAAGAAGATTAGGGCAAAAAGACATATGATCAAGAAAAAGAAGAGAAGAATTGCCTAGAAGTGTAGGAGTAGGGCCAAGACCATAATTATAGACTTATAGTAAATTAGTAATGGAAAATGCTTTAGGATTTCTATTATTCTAGGACTTCTAGTTATTTATAGGGTTAAATACTATTTACCCCCTGTGGTTTGGTCTTATGTATGAGTCAGTCCCGCATTTTCGTTAATATAATTAAACTCCATTGAGTTTAATTTAAACTAACTACTACCTTCTTCCATGTTATTCGAAGGACTAAACTAGTAATTTAAGATTATAATTTGATTCTTGAACTTATTATCAAGTATCAAACTCGTCAAAAATTTATTTTATTATCAAATTAGAATAAAATCTTATTTTTAGCATAAGTTAGTTTTAGTGTCTAATTAAAATAGTAAATTTAATATTCTTTTCTTTCTCTAATTTTTTATTTTTAATACAATTTAGTTCAAGTAAATTTGAACATTTTAAAACTACTTATATTTACAATAATACTATTAAATTACTATTTAATTTAATTTTAGTTATTAATATAAAATAAACATTTCTAGTTAAAAAAAATTATTCTATTATTATTTTTTATTATATATCATGGTTGAACTATATAAAAAACAAAAATTAAATTAAAAATTATGTCACTTAAAGATGAAACTTTTTATCCACCATTCAATGAGATTAATACTGAGTAAGATTTTTATTTTTAATATAGTTTAATTTTAGTGTCTAATAAAAATAATATCTTTTTTTATTTATCTTATTTAAAAATTTAAAATTAAACTACATAGTAATTTAATTATATGAAACAAAAAATAAGTGTTTTTAATATGTTTAAATTTTTTTAGAATTAGATTATATGCTAAAAAGATTAAAAGATATAACAAGTTAAAGAATATTAAATATATTATTTTAATAAGACACTAAAATTAACTTATGCTAAAAATAAGATTTTACACTAATTTGATAATAAAATTAATTTTGGACGAGTTTGATATTTGATAATAAGTTTAAGGATCAAATTGTATCTTAAATTTTCAGTTTAGTCCTTCGACTAACACAAAAGGGGTAGTAGTTGGTTTCATTAAAATTCAAGGGGTCTTTAATGTAATAAGAAAAATACAGGGACTGAGTTATACATTAGACCAAACCTCAGGGGGTAAATAGTATTTAACCCTTATTTATAAGACTATGTTTTACTTTTTTTATCTCTTTTGAACATGTTTTTTTTGTTGTTTGTTAAATGCCTCCCGAGCATGGTTGTCATGATCTTTTTTTTTTCTTTCTTTGGTTGTGTGTTAAGTTTTTTATTTGATGTATGGATTGTGTTATGAGTCCTAGTTTTATTTTGTTTTATCTTTTGTTCCTCAATTCTGTTAGGCGCGCCCCTTGCGCCTTTGGAACCAAGAGCCCTTATCGCTTTGGTGCGACTTTCGCCTTTAACAATTATGCCTCTGAATTTAGTTTCTTGTGTTTATGTATATATATGCAGATTTTCCTTTTTATCATTGTTAGATCATAAAAGAAAAGGAAAAAAGTGTAACTCATTAGGATAGTGAAAAAAGCTATTTAAAACCATATCAAAACAATTGGGCTTTCCAGGCTTCACATGCTAGAGTAACCCCTAAAAGACTCAAAAGCAGAACAGCACAAAGAAGCTCTAAAATTTGAAAACCATCTGTTTTTGGAATATGCATCAAAGAGAGTGACTTTGGTGAAAACTTTTGAAATTTACTCTCTAAAGAACCTTGTGTAACTGTAAAGAGCTTACCCTTTCTTCCTTGAAATCCTGGAAATCAATCAACAGAAACACTTCATGATCTGCAGGCTATCCACTGCTTAGCACCACCAAATGTTCTGTTCCGCATACTTTATCTAACGGAAAAATTTTAAGTAATGTCCATGATCTTACCATTTTAAAAATGCTAAAAACACATGTAATAGCCTTAATGTGCTGTGCCACTTACCATGCCAAAGGTGGTTTTTTTGTCAATTAATCATAATCAAACTAATAGTTTTAACATTAGAGGAATGCTACCTTTTGTGTGATTTGCAAGAGGAAACAGGTCAAATGAGTTGCACAAAGTGCCAAACTATTAGCATAGCTACTGCTGTTGATAAAAATGCTAATTTTCAATTTCCAGAAGCAGCCAACTTTTGGTAAATATGTCTGATAAGCTACTGTATGGGTATTTTTGTCCTTTATTCATTAAACTACTTTTCATGGATATCTTATCCATAAATGTTTAAAAAATCAGCTATCTTGCCAATCTTTTAGATTGCTGCTACTTTAAAAGCTTAATTTTCAAGCTTATCCTAAAAGCTGGTGCTTAGCTATCTGATCAATCAGCATTTTTGCATTCACCAAGCAGCTTAATAGTGCATTTTCGCCAAAAGCTGCATTCTGGTTTGGAAAAAGTGGTTACAAACGGGCTCCAAGTCGCAACTGTAATACATGTTTCCGGGGACTAATTAAAAATTTCAAACTCCAAAGGCTCCTATATATAGTCATGGATGGATTTACAGAAAATATGACAAAAATTAGCCTCACTTATATGGTTTAGTTGCTAAAAAATCCATTATTTACACCAAGTGTTAACTATGAATATTGAATATTAGAGGTGAGTCAAAGACAAGGAAAAAACTATTCAGATTGGAGTATCCTCCTCCTGGAGGTCCTAGGAAGGAATGTGCTAGTCATTTAATAGTGTCTTCTTCTCAACAAAATTTTGAATATTAAAAGATATGCCACCGGAACAAGGGCAATAGCTTAGTTTGGTAGAGAAACTTGCTTACATGCAATTTGTGGTCCCTTTTGTTTAATTTTCAACTCTGAATATGCATACATAATCAAATTCTAAAAACCATTGCTAGATCATACTGCAACTGTGCTTACAGTATATCTTCTTGGAAAGAATGTTATCTTGGCTCATTTTGGACATTGCCACTAAAAAGGTGTATCTGATTAATCTTATATTCTCTATTTTGCCTTCTTATACATGGATATATGCTGGGACTGGCTACAACTTCCCCCATTCGAACTTTTAAATACAATAGTATATTTGCTATTTTACAGATTTCGAGAAGTGAATCCCGGGGAGGCGTAATGCGGCTTATAGTTGGTGGAGGGCGAGCAGCTGAAACTACCGAGTCAAAAGGAGCTGTTATTGTGGGTGTTCGAACACTCAGTGAGGGAGGTCGTGTGGGTAACTTTTCAAGGGAGCAGGTAAATGAAGCTATATGAAAATATTTGGTGCAGCTCTGTTGTTGCAACTTAGGAACATTCAAATTCAACCCAATGGTTTTGCTGACTGTCATCATATTTTGTATCACTTTGTTTTACATCAGTAATCATTCGGTGGTCTTTTGATTAGCTTACCTACAATGCATAAAAAACATTCAAGATTAGTTCACATTAGTTGTTAGTTATTTTCAGTACTTCTTTGTGATATGTTTAAAGATTTGACCCGTGCTTAACTGGTGTCATTAGATAAACTATATTGTATAAGAATATGCAAAATTACGCAACTCTTGAGCCATCCGAACAGTGTGGAAAAGAAGGGAATAAAAGGAAGTAAGGGTCTCAGAACTCGATTTTTGAATCTGAAATTACTGGATGATTCAGGTGTTCTTCTTCCTTTGTTCCTCCTAACTTCTAAAAGGACAATATGATGATGTATTATTTTAAGCAATTTTTTCATATCGCATGCATTTTCTTTTATACAGGTTGTTTTTGGTTTAAATAGAATTCTACCATACAAATTTCTTTTGTACTACTTTTCTTCAGAAGAAAGAAAAGAGGAAAATGAAACAGCGAGGGATTCAAAAGGAATAAACTCACAAATTATCAGCTGATGAAATGATGCTCAAAATTTAGTTTGTTATGCACTGAGCAATGATATGGCTGGTTATAATCTTTGTTATTGCTGCCTTTTTAAAGCCTGTAGCAAGTCATAATGTGCATTTCATGCTTGTGCTCTATATTGTGAATTTCATCAGTAATCTAGTTTTCCCACTCTCCCGAGATGGTGATTGACACCTTTGTAATATCCTTCTTCAGGTGGAACTGTTCTGCGTGAATCACCTGATAAATTGCTCTTTGGAGTCTACTGAGGAATTCATTTGTATGGAATTTCGTTTTACTCTAAGAGACAATGGGATGCGCGCAGCATTTGAGTTACTTCATATGGTGCTTGAGGTAATTTGCTTTTTAACCATATATGCCAATCTGCACAACAGTTGAAGCTTTCTTTTGTAACATGTTGTCCACCTATCTATTTTTTATTATTTATTTTAATATTTCTTATTGGCTTTTCTGTATCTGACCATGAAATTTTAATATTTTTGTTATATCAAGCTTTATGATGCCCACTTGTTTTCTTTTCTTGGTTTATTGTATTTTATACTTTGGCATTTCCTGTATTTCTTATAGAACATTGATACTTTGGTCCCGTCAACTGAAAATTGATAATTTTGAGTCTCAGCATAGCGTCTGGCTGGATGATGCTTTTGATAGAGCAAGGCAGTTATATTTATCATACTATCGGTCCATTCCCAAAAGCTTGGAACGTGCTACTGCCCACAAACTCATGACAGCAATGTTGAATGGAGATGAGCGATTTGTTGAGCCAACGCCACAATCATTAGAAAACTTAACATTGAAATCAGTAAAGGATGCAGTGATGAATCAATTTGTAGGTGATAACATGGAGGTATGTAGTTATTTGTATTTCAATAGTCACATCTGGATGCACGATTTCTGTCATTTAATGGGTGTATGTCTACCCTTCAGGTAAGTATTGTTGGGGACTTCTCAGAGGAGGAGATTGAGTCTTGCATTATTGATTACCTGGGCACAGTTAGAGAAACAAGAGGTTCTGTTGGAGCAGCAAAATTTGTGCCAATCTTGTTTCGACCATCATCTGATTTGCAGTCTCAACAAGTGAGGACTTGAGCTATTTCTCTTGTACTAGCATTTGTTATATTTGGAAATTGCAATTTTAATTCTGATATGCTGATGAACTTTAAGGTTACTAGGGCTTCAAATGAGCTGACTCTTCTAGCGCACAGCTCAGAATGTTTGTAACCAAGTCTTGGAGAGGCTTGTTTAACAACACAGGTCTAGAATGCATAACTTTTTCACTTTGGTATAAACTCATAGGTGATCCATGAAACTTTCTCATTTAGAGCAAAACCAATGTCATTAGGTCTACATAATTTGTCAAGTTCACCCTTTCTCTGTCCTTCAGTTATGCTTTCTCTCTCTAATTATTTTATCTGAGACTTGCATACAGATTACATAGAAATATTCAACCTTTTGCATATAATTTGTTATTGTGATACCTTAGCATTTATTTTTTAAAGTTTCATTTCAAATTTGGCGTTAATTGTGTTTGTGGGCCGTTAATAATCTAGGTTATCAGTCTTGGATACTATCAAGGTTTCTTCTGTAGAAAGTCTTCAAGTGGACCGTATTTGTAACCTACACTTGAGTGCTTAATATGAGCTGATAAAGGTTTGTCAAAAGATTGGGCCAAGATCAGGTTTTGCTCAATCTGGAATCATAGAATCTAGTAAATATTAAGCCAACCTTGAGTTCTGCATCATTGTGGCATATCCAGGCCCAAAAGCAGATAGTAATTAGCTTGCTCGGGTTGGCTTGTTTTCAGTGCTTACTCTGTGGAAAACTGTTTGTCCTCTTATGAATTTTACCACTGTAACTTGGCGGCTACCTTGACAAATAGACACATAACATATTTTGAATTAACCAGGTATTCTTAAAGGATACGGATGAGAGAGCCTGTGCATACATTGCTGGTCCTGCACCAAATCGTTGGGGTTTCACAGTTGATGGAAAAGATCTGTTTGAGTCTATCAGTGACATTGCAGTTGTACCAGGTAAATTTTGGCTTTATAACAGATGCCATTAAGACATATGGTTCTAACAATTTGCTCCTAGAATTTCTTAAATGTTATAGATGCATCATTACCAATAGAGATAAAAAAATTTGATGAAATGGTTGGAATCATGTTTCTTTTTGGTGACTACTAGTTTGGAAGGAATTCCACCAGGTTGATTTGTAGCATAGGTAGTGCACCTCAAATTTGTGAATAAGATAGTACATGTAGATCCCTTTCAAAAAGGGTATCTTGCATGCAAAATGTTAGTTTTCGTGGAAGCTTAACCTGTATTGACAAGCTTATTTTGCTTTTATCCCAAGTTCTGCAACTGGATGAGGATCAGCCAAGTGACATCCTATATGCTTAGCATTGTTGACAGGGATAAAGAACAATTACTTCCGTGGCAATCTATACTAGTCCTGGCTGGGTTTTTATTCTTTGCTCACTTCTCTTTTTTCTGTTTTGTGCCTATGTCAGTCTTAGCTCATATCATTATGTTACTGTATTATTTTTGAGCAGATGTGCTGAAAATTGTTAGAAAACTTTATGCTGAAATACAATCTCAAAAGAGGTTTATTGACTGTTCAGCAGTTTAAATTTTTAACTTACAATGGTGATGTAAAGAACAACTAGTTGTACCTTATTTTCATTTTGTTTGTCCAACCCAAATTGCCCCTTTGAATGAGGACTGACCAAAAGACAAACTCCTGTGTAGTAACAATTCTAGACATCCTAAAGAATAGTGGTTTCTATGCTTAATTCCTGAAACGTCTGCCCTTCATTATTTCTGACCCCTGGACTGTCCCTCTCGTCCTGTGCCAACCTTTCTTTCTGTAACTGAAAAATTAACTGCCTCAGAACCTCATCCTGTATCATCATTTGCTTAAAGAGAAATTTTTTTATCATGGATGTGTTGAGAACCATATGCAACCTGATTGTAATATATGAGTTTGTAGATTGATAGAATATTTAATTTGCTTTTTTATTTTGTTGAATATGGTGATAGGATGAATAGTGAGAAATGGTGCTTCAGTCTTCAAAAGATAAGGATTGTACAACTGTCTACCTATTTTCATATTTAATGTCTTATCTAAATTTTGTAAACAGCATCACATTTGGTTTTGTATCTGTGTAATCTGAACAGGGATGATCATGGTCATTAATTGGTTTACATGGCTTTGTGAATGCTATTTCAGTAGTTATCCAAAAAATTAGCAGAAAGGGGAGATTATTTTGGCTCTTTCTCTTAACTCTTCTCTTTTAGAGTCTGGACAGTTTGATTCTTGTCTTATTGTTCCTACTTACCTGCAATTCAGATCTCATAACTAGGTGATGATTTTGCAGATGCACAATCAAAGTCTGAGCAACCATTGATGGGCAGGAAGGATGTTCAAGAAGATTGGCAAAGAAAACTTCGCAGTCATCCGCTTTTCTTTGGCATAACAATGGGGTTGCTTGCTGAGATCATAAATTCAAGGTGATTCCTGCTAAAACTGTGCTCACAAGCTCTTTTGTGCATATCATCCTTGTATATTAATCAAGATGCCACTGGTATCTGAATTCCTTGTTGCTATTTCTGAGTTCGAATCTTATGTTCTTTTCTATTAATTGTCTGAATGGACACTTCTTTTTCTTCAAATTCTTCAGCAAGTAAAAGAATTAGAAGTCACAATTTCCTCGAAGCATGAATAATAAAATAAATGATAGTTTCAAAGCACAACCTTAGCAAAGTATAAGGCAAAAACTGCAAACTTCATTACCAAAGTCAGAGGTTCCTATATAAAATCTACTAAATTTAGATAATGCTATTTTGTGAAAATAAAAACTAG
Organism: Ricinus communis; assembly: GCF_019578655.1. Taxonomy (NCBI): domain Eukaryota; kingdom Viridiplantae; phylum Streptophyta; class Magnoliopsida; order Malpighiales; family Euphorbiaceae; genus Ricinus; species Ricinus communis. Next base: position 14,598,599 of record NC_063256.1, on the reverse strand, counting down.
AACATGTTATCAATAAAACACCTCAGCCTTCCATTGATGCCCTGTTCTTGAAATATGCTTTTGAGCTCCTGGTTATCCCTTGTCTTAAGAATGTTAGTAATCTACAGCTTCTTGGTGGCTTTTGATGAGTTCTGTTTAACACGTGCCTGTAATGATCCTTCTTACCCTGGGCATCAGAAATAAATGCAATTTGTCTATTTAGCTGAGGATATTAAAGGTTATTTTTATGAGTTTGCTAAAATGAGTAAGCTTTACGGTTGTTCCTAGTGGTGATGTTAGAGATGAGATTGTTAGGTTTTTTTATCTTTAGAGAGAGAGGTAAAGGAGCGGGGGCTTTAGAGAGATAAGAAGAGAGATAAGGGGGTAGGATGGAGGGTAGAATGATATGAAATTTGCAGTTTATTCTGTTTGCAATTTGCTTATTGATTCTTGCTAAGCATGTGAGATTATCTGGTTCACATTCATGCTCCAATGTAAATTTGGCCAAATGTTATCAATGCAAGTGTGGTTATTGAGACAGTTGATTGAAAAGGAAAGATCACTGAAAATGGTAAAAAATTTTAAATTCCTAACAACTGATTCATCATACCCTTTGTCCATGACAGATAGTGGCAACAGGATAGGGTGGATATGGGGAGATATTCCTCATCCCCGTTTAATTCCCAGTCCACAGGGACTGGGTCTCTCTATTCATATGGTGTGCTCACTCCCTGCTTGGCTTATTTTTACCCCGTGTTCAGAATTTGCTTTTATTTGGATTATTAAAATACAAATTAAAATAAGAATATGATGTGAGATAACAATCGAAATACAATCACAAGTTCAATACATTCAAACACATTTCCATGTAGACAGAGAAGGTATTGAAGCCAGTTGTAACATATGACAGTTTATCTAAGGTCGATAAAGAGTACAAGATACTGAGTCCTACTTGGGATGCTTTGCAGTTGTCACTGATTTACTTGCTATTCGTTTGAATTGCTTAATACATTTGCATGGTCTTTTTGGAAGTAGACCGACTGTGATGATTTATTAATTAAAAACATTCTGTCAAGGAAGTTTGCAATTCTGCAATTCATGAATCGTTGCTATTCTGGGGAGGCTTTCATATATCCTGATACATGACTGCAAGTGGCAACTGAGGTCTTGCAGTTTGTAGATAAAAAGCTAAGAAACATCTGTGCAGTTATTGATTACTTTGTTCTTTTCGTGCAGACTTTTCACCACAGTCAGAGATTCGCTTGGATTGACATATGATGTATCATTTGAGTTAAGCCTGTTTGACAGGCTTAATCTTGGATGGTATGTGATATCTGTGACATCAACTCCAAGCAAGGTGGGTGTTCCCCTGTATTTGCATTAATTCTTCTACTTTGTTATTCCAAGTTAGTTACCAGCATTGTGTTGATAAATATGCAGGTATATAAAGCTGTTGATGCATGCAAGAGTGTTTTAAGAGGGTTGTATAGCAACAAGATTGCCCCAAGGGAGTTGGACAGGGTTAGTTTACAGAACTATTGGATTCCTACTTAATGTACTTTTATATTTGGTATAGAGATTTGCTGAAACTAAAATGTTAAATGGAAAATGTGAACATGATGTAATCTTTCATTAACAGCCTGTTTTGCAACTTCGTAAGCAGAATGTTTATTTTCACTGTTGTTTTCTGTTCTCAATTTCTTATGCTTATTTGTAATGCTATCATTCTTATAATAGAATAGGAGTATCTCTTGTTTCTGCTATCTATTATGTTATATGTGATGGATATGGAGATCTTAAATACATCTTTTGGTATCACAGGCAAAGCGGACCCTTTTGATGAGGCATGAAGCTGAGGTTAAGTCAAATGCTTATTGGCTTGGATTGCTTGCTCACTTGCAAGCTTCTTCTGTTCCGAGAAAGGTAAAACTAGAAAAGCATGGATACAGATACATGTTATATTTAGAGAATATTCTTGAATAGGTTTTGTTTTTTTGTTTGTTTTTTCTTTTTTTTTTTTTTGTTCTGTAAGATGTCAGATTAACAGTTGAACATTTTCTGTTTTTGGTTCTGAGTTTCAGGACATTTCATGCATTAAAGATCTCACTTCACTATACGAAGCAGCCACTATTGATGACATATACCTTGCATATGAACAATTAAAAATAGATGACGATTCTTTATATTCATGCATTGGGGTTGCTGGCAGCCAGGCTGGTGATGAGATTACGGGTAAGTGTAATATCTTTTTTTTTCTAATGAGCTGTCTGGCATTTCTCATTTTGTTATATTTCGTTATGAACAAGTTGAATTGATATCTAGCTCTTGATATTGTAATTATTGAGATATGTATTTCAGATGAATCGAGTTTCTGTTTGGAGCGCCATAGTTTTCGATTTCTTTGGTTCTTACACTTGTTTATTTGATTGAAGATATTACAATAGAAACTTTTAGTTCTCTAATAGTTTTTTTTTCTCAATTGGATGAACTCGTCATTTGCAGTTCCCTTAGAAGAGGAAGAAACAGAAAATGGATTTCAAGGAGTTATACCTGTTGGGCGTGGTTTATCTACAATGACCAGGCCTACAACTTGATCTTCCTGGTTATATCTGTGATCATCCTCAATATAATGGCACTCAGTTTTAGAAGGTACACAAAATCTATATGCTTTATGGAGATGGGATATATAATGATACTTGTCAAGGAGTATTTGCTCATAAGTGTACCAAAGGCATTTCCTATATGGTTCTGATCTAAGCAATGAAGTACACTGTCTGTACTTGTTTTATATTCTAGCAATTTCTTTTTAACAGGTTAAAGAAATCACTTTTAACAGGTTAAAGAAATCACTTTTAACAGGTTAAGGAAAACACAATCATAGTTATAGTTGTTGGAAATGAACTATAAACTAGCAATTTAAGTTATTACTGAAGTTGGATGTCAGTGACCTTGTGTTGTTAATAAGCAGCTATCTGCAGTGAGAGTTCTTAAGTTTTTATTTGTGTTAAAATTTTAGGGGAATAAAGCAACATGAAAATTTAGCATGCAAACTTGGTAATGAGAAGTATTTTATTGGATATGACCCTTTCTGACCTGCATCTGTCCACCTGTTCCAAGTGCATCATGTACATTTTACATCTGTGTATGTGTGCGTGCGAAAATGCTGATGCTGGGGAAAAGAGTACTGATCATGATCTCTCTTTACTATCTCTCTCTTTGTTTCTTTTTTCTTTTTCTTCTTATGAGGGAGGAAAAAATGTTAGGTGTTGGAAAGAAGGAAAGGGGAGGCAAATACTTTATGCTGCGATATGGCTTAAACGATCATATTAGCAGCTCGATATTTCATGAGTTCCAATGTTGTTAAAATTGTGACTGTAGGCTTTGAGAGCTTGCTTTTATCTAATTACTTCTTTTGATAGTGGGCAGTGCGGATTCGAGGGGGAGTTTTGGCACATTCATGCATCATATTTTAGGCTGTCTTGTTTCTGGTTCTTTTTCTTCGTGGTTTTCCAATTTTGGTGCATTTGCTTTACGTTAACAAGAAGGAATAAACTTTCTTCTTTGTAGAATGGTGGGGAAAACTGTGAAGGAGAGGCGTGGGAGCTGGTGCTGCTAGTTAACCTCATTACACCAGAAAGGATGTATAATCCTCTGCCATGGAATCAGTTCGTTGATGTCTGCTCTGCTTTCTCAGAGATATGGTTAGCTCAAAACCAGATTAAAAATGCGTCACACGGGCAAATAAGGTCCATCTGCATTGTTTACCAACTTTAAACAGTTGGAAACTTCATACAATCTAGTGTACAGGTTTTCTTCACCAATTGACCACATTAAATTTATAAATCATACAGAGGTGTCGACTATCTGAATTTGTAAATCAACAAATTTTGTGTACCATATGGATTGGAGGCTATGTAATAGTTACCTCTTTTTAAAAAGTTTAATGAATAAACAAAGATTCTGTTGCATGTGCATTCTTGTCATGTTAGGCTAAAATGTTAATTTGCCCCTTAAACAATGGGCAAATAGTCAGATTTTATTGTTTTAGCCAATTTACGTAGCGATTTAACAAAAATAGTCAATTCAATCTAATCAAAATACTTGAACAATTTAATTTGGTCTTTGAACTTTATACTAAATATCAATCCTATTTGGCCTTTGATTTCCATACTAAATATTATATTATATGAAAATGTAAAATTATTTAATTTTAACATAATTTATTCATATTATTTAATAAAAATAATTAGATATGTTTTTAATTAAAAGTTTGAAACTGAATTATATTAACTTCAATTAGTAGTTGAGTATTTTTAAATTCTCACTAGAGTTAAAATTGGTATTATTTTATATATTTTTATATAAATCATAAATTTTATATGATAGCTGACTTTTATTTTAACTATCTAAACTTTTTAATAATTATCCATTATGATAATTTATAGTATTGATAAACATTATATAAAAAACTTAAGATACCAACAAAATATTTAGTATGAAATTTGGAAATATTTATAAAAATTATATAAATAATTAGATAATAATAGTAAATTATGTAAAAATTAAATAATTTTTTTCTAATTCAATAAAAAGTTATTTTTATAAAATTTGATAGTTTGACATTTAGTATGAAGTTTAAGGACTAAATTGGTTGAATTTTTTGAATGAAGTGAATTGATTACTTTTATCAAATTATTAGATAAATCGAAAAAAAAAAATAAAAAGAGCTAATAGCCCATAGTCTTTAAGATTAGGGAACAATTTGGTACTTTAACCTGTTATATATGTTAAAAATTGGACAATGGGCCACTTTGCCCCTAGACTTGTATTAAGGGGTTAAATTGGCTGAATTTCAATCTTCAAGAAATAAACTCCCGAGCTTCTATTTTTGGGCCAACTTGATAAAAGAAACTTGGCTTACTTTTCAAAATATGTGATTATGATGTTAAATGAGTTTTTTTATTTATTTTAAACACTAGAATTTTTGAAAAAAAAAAATCACTATCTTTTCATTGCCATCATCATCCTTATTTCTCATTCATCATCCTCACCATTGTTAGGTCAATTTAATGCAAAAGTAATTTTGTTAAGTCAACAGTGTGTCCACATTATTCAAATTAGTTGAATTCTTCCGACAAAACAATATAATATAAAGACATAAGAATAGACAAAAATCACCTTACAAAACAACTAAGAATAAAGATAAACTCAAATATAATGAACAAATGTTTTTAATAAATTAAGAAAAAGGATCTGTCAAATTAATTGATTTTAGGAATTATAAAAGAAGATCCATCAATTGAATGAATTTCTACATATTAAAGATCAAACTCATCATTGTAGTTATATTAAATCCATTGTTTAACCTTCCTATCACTATCATCAAACACGTCGCCGTAGCCATCAAACCCACCAGTTATCACTGATGCCATTAAAGCCACTACCTTGGCTATTAAACTCTCACACCATGTTATTTATAATGAGAGTGAGAAATGACGATGTGGTTGTGTTAAATGACGATGTGGTTGTGTCATGCAATAGTATCATTAATCGATGAGTATGTTGGATATAACTAGATTTTGATGGATTTAGTTGATAAAAAAATCAACCTTCACTACAGAATGGAGGACATATTGTTATCGAGTTATGTTGTCCAGGTTGAACAATGTTGGGGCAACGTATTATAAGATTGCTACTATATTGTTTCATTATATGATGAATTAAGATGTAGAAATCTACGTAGATGAGATGGTTGTTAATTCTAAGACTGTAGAAGGGCATTTAGATGCATTACAGTGATTCTTTCTAAGAGTATAATCTTAAGTTGAATCCTGCTAAATACCTGTTTGGAGCGCTATTTGGAAAAATAATAAGATATACGGTGAACGAAAGGGGAATAGAAATTGAAACTATTTTGAAAACGCCTCCTAAAACTGAAAAGAAGATTCAAAGATTTTTAGGACGGCTGCAGCATATAAGTTGTTTTGTAGCACAGTTAGCAAATATCTGTAGTCCAATTTTTAAATTGTTGAAAAAGGACAATCCGAAAGAATGGAATGAAGATTATTAGAAGGCTTTCGATAAATCAAGGAGTATTTACTAAACCCTTCGATTCTTCAGCCTCCTTAGCCAAGAGGACCCTTGCTATTATATCTCACCACCACCCACGAAGCTATGGAAGCTATGTTGACACAACATGAACTTGGATCTAAGTATTAACATGCCATTTACTACTTGAGCAAGTTGGATAAATCATCAAATCAATTATTTCTTGCTGGTTCTTTCCTAATCCCAAACTGAGAAAATAATTCATCTTTCTCATCATGTTAGTTATAACCATGTTCCTAAAAGAATTAGAGAAGGGAAGAAAGAGGTCTTTACCTTCTTCAGCGGCGATGACTGGTACCGAATTAAAAGGAAAAACCTAATAGAGGCACTTTGAATGGCTTAGGTATCAGAACTTATATTCCCTTTGCTATGGGTATCCCCTTCAATCCGACAACTTTAGTTTCAAGGAGGAATTTATCTTCAATTTCATTTTATGTTAATTTTGTCATATTTTCCCTTTGCCATGGTTATTTTATTATTTGTTTGTATGTTTACTTTTGAGAATTCATGATTATCCTAGAACCCTAAAATGGAGGTAACCCCTTAAAAGGTGTTATTTTAATTTCTTTCAATTGTGTAAAGTATGATTTCATTCTAAGCATGAATAAAGATTGTAATTTTTGGAAGTCTTATTTTGGTTATTAGTAATATTTTAAGAATCTAAATGCAGTCATCGAACACTCATTGGCTTCAAGACTAATTGTTTTATCCAAGCAGTAAATTGTAGATGTAGTCTAAAATTAGATTTTTCTTTTTTTTTTCCTAACAATGTAAGGTGACAACTCTAATGAAACAAACTAAATGCAAAAGCTAAGACACGAGATATTAGGTTATCTCTTTGGTGAGATTGCAGTAAAAAAATGAGCATCCGAGATTCGATTTCTAGACAGCTCTCGAATGATGTCTCACAGTTGGCGGCTCCACTGGAGACTCAAATAGTTTTCCTGTCATGAAGAAAATAAAAGAGGACTACAAAATAATTTTTGAAAAAAAAAAAAGAACTAATCTTTGCCAAATTGTAATCTTTTATCTTAGATCATCTACTTGTATATAAACTGTTGTATGAATTATATTTTTAATTTGCATGAATGTGTGAGGCCTAGTACTAGGAAAATAATGGGTTGTAATTCATAAAATCGAGTGGGGACTTTTCCTAATGTACTCTTATTGATTGCGAAAGCACCCAACTTGCAACAAATCCTTAATCCGCTATCATATTGCTAGACCTACGCAACACTCCTAGTATCACAATGTGGTAAGTATATTATACCCTAGATAATAGGACCTTTAGACTAAAATATCCTTATTCAAAGGCATGTAATTTGGATAGGTCAGTGAAGCAAGTGGATCTCTGGCCTTTACTAGCCCACATTGGTTGTAGGGGGTATCTGTGATAAGGCCGGGCAGGTTTGACTGACCTCCCATGTCCATAAGGGAGCCTCCCAAGGAAGCTCCTTGGAATGAAAAATGATAAGCAGGCAACGCTTTCCGGGTCGGGCCCTTTGAAGTCGAAAGCCGGATCGACAAATGACAAGGGAGTACTTTTTTTTCTTTTGAATTGGAACCAGGAATGAATCTTTTTCAGAGGCAGGCAGAAAGAAGAGGTTGTTAACTAAGAAAAGACTTTAGATCCTAGCCATTAGGGTGTATGCTCCATAACAAAAAAAAATTCATCATACTATTGTATATGATCATACACATGATTTCATTCATGCGTACATAAATTTCATTCTGTTAATGTAAAAGTGACCTTGTCCCATGTTGAGAAAAATATTGTCCTTAATAAACAAAAGTGAAAAAGCCATACGTCACATCCCTGATAAGAAAACATGTTTCTGTATACAAAAAGGACAAGTAATGGTTAACGAAGGATTTGACATTACCGCAATACAAGCTATGATGTTTGTAATGCTAAAGGAGGCTTTTAGCCAACAAAAGCAAGTGACTATGGATGAGGTTAAAAGCATGTTACCAGCCAACCCCAAACCTGATAAGACCTTTTTAAGCTTTTCCACCACTGCTATTATTGTTGACCTGATTAACAATACTTCATCTACTCCTTCAATGCAAAACACTGCTATTCCAGAGCCATAATCCTTATTGCTACACTATATGTTGCTACTTTTATAACGCTATCTCATCTTATCGCAAGCTCTACTATGAGCCTTAACTTGGATCCTCTCCACGAAGGGACCCAAACCTTTCAAATTGATCGAGAGGCAAAGTGTATGGAAAGATTTGAAGCATTTGAAAAGAGCCTAAAAGCCATCAAAAGACATGAGGAATTTATTAACGTTGATTCTCATGCATTGTTCCTTAAGGCAAGGCTGCCTCTTAAGTTCAAGATGCCTGAAATGTACAAATTCAATGGCACTTCATTGCCCTAACCTAAACTAATTTAAAGATGTATGCGAGTGCCATAAAAATTTTGAGAAGTAAAGAGGAGCTCCTCGTTCAACTGCTTTAAAGGAATTTGATTGAGGCTATCCTTAAATGGTGCATATCACTAGAGAATAACAACAAAAAAACTTGTGACGACATTTATAAAAATCTCATATTTTAAGAACTAAATGCTCTTTATATTTCTTGTCTTTTACTATAATTTTTTTTATATCAATGATATTAAAATTTATTTCTTGAAGGATCTATGTGATTAATACAAGATGAATTCAAAAAATTTCTTCACTATGATCACACCTCTAATTATTGATGGACAAATTATTATATGTGCATTGTTAAAATGGAAGCTTATTGTGATGTTAATGATCTGTCAGAAGTTGTTGCAGAAGAATATGTAGTTCCTCCTTTACCAAACAATCCAACTATAGCACAAATGAAAAACCATAAGGAGAAGAAGAAAAAAAAAAGTCAAAAACAAGATCAAACTTATTCATGGCTGTCTCACTTACTATTTTCAACAGGATTATGACACTAAAACAACTAATGAAAGTTGAAATTTTTTTAAGCAAGAATATGAAGGAAGTGATAGGATAAAATGCAAGTGTTGAATCTAATTTGAGATTTCGAGATGCAAAGAATTAAAAAGTCAGAAATAACCATGTAAGACTTCTTCGTATTGATTTTTCTAATTCTAGAATTGTTCAAAAATTCTTGTTATAATTCTAGAGAAATTTGAGGCTATAATTTCATCTTAAGAAAACTTAAGAGATCTATTAAGCATCATGTTGTGAGAAGTATTAAATGCATTGCATGCTCAGAAAGAAAGAAGACTCATGAAGCAAGAAAGTTCTTTAATAGGTGCTATAATGGCCAAATCTCAGAATTGTAGTGGAATTAAAAATAAAAACAAACCTTGCCCTTATTGTAGAAAAATCAATCATCCACATAATAAGTGTTGGTGGAGGCTAGATGCAAAATGCAACAACTGTGAAGAGTTAGGGCATATCAAGAGGATTTATTATCTCAACAATAACAAACTAATGTAAAGGCTGAATTAGAACAACCTCAAGAAAAAGAGCTATTTATAACTTCATGCTTTAGCACTTCAAGCTCCATAGTAAGCTAGCTAATAGAGAATGATTGTATAAACAATATATAATAAATGATGAAAAATAATTCATAAAACTTGGCACAACATTCAACTTCAAAGTCATAATTAAAAATGGAGCAAATATAATTGTAAAAAGCAAAGGAATTATCTCAATTGAAGGCTGTAGAGGTTTGAGATTGATTATGATGTTTTATATGTTCCTCAAATTGATAAAAATTTGTTAAATATTGGTCAGTTATTGGAAAGGGGTTATAAGATTTTATTTAAAGACAAAAGTTGTTTGATTAAGGATGCACATGATAAGAAAATTTTCAGAGTTCAAATGATAGACAATATTTTTTCTTTAAACTTGATTAAAGAACAAGTTATAATGAAAATACCTACACGTGCTGCTTTTTATTATGACAAGCAAATAAGGTTGCCGTCCTCGAAGAAAATAAATAAACATCACATAAGTCACAATCAATGTGTACAAATATACGAGTATAATTAGTAAGAAAATGCACATATCTCATTTTTGTCCTCCCAAATTCAGATACAAAAAAAATATGAGTCAAGAAAATAGATAAAGACAAAAGCATGGCTTTTAAGGCAATGAGAAGCTTTAGAAATGTCCCTTAAATTGCTAGAATTTTAAATTACAGAATAATTAGTCAACAAACCAAGGCTTTAAAAAATATTTTTTGAATATCTTTTCATTTTTTTTTGTTATGGCTTGATATTAGGAATTGGTCAAACATGACTGAATACTAGCAAATTAACTTGTTTGTTTTTTTATTATTATTTTAGCTCTATATAAAGAGCAATGCATTGTAATCTCATAATTTTATAACTAAATACTTTTTATATCTCTTTCGCTTTTATTATTAAAGAAATTTTACAACAAATTTCATTAAAAATGAGTCTGATGCACAACATTAGAAAGCTGAGCCTTTTAAATACACAAGAGTGAAACAACTAATAATACAATAGATAAGGATAATTACAAATATAAAATAAACTTGTATCATATTAGTAACAAAAAAGTTTGTTACTATTGTTTATCTTTTTCTTGAGAAACTATCGTTTATCCTTTAATAGTAGGAGATGCTAAATATGTAACTGGTGCTGCCAACAACGATATTGAATTAAAAATTACTTTTGATCTTTTGATTTATTATATTATCTTTTTGGTATAAAAAAGAGCTTTAAAGAAAGCTAAGAAACACTGACAACTCTATTAGTAGCAACACCAACAACATTCTGGAATAAGAAATGATCCAGGTTAATAAGTGGGTTATCCAAAACATAAAACCCGATATGAAAAGTGCCAAAAAAACTTGCGAGGTAGTCGACTACCTTATTTGCCTCTTTAAAATTATGCCTTAGCGAGACTTTCCAATCTCTTGACAACAGATCCTTAATACCCTTCACAAGTTGGTAGTGAGTGTTAATCTTAAGGTCCTGACTTTCAACACGATGTATAATGCATAAACTATCAACTTTAACTTTTAACCTTTAGACTCCTCTCTCCCATGCCAAATGCAGACATTTAAAGAGACCCCATAGCTCAGCCTCAATAATCGAGCAACATCCTGAATTCATGATAAAGCCTCCTTACCACACACCATTATGATCCCATAGAATTCATCCAGCCTTTGCATGCATAATAGTCGAGCAGAATGCCCCATCGGTGTTGAGCCTTAAACTAGGCCTTGAGAGGCGTCCAAGAGATAAGTGACTCCTTATGGATTCTACTTCCACGACCCTCAACATTCCTCGCGATTTTAGTTGTAAAGCTAAGAATGTCAGTTATCATTTGCTCATTCCACAGGCTGGCATTTGAAAAAAGGATTTCATTTCTCCAACTCCATAATTTCCATATAGCAACTCCAAAAGATTAGAGACCGGTTCATCTCTTCTTGAATCCCTGTGTCATTCATAATGTTTCTTAACATCCAATTTTATAGGTCTAACGAGAAGAAAACCATTTGGTTTTCCTGAAATATTAAGCTTTTCTAAATTTTTCTAGCCATCAAACAGTTCCATAAAACATGGAGAATATCCTCCGAAGCATTATGGCTCACACATAACCTTCACAAGAGTTTTATTTAGCCTAACTCTCAAACCCTAATCAAAGTGTTTTGGCTAACACTTAAGCTCTTACAACAACCAAGATTGAAGACATTAATTGCAAGAATAAGAAAAATCAAATGCACAATAATGTAGGCTTTTGGAGGTTGTTGATCAACCATTGAAAGCCATTTGATGTATTCTTTATAGCCTAAAAACCCCAAGGAGCCATTATACATAAATTCTCCAAAACCTACCAAGTTTACTTTTAAGACAGTGCATTAAATGTACTTGTTAGAATAAAAATTACAGTCACGAAATCTGAAATACCTCCAATGGCTATCTGACGCGGCAGCATGATATTGGCGGCTTTTCTAAATGACCTTTGGCGGTTTCTAACGCATAGTTGAACCTTTGAAGTTTGCAGTCGCACCGTTACTTGGTGCTGTCGCGATTTTAGACTTTTGTAAACCAGAAATCTCTGTCTTAAAAATGCACATTTTTGCAGTTGCACCTTTTTGGTGTAGTCGCGATTTTGAAGGACATTTTCTTAAATTAAACTATGACATCAAAACTTATATAAGTATTAGATTACAACTTCAATTTATTTGTTAAGATCAAAATTAGGGATAAAGCCATATGACAAATCACTTAGGCTAACAATATTATTAAACCGTTTATATTTAATATAATCTAAGGTTTTCTCATTTCATTTGATTATAGATAATGTAATTTAATATAATAGTGGGATAAATTACACAATTCGAATATGAAATATAAAATATACTCTAAATTATCGTTAAACTTTTGTTTATTTTATCCTAGTTACTCAATTTTAATTTCATTCTAATCAAATTAGAAAATGTATGTTCTGTATAGTGTTTGTTGATATGCCTTTTCTAGTACTTGCAAGTGCACGAACCGTTCTTATAGTAAGGGTAAGTTCACCACGAGGTCGATCTCTTAAGGAACTATGAGGTCACTTATTATAAAGACTAATTATCAACACAAAACAATAAAAGTAAATCTGAACACTCTAAATCAGTATTTTGAGAGGGTAATATTCATAAAGTAAAGTAACTAAACAATAAATAAATATGTAATGCAAATGCAAATATTTATGATCTAAAACTATATGCTAAAGATAGTATTTAATCTAGCCATTTACTTAGTAATCTCCTTGTTTTACTTTAAGCCTAGATCTAATAAATGAGATGGTGATGTGCCTTTTTCCCTAAGTCACTCAAGCTAATGATACAACCTAGCTTTCTTATACCAACATACATTAAAGTAAAGATGATGTTTCTAATACTTTTAAATCTAAAGATTTTCATGACAATTACTATTGCTAAATTAATATGATGGTTAACTAACAATAATAACTGAAACTAATAAAGATATGAAGGTAAAGAAATCATTTATTAAATAAATAAATAACAAGGTTCATACAAAAATAAAAAGACTAAACTAAACACTTATGAAAACTAGCCTAACATATTTAATACAATGATCATGGTATTAAATAGAAAGATATAAATAAGTAAAAACCTCTTTTAGATCAAGAATTTCTTCAAGTAGGAAAAAGATTAGTCATCACTCTCCACTTTTTGAAAAGCTCCTTAGATCCTAAAAAGAGTAATGAAAACTAAAACTATATATTTATGGAAAACTATAGAGAATTATGGAGAGAATAATAGTGGCAGGTGTAGAAAGCAGGTAGGAGAAAACTCCCCTCTTTTAGAATTAGGTTTTGCAGAGATTTATATAGAGAAGAGTCCTCCTCTAAATAAATCTCTCTAGAGATATAAGTATACTAATATAAGTCTATCTAATATATAAGACTTTAAATATCTTTATCTCCACCAAATATTATCCCATAAATAACTCTTAATATAAATCCTAATAATTATACAAAATAACTAAAATATCCCTTGGGCCTTGTAATTAGCAGTCTATGCGTTTTAATTTTGGGTCTTCACACGAACATATCCCATTAAGCTTCTTTGAGCTCCATATTTTCCTCCTTTTGCTAATATTTCTGAAAATAGACAATTAAGCTTAAGTGAAGTAAAAACACATATTTTCACCATTTTATATATAGAAATATATCATTAAAGCTTTAAAATATCTTTAAATATCTATACATAATTTGGACCGATCATTTGCACCTCTTCAAAGAAATTCTCGTTATGCTAGATGTGAATTTAAAATTATTTGGTAAAAGATTTTAGGGTAAAGTTTAAGAAATTATTTTATAATTTGACGCATTTATATTTAAAAATAATGATAATTTTATATTTAAATAATATTTTATGTTTTTCATTTTTAATTCTATAATAACATAAAATGTTTAACCTCAGTTTTAAATCTAAATTTGACAAAATAAATAATTTTTAATTTTAGCATCCAATAATTACTTTATGATCATGATAAATAATTATAACGTATATTTTTAAAATTTTTAATCACATTCAAAAATGAACTTTTAAATAAATTTTTAGTATATATATTTATGACCTCCATAATATATTATTAAATATCACATTATTTATGAAATTATATTTTAACATTATTTTTGTTGAATATACAATACTTTATATAAATGAATTATATGGATGATCTAATACTAAAATGCTAAAAAATATACATATAATGTCTTGTGATAAAAAAATTCACTCATTCCTCAAATTTAAAAATCTCAAATCATAAGGCAGTTATTAAAATTTATTCAAAATATTAAAGAGTCTCGAAGATTTGGACTCCAAAAGATTTAAAATCTATATATAATTTAAACTTCTTGGGCCTATTTTTGACATAGGATTGTCCTAAACTTTATTCGAATTGAGAAATTTCAATTAAAAGAATTAAATAAAATCCATAAAGTTTAGTTAATTTTATTGTTTCACTAATTAAAAAAGAGTTTAAATACACAAATTTTGACAATTCTTTTCCTCTAAAACCTTAAATGAAAAATGATTGTTATAAATATTTTTATTTTAAAATAATTAGTCCATCAATCCATAAATTTCATTTTAAAATAATAAAATATATAAAACGCATTAATCTCATCACTAGCTGCCTATATTTTAAAACTATAAACTTTAATTAAATCTATGAATATAAAATCCCATAATCCAATTAATGGCTTCATGATTTTTGTCGCAAAGTTAACGACATTTCATATTTTCAAATGAACCCTAATCCCAATTGCCTTGAAATGAACACCAGCAGTATCGATTTGGATTACCAACATAAGATAGAAGAATAATTAAGTTAATTACTTTAATATTTCTAAGTCATGTTAAATTATTAGGCTAATGATATTAAAAATTAAATATTTATCGTTTTTAATTTAATTTATTTTTAAATATTTATTTAAATGGTCTGATTTGATTAAAAAATTATAATTATAACCAAATTAAAATTAGGTACTATTCTCTTGACCTTAGATATGAATCTCTTTTTATTTTACTAATTTCGTTTGCTTCTTAAAATAATATATAAGATTATGACGAAAGTGATGAAAGAAATAAGTTCACTATTTATTTTTTTATTTGTTATTCACTTTCTTATTCATCCGTAACTTAATCTTAGTAATTAGTATGTGATGTGTAAATGTATGTGACAGTGACATGTAATTGTTAATATTAAATAATGACACATCATTTGCTATGTCACTCTATTTTGATCGAAATTTTAATTTAATTATAATTATAATTAATTATTCAAATCGGAGATTTAAGTAAAAATTAAAAAGATAGACCAAATTTATAATTGAATTTAAAAATCTAAATTTTTAATGTCATTATGCCTAAATTATACTAGTAGATTCTTACATTTTGAATAATTACTTTAATATTTCTATTACGTGCTTAAATTAAAAATGACATTAAATATAAATAAAATATTTAATATACCTTTAATGAACTAAATATTTTAACATCTCTAAATCTTATTAAATCATACTAGTAAATCCTTCTATTTTTATAACTAATTTTCAAATTTATTTTGTTTTGTTACGTTAAATTATTATATCCTTCAATTAAAAGTAAATACTAAATAAAATTAAAATATTAATTTATACCTTCATTAATATTACTATATTAGTATCATCTGCAATAGTCAAGTCTAAACTTTGTATATAATATTATTTTATAATTTATTTAGATATTTAAAAATTATAATCAATATATAATTTTTATTTAACCTAATATTAATTAATTAAATTAATTATAAAAATATTATATTATAAATTTTTTATATAATTTCAAATAAATTTTTTTGGTTAAAATATCTTAAAAAATCTTGATTTCTTTAAATTTTTCTCTAACTTATAACTTATAACTTTTAAATATTGAAGTATCTAAACTCTAAATATAAAAGTATTAATCTAATAAAATTTGATTTATTTATTCAACATTATAAATTCAGACTAATTATTTTAATACTTATAAAAAATATTAAAATTAATTATTAAAAATAAAAAAAATCTACTAAAATAATTTGATAAAATTTAAAAACGTTAAATATTTCTATTTATAAAAATAGAATGTATATTTTAAATAAAAATAACAGTTGATTAATAGAAAATATGATAGAAATATATAATAATTAATTTTATTTAATGAAAAAAAATAATTATTGCATATTATACTTGTCAAAACTCAAAAACGTTTAATTCAAAATAATTTCTTGGAAAGATTAATTTTTATTTTTTCATTTTCCAGACTTATTCAAGGACAAATTTCAAGAGAGATTTATACATATTTTTCAATATAAGCATGCTAGAATATTTGATATGCCATAACGGCATTAATTAAAAGCTACTAATTTCTTTGAAATTGGGATCAGTATCTTAATTAATTAATTAATAAGTTGCTTGATAGATTAATGAATAACTATTTATGGAACCCTAAAGCTGTGTTAAAGATAAAAGGGTTTTACATGCATGAAAATTAAAACTTCAGCTGCCCTTACAAATGAAAACAGAAAGAGGAAAAGAAACAAAATGCAAACGCCATAATCTAATGTCATGATCATGGGCAAGTTGCAGAAAATGTTAGACACAACACAGCAAAGAAACCACTGCCACCAAGCATATCTCTTCTCTTGCCATCTGTCCATCTGCATGTTTAACGCCAAACACATGCTCATCCTCAACAGTCCTACCAAGAACCAAGACGATAACAATTGCTTTCTATTGTTTCCATAATATTATTTGTATGTCTTTTTTATACGCAATTAATATATTTATTAAATATAAATAATATATAAAATATTATTAAAATATAAAAATATTGATAAATATTTAGTTAATTATATAAAAACTAAAAATTAAATTTGAAATTTTTTATTATAAAAACTCTTACCATCTTTTTATAATAAAAATATAAAATTTGTTTGGCTAAAGTTTGAGAATATAAAATTTTATATATCTAACAATGTAATGTAATAGTGTAGTATATACTTACTATATTATACTGCTCCGTAGCCACTACCCAACAATACGTTTACAGGCACTCTTTGTCCTCTTCGATCATGTTTAAAATACGCGGCATGCCGATTTTGCTGCCTTTTGGCTGCAGTTGCCATCCAGCCTACCATCACCACCTTATTTTGCGTGTCCAAACACTGCCTTATTTATTATCTCCTTCTTCCTCGCCAGTGTCTCTCTCCCTCTATATATACCTATCACAACTCGTATTTGATACATACATACAAGAAGGAGATAACACAAAAAAAGAAGAAAATAATCTGTTAGCCATGGCGAAAATACTTATGCTTCTCTCCGCAATCTTTCTCCTGGTGTCTCCTCTGGTGAGTGGTTACAGAGGAATGATGGTTGGTGGAAGAACACAAGTGAGAGACGTGAAGAGTAACGAGGCGGTGCAGGAGTTGGGAAGGTTCTGCGTGAAGGAGTTCAACAAGCAGCAGCTCCGCCAGCAGCATGGCGGTAGCAACGGAGGAGGAGGAGAGCTGCTGATGTTTTCTGAGGTGGTAGCAGCAGAGACCCAGGTGGTTTCTGGAATAAAATACTATCTGAAGATTGCAGCAAGCAATGGGAAAGGAGAGGCAAAGGTTTTCGATTCAGTTGTGGTGGTGAAAGCCTGGATTGATGACAAACAGTTGATTACGTTTGAGCCTGCTGCTGCTAATGAATTAAGGAAGTTTAAAAAGTAAATTAATTTCTTTTGTTTTAGGGTTTGGGTGTTTTTGAATGATTCTAATATGAATTTTGGGCGGTGTTGTATGTCTATTTTGAGGGTTTTCTTTTTCTTTTTCTTTATAAATTTGTGTTAAAATATGTGTTGTTGGGGGTATCTGTTACTGTCTAACCATATGTTTATATGTGTAGTGCTTCGTGCACATATAATCTCTGATCCAATAATCAAAATAAAGGAATAAAACTTTCAGATTGTTAATTCTCTTTTCTTTTAATTACAAGTGAGGAAAAGGGATTCAAATTGTTAATTTCTTTTATTATCAGTCTTGGATGTCTGGTTTAAATTAAGATATAAATCTATTTTAGATTGTAGAATTAATTATATACATTTATTTCTCAGATAATTAAATTAATTAAGTAGGCATTAGATTGTAAATTCATATTTATCTTTTAGCTATGAATATTGTTATTTTATTTGGTTACTTTCTGTTGGTATAATTACATATTTATATCTATGTTATTGTCTATGAAACATTTCCTCCCTTGTTTCCTTTTGTGGAGAAATTACATCATGAATTCAGAATGGGGAACGAATCAACTAAAAATAGAATTTTTAAATAAATAAATAATGTCTTCATGACTTAAAATCTGATTTTTATTATATATATATATGTAATTGCTTTTGATTTATATATTATTTTACTATTTATTACTCTATAATAATATTTTTCAATTTAATAATTATTGTAATGATTAGTTACCTCTACGCCAAGTGTAATTTGGCTATTTCATTATAAAATTAATGTGTAATTTAGTTATTTTATTATAATTATTTAATTTTGTTAGATAACATATTAGTATTTTAAAATTTAATTCATAAAAGTAATGACATGTTTGAAAAATGTTAAATATTAAACTAACATGTGCTTGAAAAGATTGACAAGTGATTATCCTAAATTATTAATTATTTAATTAAATTATTAATTTAATCCAACAACAAATCAAATTTTAAACTTTAAAAATTTTTTAGGCTTTAATAATAAATTTTAGCTATAGTTCTTTTCTTATCTTATTATTTTCTATTCTTTCTTTATCTATTATTAAAATAATATTTTTTTAGTTTAGTTAATCGATATTATTTATTTATTTATTTATTTTTATTAAAATATTATTTTTAGAATAACAAATATAATAATAATAATATAATAATAATAATAAATAAATAAATAAATAAATAAAAAGAGCATCCAACCACTAAATTATTAATATTTTTACACTTATTTATATTTAAACAATTTGTATTTAAACAATCATTTCCTTTATATTTCTTACATGTTCACGTGTTTATTTGAAGATGTGTGGTTAGTTTTATTTGGTGTAAAAACTTCAATATAAAACGAGTGTCTAACCACTAAATTAATTAAATTTAAATGTTAATTATAAAATAGCGAGTATGTAAAATTTACAGTATATATATGAAAACATTCTCTCCTAATTGTCTACAATGTCCGTCAATTGAAAATTGATATTTTAAAATTAGAATTTAATGCTTCACTTTAAACCTTTAGAATTAGAAATTCTATATTGCAGATTTAAGAGACTTAGATATATTTTTTTTTTTAATGAATTAATCACCAGATTTTAAAAAAGTGAATAATCTATTATCCAATTTAAAGTTAAATGATTTTAATGAAATAAAAAAGAGTTATGCAATCAATGAAATTTAGTGTAAATTAAATTATCCCTATTTTTCCATTACTCGTTAATATTTTTCATCAAAAATCTCCTCAAATCGTAAATTTTTATGCATCAAAAGTTGCCAAATTGTTGTTCAAGGAGATTGTATATCAAATCTATTACTTTAGATAGGCACAAAAAAATGAAAAGAAATGAAAACTGAATTAAATCTTTATGAATAAAAGCTTATTTTCCTTTGAATAAGTTATTATTCCTGTATATAAAGTTTTTCATAATAATGATATATATTATGTTATAAAGGTGTTTCACGAGATTACAATTTTATTTGAAATAAAAAATTAACATTTTAATTGAATTCTCTTTCTTTATATTAGATTAAGCAACTCTTTACTTTTATTTCTATAAAGTAACATGAATAGTAGGAATGACAAATTGTTAATGAGTTATATCCATATCATGTCGAAACATGTATATAATAAGATTTGAGTTGATCCAATCATAAATACAATAATCTATACATTAGTATGTTAGGCTTAGATAATGAATCATAAAATTAAACTTTTAAAATTATAAAATTACATAATATAAATATTGAAATTTACGGTTTGTAATTTGATTAAATTGTGATTTTTGTTAATATTAAAACTGAAAAATGTATACTTTGATTAGTTTAATGTTTAAATTTATACTATTGTAATTTATTAATACTAAAATATATTTAAACCCATTAAAAGTAGTATAATTAAAGTATAATTAATAACATAGATCTATAATAAACATTTCAAAAATTGATAACTTGGTCAAAAAATTTAGCTATCAACAGTGATCTTAAGTTATGATATGAGCCCCGAAGTATCTGCATCAAAGGTTAGAAAGAGCTGAATGAAATTATCCGATTATTCACATCGATAGATAAGTCAATAAAGGTTAGAACTTTAAAAAAGTGTATTGATTGGGTGGATTATATGTACCTAATACTACAAAAAACATGTTTTTAGTGATGGACAAAATCCGTTGTTAAAATAGAAAAATCTGTCGCTAAAAATGACTTTTAGCGATGAATTAGAGACAATTACATGGCCTTTACTAAACTGATGGTTGCAAATGCTTTAGCAACGAATTTTCTTGTTCATCGCTAGGTTAGCAAGGGCCATTTTTCTTTAGTGACGGACAATCATTTGCCAACATTAGAGGCAAGGGTCGCTCTATTAGCAATGGACAGTTCTTCACTAAATTAGCGACGACAGAAAATATGTCGCTAAATTATTTTACTTCTCTTAAAAAATATAAAAAATTTATTGCTAATCCGTTAGTAAATTTTTTATTTTTAATAATTTATTTTTTATTTTTATTTTATTTTAATATCAATTAATTTTTTGATAAATTAATTGTTATTGTCTTCTTATTTATATGTTAATGTCCAGTTTATTTTATTTACTAAAACAAAAATAATAAAAATAAAAATAAGAGCAAGCAATTATATTAATAAAGCTAATAATAAATAATATAAGAAAAAAAGGAATAAAAAATAAAGAGAGATAAAGTAAATATAATAATAAAGAAAAAAGCAGGAAAGAAAGAAATGGAAAAGAAAAGAAGAATAATGAATAGAGAAATAAAAAAATGAAAGAAATGAAAAGAAAATAAAGAAAAAGAGGTATATAAAGAAAAAAGAAATGAAAAGAAGAAATAAATGAATAGAGAAAAGAAAGAAAAAGTAATGGAGAATAGAAATTAAAAAGACAAAAAAAGACAAAATGAAAAGAAAGAAAAAAAAAATAATACAGTAAGAAATGATGGAGTGCAGAAGAAAAGGTGAATTTATGAAGAATTATATTTAGCGACGGACATAAATCCATCACTAATCCATTGTTAAATATTAAATAAGTGAAAAAATAAAAAATTGAGTGGAAATTTTATTTTAAAATTAGTGAGGAAAATACTCTTGTCGATAATGTGTTGCTAACACTATAGATAAGCGGGAAAATGAAAATATTGGTGGAAATTTTTTTAAAATTAGAGATAAAAGTAAATAAATGAGTGAAAGAACTAAGAAAAAAGGTGGGGAAAAGATTTTAAGATTAGCGACAGAATTTGTGACAAAAATATATTCGTCACTTATTAGCAAGGGAGATGTCTGTCGCTAAACATGATGCCTATCACACGCCAAGTTTTAGCGACCACATAGTTTTCCTACTACTTGGCAATAGACAATTCGTCATTAATTAGCTAGGAACACAAGTATTCCTTTGTTAATTAGAGACGAAAACACGTCTGTTGTTACTTAGTAATAGAGTTATCCGTCGCTAAGCATAGCGCCAATCATACGCCAATCTTTAGCGAAAATATAGTTATCCATCACTAATTAGCGAGGGACATTGTATCGCTAATCCGTCACTAAAATCAGCTCAAAAAATCAGTGCTATAATTTACAACAGACTAGTGATGAACTTTGTTCGTCACAACTCCGTTTCCAAAGAGAACAAAATTTTCATAATCTTTACCCTATCACAAATTTGTCTCTAAATAGTGAAAGAAGTAGTCCGTCTTTAATTTGCTAATTTCTTGTATATAATGTGTTGTATCACAGTCCTTTATGTAAGGGCTGAAGGTATTCTAGTCCTACAAGGAGCAGGACTTCATGAATGTAAGGTCTCCTAATTCTTTTAGGATTAGTCTTCATAGTCATACAATAGAGTTCTAGGTCGAGTCAGATTACTCAATTAGGATTCGACTATAACTTGATCATTAGGACCCTAGGTTGTACTTGGATTTAGATTTAATCAACCCATAACTTTTAGCTATAACCTGACATGTGATGCTTAGTTATCATTAGTCTCCCCCTACTAATTAATAATATTTATGCTCAATACATTATGCTTTCTTGAGGTTGGCCGCTTTAGTTTTTAACGAGCCTAACATATCTTAGGGAATTGCACGAAGAAGCACTTCTTGAAGCTTGATCGGGTCACGAGCAGAAGGTATGCTCAACCTAAACTATTTGAATTTAAATTCCTGACAACTGAAATGCTTGGCATGCTGCCTGACATATCGTACAACGCGCTAGATATAACCCATGCTTGCTTTCCCAGATGACCATTACACCCCTCTGTTTAGAATATCTCTTTGACGACTTGAAGGACATTTAGTCATCTTCACAAGCTTATAAATTTTTATTTTCTTTAGTCATCTTCACAGCTCTTATAAATTTTATTTTCTTCCTTTTTTCAGCATTTTGCCATCTCTGCAATTTGCGATATTCTCCATCCTTCCGAATCCTTAGTCTTCTCTGCCATTTTTTCCTTCATTTGGTCTAGTAAGTGCCTTTTTTACTTTTATATTCTTTTTCTTTTTCTGTTTTAATATTCTCTTCTATCTCTTGTGTATTCTTCTTAAATCAAATCCCAAGACCCAATTCCTGAGCTTGTTAATAGGGAAGGGCCTTCTTCTCACTAGGAAAAGGCCGAGAGCCCTGGCTCTTCCCCCGCGAATGGTGAAAATGATCACCATCTTTACTATTCTAGAATGCCCATTACTCGCCTCAGTCACCTCCAAGCTTGTATAACATACCATCTGAATTTACCCTTAAGTAGTTTCTTGAGCATTTCCTAACTAATAGTGTTCCTAACTCTGGCCATATTGTGCTATATGAGGAACACTTTAAAGTCAGTTTTAGATTGCCTTTAGATTCTTTTATCAAGGTTGTTATCCTAGATACAAACATATCCATTGCTCGGTTACACCCCAATTCAATCCGTCTTCTGGTTGCTTTTAAGCAACTTTGTAAAATTTTCAATATCGTCTTTACTCCTTAAATTTTTTCTAGTTACTACTTAGTTGCTCGTGCATTTGAGTAAGCCTTTATATACAGTTGAGCTCGTTCTGGCTATAAATTTTGTACGATCTCATATCCTCTATACATAACTAGCATGATAGTTATTTCTTAGTGGCTCATCCTATCGATTTTACTAACCATCTAAGAAGGTGGCATGTTCCTCCTTCTCGGAAACCGAAAAGCTCACCCTAAGGGAGGATGTTATAAATAAAAGGACATTGGTAACCTTCTCATTTCTCCTCTTATTTCTCAGTTTTTGCTGAGCTTGACACGCTCGAACAAGGGCCGAGCTAGGTGTCGGCTCTTTAGGTCTACCTTCTCGGTTTCTCTTATTTGGTGTGTTCTGTATTTTTTTATCTTTAGTATCTAACTATTTTTTTTCTTTCTTTGTGTGGTGATTGATTAGAAGCAATTGAAGAAGACTAAGGCCAGCAAAGTCAAGAGACCTGTCAACTCTTCTTCTGCTCCAATGACTGACACTATCGATGATGGAGCTTTGCAAGTTAGCTCGGTGCTCCCATCACTTCTTTTGAAGTATCTCGAGTCCCCGAGAAAACTTTAATAGTAGCTTATCCTCCTTCTAGTCCTTATAGAAAGCGTCCTCGTCTTGTAGATGAGGACGATTGTGTTGAGGTGGATGTCCTACATTCTTCTTCTTCTCGCTGCCTTAATCCTCGCCCCTTTTGGAGAAGAAATATTAGGTGGCTACCATTCAAATGCCACCATCAGTCGAGGAGTTTGTTGGCTGGTGGACTTTAAGCAAGAGCTGAAGGGCCTCCATCCTCAAGAGTTTCATGCTCAGCAGATGTCTTTAATTCTGCAAGTTAGTGTGGTTGTTGCCTTTCTTACTTATTAGATCCGTATATGCTTCTAACTCATCTTTTTTTTGTAGGCTATTACTTTTAGGAATGCTCTGAAGCATTACGAGCGACAGCTTAGTGAGCAAGCTTTCCATGATCGAACCAAAGCTGAGGCTGCCAAGCATATTCTTTAGAAGTAGGCTGAAGATTTTATTGCAAAAGTGAGGAAGTGGGAGTTCGAGCTCTGAGCTTTGATGCAGGCTGAGAATGCTACTACTGAGCTCAGCACTACTATGGCCGAGAAGAGGAATTTTGACTACGTATTGCTAAGTTGGAGCTGGAGTGTGCTGTTATTACCTCTAAGCTGGCTGATCAAACTTTATTTAGCGAGAAGCTTGAGGTTGAAAAAGAGGGCTTTTACACCTAGTTGTCCTTTCTCCTTATGAAGAGGCAGTTAAAAAGACCATTAAGGCCAAGCTTGGCATTATGGATCTAACCTTCTTCGACGAGCTGGAAGGAGATTGGAAACAGGGCTCACAAGAAAGCTGCTCAAGGCACTGAAAGTGGCGACCAAGTTAAAGTTGCTAAGAATGAACTTACTTTAGGTTCTAATGTAAATCCTCTTTCAAGAGATGATCTTAATGTAGAGGGCGACCTCTCTAAAGCATAAGACATTGTTCATGATGAATCCCAAGCTTAATCGACTTGTAATTTTTATTTCCTTTGGTAAAATTCTCACATTTTGCTCTCCCGTTCATCTTTCTCTTTATTGTATAGGCCTTCCCAGTTAGGGTACAATTTTGCAATGTTGGGTCCTCTTTTTGCCAATATTATCTCTTCTCATTATGAGCTCACCTCTTACAACTGATCTTAGCCTGACTCTTTGATCATGGTACTTCGCCATTTGTGCTTGTAGGCTTCGTTCCTTATGTTGGCTTTT
Organism: Ricinus communis; assembly: GCF_019578655.1. Classification (NCBI taxonomy): domain Eukaryota; kingdom Viridiplantae; phylum Streptophyta; class Magnoliopsida; order Malpighiales; family Euphorbiaceae; genus Ricinus; species Ricinus communis. The sequence goes on along the minus strand of NC_063256.1, from coordinate 14,573,513 downwards.
TGCCTTTCTTTGATCATGGTACCCCGTATAATCTTCATTTTTCTTATCATCAAAGCATTGAATCCTTAAGGTCGGCATTGCCATCTCAATAGGGATAACTACTTTTGCTCCATATGCCAATTCGAAAGGTGTTTCACCAATTGTTCTTCTTGGGATTATTCTGTATGACCAAAGAACAGTGTGGAGCTCTTCGACCCATTTGCCTTTCCTTTCATCTAACCTTTTCTTGAGTTTGTGGAGGATTATTTGGTTTTTAACCTCTTTTAACCCATTAGTTTGATGATGAGCAACAAAGGTAAACCTTAGGTTGATCTTCATACAGGTGCAGAAACTCTTGAAGTCCTTATTGTGAAACTACTTTCATTATATGTCATAATAGTGTGAGGAATGTCATATATGCATGTTACTTCTCTCCAAAAAGAGTTTGTTGTTCTTTTTTCAGTGATGGTCACCACAGCTTAAGCTTTATGCCACTGTATGAAGTGGTCAATGGCTACAAGGAGAAACTTCTTCTGACCTACTGCAAGTGGAAAAAGTTCGACTATTTCCATGCCCCAATCTGCAAAAGGCCATGGACTGATGATTGCGATTGAAGTGCAACAGGTAGATGAGTAATATTTTAGTGCTCTTGGAGTTTTGTGCAAGTCTGGACGAGCTTTTTTGCATCTTTGCGCATGGTCTACTAGAAGTATCCTTAGAGGATTGCCTTTCTTACAAAGGTGCTTGCCACTTCATGAGCTCCGAAAATCCCTTCATGGATTTCCTTGAGGACATATTCCCCTTTTTATTTTGTGACACATCTATTCTAAGGATGAGGTAGAGACTTTCTATGCAATATACCCTCTTAGAAAGAGTACATGGGTGAGGTTCTTATTATCTTGATTTGCTGCGTTCTTATCCTTTGGGAGTCTTCCCTCTTTAAGGTACTGGATGACTTCTTGTATCCGTGGATCATATTCTTCAATGACTAATAGCCCTTCTTTTGTGATGATGGGTTGTTAAAATATGTAGAATGATACATTATTGCTCGGCTTGCCTTATGAGGCTAGATTAGCCAAGCAATCTACTTCTTTATTCTTATCTCTTAGGACTTGGATTATACTCTATTGACCTCCATTTTCTTCAATCCCTTTCAATATGTTCTTTGCCCGATCTACATATTTGGCGAGGTTAGGATCTTTCACCTTAAAGATTCCCATCACATGGTTGACTACTAGTTGTGAATCATTGCCGATGCTCATATGCTCAGCTCAGACCAGCAAGCAATGCTTCATACTCGGCCATATTATTAAATGCTTTAAAGTTTATTTTGATCGAGCATTTGAGTTGGTGTTCGGTCATTCTAAGAGTATCCCTGCTCCCGCTTCTTCAACATTTGGTCCCCCATCAATATGTAGAGTCCACTTGATTAAGGCTTCATCAATTTTCTCAGCATTCTTAGGCATGCTCATCTCTCCTAAAAATTTATCACAACTTGGGCTTTCATAGCTTTTCTCGATTCATATCGAACGTCAAAGGCACCCATCTAGACCGATCAATGGACAAGTCGGCCAGATGTTTCTACCATTCAATCACTTTCCTCAATGGCCAATTTGTCTTAACTATGACTACGTGGGCTTGAAAATATTTTCTGAGCTTGTTGATGATGGTGATAATGGCGAGAGCTAGATTCTCTATCAATGGGTATTTGGTCTCCACCCCTTGCAATACTTTACTTGTTTAATAAATGGGCTTTTGCTCTCCATCATCCTCTTTTATGAGAACTAATGCAATTATCTCCCTTGTTGTAAGATATATATACAAGCTCTCCCTTCTTAAAGGTCTACTGAGTCGGGGTGGTAAGCTTAAAAATTTCTTCAACTCTTCAAAGGCTTTCTAGCATTCTTCTGTCAATTCGAAGTTCTTAATGTTCTTCAAATATTTGAAGAAAGGTAAACACCTCCTTGCCGAGAAAGGAATGGACTGACCAAGAGCAATGTCCCTACCATTCAGCTTTTGCACCTCATTAATGCTGCTTTATGGTTTCATCTCTATAATTGCTCTAATCTTCTCATGGTTGGCTTTTATCCTTCTCCGGGAAATCATAAATTCCATGAATTTCCTAGCTTTAACATTGAATGCACACTTATTTGGGTTTGGTTTAAGTTGGTAATTCTACAGGATGTTGAAAGCTTCCTTTGGATCTCTAGCATGATCCTCGACTCTTGTTGACCTGATGATCATGTCATCAACATACACTTCCATGATTTTACTAATATAATCTTTGAACATTGTGTTGACAGTCTTTAATATATTACTCATGTGTTCTTTAGACTAAAAGGCATCATCGTGTAACAGAAAGTACCAATGTCGATGATAAAAGATATTTTCTCTTCATCAGAATTTCCTCCTAGGGAGAATTTCCTCAGCTCGCTTATTGGTTCTACTTTGGCCGGACTTTCCAAGCTCAAATGCATAATTGTATCTACTGGTAGTGTCTTACACGTCCTTTTAAGCGTAATGAGATAAAATTCTCTAGTCATCTTTTGATTTCCATGCACTATTATGACCCTCTAAAGGTCAGTATTTTCACCTTCAAATAGTTGATGCCCGTGGCTACCTTGGTCTCTATCAGCATAGGTTATCTGAAGACTACGTTAAATGCAAATGAATGTCAATAACCATGAAGAAAGTTCGCCACTACTTAGTCGGCCCTTTAATTCTATCAGCTTTCCCAGTCTCTTCTTTGAGCTCTATAGTTAGCTTGGCTATCCCCAAAGGTCGCACTGGTTGGCTACCTAATCCTAGTGGTGGAGTTATGTAGGGTTTCAACTCATTATGCCTCCACCAATGGGTTTGTAGCATTCTAGAGTTATAATGTCGACCACACTTCTATGGTTCAATGAATCTTGAGATTACTAGGACATCCTGGTAAGGCATCTTCCTTCCCCATCTCTCTAAGAGAGAACTATTTTTCAAAGTTTCTCATGCTCGGCCATCATAATTCGACATCTTTTTCTCTTAGAGCTTTTAGCAACGAAAATAGCTCCTCCAATGTGGGTTGATTTGAATTAGCAATCATATCACCAATCATATACTTTTTTTATTAAATATTATAGAGTATGAAAATAAAGGAAAATAAAAGCAAAAAAAGTGAGAAAATAATAAAATTACATCCCCCTTACAACTACTTGACTTAAAGTAAATGAAAAATCAGCAAAAATGGGTGAAAATTATAATACCCTAAGAATAATAAATAAATAAATTATTATTAAAAAAAAGGGAAATTTTTCTTTTTCTTTCTCCCCCCCCTTCTTCTTCTCCTTCTTTCCTCTTTCCTTCTCTCCCCTATCGCCTCCCACTTTCACTGCCTACACCTTCTAGCTGCCGCCACTGTCGTTCTTCCCTTCCCCTTGTCGTGCCTCTCTCCTTCTTCCCTCTCCTATTGCTGCCGACGTCAACGCAAGAAGGAGGAACTGCCGCCGCCAAACTAACCACTTGCCGCCATCCTTTCGCCAAGCCGACGCTGGAAACGAGCTCCCTGCCGTCGAAAAACCCAAGCCGAGCTTCCCCTGTCGTTTCTCGTTGCCGGCAGCCTCGATGAAGCCTCACTGGAGCAGCAACTTTTCAGCCTCGATCTGGTGGCTTTCGACAAGTTTCTGGCCAAAGATTTTGCATTTTTGGACTCCCTGCAACTCAAGCTTTGCATAGGCACTTCCGAATTCGAATTCCGACACCGTTGGCAGTACCGGCTTTTAGACCTCGGTGTTTTCCGGACGCATAGAATTTTGGATTTTCGGCTCCGTATAATTTTGTTTGGACTTGAAAAATTATTTTATAATTTTAGAAAATATTATGGCTATTAATTATCAATTATAGATAATTTAATTTAATTAGATTTAATTAATTATGACTTAGATATAAATACTACAAATTAATTGGTATGATTAATTATTGTTTTATTTTGTGGTAGATATGATTGTGTTGAATTAGTTTAAATATCAGAAAATTTTGTGTGGGTTTGTTATCGAAATAAATATTATGTCGGACTCTCTGTAAATAAATTGTGATCTATAGCATGTTGCGGAGTCGAAAAAAATAATATAGTTTTGGTGGCCCGACTCTCGTTAATTAATTACAGAATATTTGAAGCGTTTCTAGCAGCTTCTGGACCCATTATACGGGGGTTAAACGTCCATATTTTAGTGGAGGTTCTTTCGAATTTTCGGTACAATTTTCGAATCTGAATTTTCTTAGGCAGTCTAATTTAGGAGTCTAGGCCTAAAAAAATTGAGAATATCTTATTAACTGAGTACTTTCGTGAATAGATAATCTATCCATCCAGCGCGTAGGAGCAGACTGTAGAGCTCGGCAGAACTGTGAGTTAAAATCATATAATCAATTACTTTTGTGTCATATCTAAAGTAAATGCATTGTTTATTGATTAATGATAATTATTATTATTACTAGCATTATTATTATAAATTTTATTTTCATTATTATCGATACCATTATTAATATTATTACCATTATTGTTGCTATCAAATGTACTGTTATTTTGATATGTGATTATTATTACATCTGATTTTCACGTTTACTATACTCGAGATTATTAAATTTTAATTTTAATATATTATTGAATAAATTATGTTTGCTTATGATTATACTATTTATAATTATTATTGATGTTATGATTGTGACATCTGGATGAGGCGATAGTAGAACATACCACTTGATGGGTTGCATCAGGACTGCGTGCATAGCGGTATTAATCAGAGACAGGTAGTAAAATGTTATTTTTAGTTTTTGCCCTAGTCGAGTATAACTCTCTGGGCTATGAGAAAGTTAACTGTCGGAGGAAGGTCCCTGGTCGAGCGTTGCTCTCTAGGCGCTGGCTTATTTGGGAATCAAGTGTCCAGGCTGGATATAAGGAACCTGGTTGAGCTTCTCTCTTTGGGCGCCAAACTTATTAGAATAAGTGAGCCGAAAGGCTACTAGTATTGGGGTTAGAGTTCTGCTGAGGCATACGTCTCATAAGTATTTAAATTGTATTTTTCTGAATTATGGCATGAAACGTGTTTTAATATAATATGATATGTCATTCTGATTTAATAAATATTTTATTGAGGAGATTGTAAGTGTCATAGGATTATATGATTTTAACTCACTCTCGAGGCTAACAGTCTCAATTTTAAATTTTTCAGCCAACTTCCTTCTCCTTCGGGCCTATTGTAATTAATTTTTACTTTTGCATTTTGAATTATTTAAGATTCTAGACTCTCCGCAGTAGTATATCTGATATATTATGTTTGATTTGGTCTATAACAAATTGTGGAAGGTTTGTTCGCGTCCAATTAGAGACTTGTGAATGACATGTTGGGCTGGTTTAATAATATGTTTATATATGCATAATTGAATTATCGATTAATCAGGCTTACTACGGGTTTTGGTGGCCTTAAGCCTACCCATACCCTAGTGCCGTCATGGGCCCACAGATCGGGTCGTGAGAAAAATAGCAAAAACAAGCGATCCAGGGGTTGAATAGCTAATCAGCTGTAGAGCATAGCCGATCGACTGTATGGCATCCTAGGCGGCAAATTTCAGCATTCTTCCTTCCAATTTTCAACATTTTCAAGCTCCAAACACACTTAAAAGACATAATTATGCATAAAAGAAACATAAAAAATAGTTAGCAAAATGTTAAAATTAAATAAATTAAAGCAAGAAATAATCAAAACTGAAGGATTAAATACTAACATGTGAGAACAGACAATAACAAGACAAATAAATTGCAATTTTGGCCAAATTGAAATAGATATGAAGTCTAACTATTATCGTGCCAAATCAATTAATACTCATAATAATAATAAGAAAACTAATAGATCTTAAACATACTGATAATTAAAAGAATATATTAGCTAAAATAGGCAAACTTATCACATGGCAAATGCAAATAGAGAAACTATCCTAAAACATAAAAGAACGATAGTTTCATAAAAAAGCATATAAGAATAGCAATAGATCTCAATCATAGCAAACCTAAATCTAAGCATGTGAAACATAAAACAAGTAACATTCATCACATAAACTCTAAATATGTTACTAAGAACATAAAAATCATAGAATAGAATGAAATGATTGAGTTTAGAAAATCCTCGGGTTGTCACTCTATTGTGCAAATCCTTGAGGGTCGGGAGTAGAGGAGGAAGTTGATTCAATGATTGGGTGATGATATAGAGTGTTTGGTGGATTAGTGTTTTATTTTCAAAATCTCAATACGTTCAAAACTTATTAGTTGTTTTGTCTGCTAAGAATTGCCAACCTCCCCCTGACTTGGTGTTTCATTTTCTATTTATAGAGGAAGTGGAGAAAATCCTAAAGGCCAAGATAACCATTCCTTGAATTATTGATATTTTCATATTAATAATTAAAAGGATTTATCAAAATCCTTTTAATCGATAAATACAAGTCTTTTAAGATAATTTGGATAATTATTGATAAATATCTATTTAATAATAAAAATAATTAAAAGCTAGATAATTATCAATAAAATTCTTTTAGAAAGTTTATTTTAGTAATTACCGATATCTAAAATCGAAAAACATTAAAAAAACAATGCGAAAATATGAGTTTTGGGCTAACTAGTACTAAGGAGAGCTGATCAGCTCTAGGTACAGCCGATCGACTATACATAAAGGCAATTGGCTCTTTAGCTGGCAAGTTTGAGAATTTGCAATTTAGTCTATATCCTTTGAAATTTATTCAATTTTGACCCTAAAACTTAATTTTTTTATCAATCTAGTCTAACTTGATTTTAAAAAGTAATATTTAGTTCAATTACTCGTAATCCTAACCGAGCTGGTGCAAACTTTTTTATCTAGCTTTGATTTAGGGTCCACAGTAGTTTTCTCAAAATTCTAGACGATGGGCACTTCCGCCGCTGATTTGCTGAAGTTTTCTTGGTTACCTTCTGCTTCGGGAAGCATAGAGTTGTGATTTCCACTTTGAATTGTGATTTGGTAAATATCTCACTTCCAGGTGTTGGACTGGTATGTGCTTTACTCTTTTGGATAACTTCTGCTTTGGGATGATGATATTCCGTTGATGATCTTCCACTTTGAAAATTAAAATTGACAATCTCGACCTCAGGAATTAAGTCTGAGTGTAAATCGAGCATTTTATTTCTTGTTACAAGTTAGTAGCATATACAAGTACATAGAGATCACATCAAGTGAAGATAGTAAAGGTGCGTGATATGCATGTTATGTATGACATATAGTGCATTCCTAGAAAATCATCCTTTAGTTTAGATAGAGGCATTCTGATGCGCATTAGCAAAAGATTGATGCTTTAATAAGTCAGTTGTCTACTCTTTGGTCATAAGGCATGGAGTCTGATGGTTGAAAAAAAGAATAGAAACAATGATGCATATCTGAGACCTAAACATCATGTTGACCACATGAAGCATGGAAGCATGCTAGGACTAAATCGTTTTGCCTTGGACTATACTTACAGTTGTACTTTTTTCTATAACCAAATCTATTCTTTTCTTATGCCTTGATTTTTGCCTATGCCGCCTTTTAATATCTTCAACTTAGTAGGCTATTTAACTTTTATTTTTTTTCTATAATTATCTTAATTTTTGCCTAATCCACCTTTTCAGGTTTTCAACTTAGCAAGCTTTTTTCTTTTCTTTTTTTCCTTTTTTTGCCTTAACTTTTTCTTAAGCCGCCCTTTTAGGTTTTCGACCTAGCAGACTTTCTCTTTTCTTTTCTTTTCTAGATTTGGTTACATAAGAAGTATGAACTTGAATACTTGCAATTTTTTTGTCAATGCTTGCAAATGATTCTACTAATTCTCAAGACTACCATTAAGATAAAATTTCTTGAATGAAAGCTGAAAGAATTTGGCTCTACGATTCATGATGTCAAGATCAATGGAGACTTAAGTGCTACAAATTCTTGGGTTTCTCCTGCAAGAGAGCTAAAGAAAAAGATCTTGCTTCTATTCAGATCTTGTAGATTTTGATTCTTTTTTTTTTGGTAGTGCGCAAGTAATGAAAACTAATTTGTTTGTTTAATAGAAATTCTAATCAAATTTTATCCATTTAATAAGGGCATAAAACGAATATGTTTTCTATTTCACATAATACACTCCTGTTATCAACTAGTCCTTTTAGATTTTTTAGTCAAATATTTTTCTCTTACCTTTTATTTCCTTAACTTTTCCCAGACTAACTTATACAGGTCATCTAGTCAGCAGGATTTATTTTTCTATTTTTCTATTTTTTCTTCTTCTTTTTTCTTCAAATATAGTATCTAAAACAATCCATATTGACTTGTGAACTTATTGCCCTCGAGATTTGAACTCCGTTCAGCATGTTTGAGCATAATCTCTTTGATATGGAAGTTTCCAACTTGATCTAAATTTCTTTTTAGAGTTGAATGCAATAGGCATTACATGTTTCAAAATTAAAGCACTAATCTTTAATCTATTCTTTCTTCGAGGGTCCTTGTTACAAGCTTGTTATGTGATAAGGGATGAATTCAGCCTTCTTGCCTTACCCCTAGTATGTTGAATAATTTTATTACTTTCAATTCAATCATGCATATCAAATGCCATCTTCTTTTTCTTTTTCTTTCACTTTTTTTCTCCCTTCAAGAGTTATATTATGTGTAATAGAAATGTACATAGGATTATCTTTTGTGTCCATATTAAATAAATCAATTCAAATAGAATTAATGTCAAACATACCCATGCAATAATCATTGTAATGCGAAATACCATAAAATAAACATTATAAAATAAGCAAAACTAGAGTTATATCATGGATCCTAGAAGCAAGATCATGTCCTTGTCTTGAAACAAATCAACAACTGAATTTTTTTAAGCTTCGTCATCTTCAGATGGTAGGTTTTCAATCTCTATAGCCTCATAATTTTCCATGTATCATCCAGCTCTAGTATTTTTAATTTTCTCCATTTGTAAGCTATCACCATACAAGCTTGCAAAGGTCTTGGGATTCCTCAATTGCAGCTTTTCCAACCAACATGGGAGAACATTTTGAATTACCATTCAAACTTGATTCTTTTCAAAAGGCTTATTCTTTATTAACTCTGCTTTGTTTCTCCATCTAGTCAAGAAGTCGGAGAAAGGCTAATTAGGTTTTTGCTTTGTTAACTCTAGATCCCTTATAGAGACTTCTAGGTGAGTATAGTAGTCATATTGCTGCATAAAAGCATCACAAAGCTTTTTCCAATAAGACTTCACGGTCTTTTCTAACCCATGGTACCAATTCATAGCTAGCCTTTTTAGTGAAAGTACAAATATATTAATAATTTGGGTCCTAGCCAAATGAGTAGTACTCATGATAGTAGCATATTGCTTCAAGTGCATCTTTGGATCTCCAGTTTCATTGAACTTCTGCATTTCAGGCATGTGAAATTTGGGAGGTAACTTGTCCTCTCCGGTCAGGACTAGTTTATCAAAATCATAGGTTGAATCTAAACCTTGATCTTTCATAATATCTTTCACTTCTCGAGCCTTTTAGTCAGACTATGCACAATCTTGAATTCCATGACAACTTTTTACAGCAAGAACAGAATCTTTCTTAGCTTCTTCTAGCATGTAGTTGCCTAAATTCTAGAGGTGCTCACCACGTGCTTCCACATCATGAGTAGTAGCCATAGGAGAAGTAGTGGTCTTTTGAATAGTTTGTTGCCCAAGTATCTCAGCTAAAGCTTGCTGAAGTTCCTCTTGGATCATAATCCTTAAGTCAGCCATGATTACAGTCTTGATAGCATCAATGTATTGCACGTGGGCCATCTTTATTTCAACTTCTAAAGTGCTACTTCTTGGGCTCTTGTCTTGATTGCTAGTGAAATATGTCCTCTTGATATTCTTCTTGTCTTATCCAAACTAAGGGTGATAATCTAAAATGGCTTCAAAGTAAGGAGTTAGTATGGTCCATGACATGTTCGATGCATAATATGCAAATGATGTACATGAAATGCACAGGTTAACAAACACATTAAAGATAAAGAATATACAAGGCATTGTACAATCATTCCTCCCAACCTTATTACTCCACACACGGTTTGAGGTGAGTCTCTCTTTTCTAGAATTTTTGGTATGGGCTTACTATCAATAGTACCGATGTGCATGCTAATAACTTTCAAAGCAATAAACAAATAAGGTGATGTTTTCCAATATAAGGGCAAAGACTACATATATTGGGCTAAGGCCTTTCATAATATGGGCTTCAAACTTTTATAAAGAAAAATACCTCAAACAACAAGCAATTGGGTGCCTAGGGGAATCTCTACTGTCATTTTAATACCCAAAATTTTCTTTTAATAATTACAATATTAGTAATAATTAATAAATGAGTTTTTATTTAAATAAATTTTACTTTATTAAATCATGATTTAATTGGAATGATTTAAATAGAATTTAAATGCTAAACAAAATAAGGGAGTTATTTTCTATATCTAATTTGTTTGATTTTTAAGAAATTAATTAAGTAAACTCTTTGAAAAATGGATTATATTTTCAGTCATTCAATTTTTTCCAATATGAATATATAAATTAATTTCTATATTTGAAAGTTATGAAAGAATTAGTAAAGAATATTTTATAAAAGAATTATTGGGGAAATGACATTTTAATTAGCTAATAGTGTTAATTTTAATTAAAAAGTATTTAGCAAATTGATTAATTAAATTAATTTTGTGTAGCATTAAATTGAAAATTTATTTTGGAATAAGGATTAAAAATATAATTTTATTAATATGGGGTTTTAATAAAAATTTGTATGTTTGGTATTTTTATAATTAAATATGTCGGCAAGGATATTTTGGTAATTTCACTTTTAAAAGTAAGGGTAATTAAGAAATTCTTTATTTTCAATAATTTTAATTTGGTAAAGACGAAAAGTTCAAGGACAAAATGTGCAGGGCAAAATTGTTAGTAATTAAAAAGTTGAGGGACTAAATGGTAAAGACAAAAAGTTCAGGGACTAAATGTCGATAAGAAAGGAAAAGAAAGAAAGAAAGAAAGAAGAAAGGAAGAAGAAAAGAAGAAAGGGAAGGGGGCGTCGGCTTCGATGGTAGCGGCAAGCGGGTGCGCGATCGGGTCACATGCGAAGGCGTGTGAGGAAGCGCGAGGCGAGGAAGGCGGCCGTAGCTTTCCTTGCCATCGTGCGTGGCGTTCCCGGCATCGGTAGCCGCTGTTCTTGGTGGCAAACGACTCCCTTCGACCTCAGCTTCATTTTAGCGGTGGTAGTGTCGCAAATGGTGGCTGGAGTTGGAAGTTCGCGGTGGAGAGAGAAAATGGGGGGCAGCCAGAGCTTTTGGCTTTTCTGGCAAGTTCTGGCGAGGGATGGCCGATCAGAGAACATATCCGGACTCTCCTCAACTCAAGCTTTCCAATGGCACCGGTTTCGTGGCGATTGAGAATCGACGGCCAAGATTCTCCGCAAATTTCTCTTTGGGATATATGATTTTAACTCACTTTTGAGGCTGACAGTCTCAATTTCACTATTTTTCAGGTGATTGTTAGTCTTCCAGCAGCTCTTATCTAGTAGCCCGACTCATTCATCATCGGGTTGATGTAATTGAATTTGGTATGTTTGACTTGTAAAATTCTAGATTCTCCGCGGTAGAAATTTTAGACTTATTAGTTTATAATTTTATATAAATTCAAGTCTCGCCTAATTATGCTGGCAGACCAAATTTAATTTATAGTACCCATTGATTTAAAGTTAAATTATGAAAAAAATGCTTTGGATTGAGTCCGGATTTCAATTTGATTGAGATAATGAATAGTCAGGCTTACTACGGGATTTGGTGGCCTTAAGCCTACACATTCCCTAGTGCCGGTCACGAGCCCACAAATCGAGTCATGACAGTCATTACTATGAACTGAGTCTCAGGTAAGGTCAAACGCTCCCACAAATCAAATATCCTACCTTTGCTCATCTCCAGACTCAAGAGTCCATGTGATGAAGGAAATTTACTTGTATTTGTGAGTGATGGTTAGCTAGAGTCGTAATTCTAAAGTTAGAGTGGAGCCAAAGAACAATTAACCAATGTCATTAGGGCTATAGGGAACAATGTGCACAATGTGTAAAAATAGTGTAGCGATGCAAGAATGGACTATTAAATGATAAAATTAAAGGTAAGAATATATCAGAATCAATTTCTCTTATCCCTAGTGGAGTCACCATTGTGGGCGATAGTTTCAGGCGCTCCCAAATGTTCTTAGCGACTACGGTACTACAAGGCTTTTCAACCTAATAGAGAACATACTAATTAGTCACAAAGACTAATATAGAGAAAGGAAGTCATCACCTGAGTAAATCACCAGGATACTTTTACTTATTACGTGGTTTAACTAGATTCCGTAAGGAAACTTTGCTATATCTAGAGATTGATCTGGAAACCAACTTCCTTATTTGTTTATTCTTACTTTTAATTTTATTAGTTAATAATCCATTCCTATAAATACAACATGATATTTTCTACACATAAATAAATACAGCATATTATATCCACCTAATTCTAGCCCATTTAATTAAGCCTATCCCAATTTCTACTTTATTGATTAACCTAATTAGCTACTAAATTACATGCATTAAATCCCACTCATCTAAGCCCAATTTTATTATGAAGTCCAAGTTTATCAATCTTTAATCCTAAATGGGCTGCTAAAGCATGTTTTAATTTCTAAGTTTAAATGGGTCAATTTATTAATTAAACATGACAAAGCCCATCCAAGTTTAGTTAGATTTTATAACTAGGCTAAATTACCATCTTATTAATCCAATAGACTATAAGTTTTATGCAAAGGTCCAATTTTAAGTCTAATGTCTATGTGGGTTGATTTCAATTAGCAATCACATAACCAATCAGACATTTATCCACTAATTATTATAGCGTACAAAAGTAAAGGAAAAGAAAAGTGAAAAAAGCAAGGAAATAATTAAATTACATCCCTCCTACAACTACTTGACTTAAAGTAAATGAAAATCAACAAAAATGGGTGAAAGACGAAAAAAATGGGCGATCTAGTGGTTGAATAGCTAATCGGCTGTATGCAGAGCCGATTGGTTGTAGAGCTTAGCCAATCGGCTAGATGGCATTATGGGTGGCAGATTTCAACAGTTTTCCAATTTTCAACATTTTTAAGCTTTGGAAACACCTAAAAAATGTAATTACGAATAGAAAACATAAAAAGATAGTTAGAAAAATGTTAAGTAAAATAAAATAAAGCAAGAAACAATCAAAATAGAAGGATTAAACCTTAACATGTGATAATATATAGTAACAAGACAAACAAACTACAATTTTAGTCAAATTAAAACAGAGATGAAGTCTAACCATTTTCATGTCAAATCAATCAATACTCGTAGTAGTAGTAGTACTAATAATAATAATAATAATAATAACAATAATAATAATAATAATAATAATAATAATAATAATAATAATAATAATAATAAAACTAACATATCTTAAACATACTGATAATTAAAAGGACATATTAGCTAACATAGGCAAACTTATCACATGGAAAATGTAAATAAGGACATTATCCTAAAACTTAATAAAACAACAGTTTCATCAAAAAAGTGGATAAGAATATCAATAGATCTCAACCATGGCAAACCTAGATCTAAGCACATGAAACATATAACAAATAACATCGATAACATAAACCCTAAACATGTTACTAAGAACATAAAGATCATATAATAAAAGAAAAGAATATATGATAAAATGATTGAGTTTAGAAAATCCTCAAGTTGTCACCGTATTCTGCAAATTTTTGAGTCTCAAGAGTAGAGAAGGAGGTTGATTCACAGATTGGGTAATGATTCAAAGTGTTTGGTGGCTTAGTGTTTTTTCCCAAAATATCATTACGTTCAAAATTTACCAGCTGTTCTATCCGCCAAGAATTGCTAACCTCTCCCAGTTTAAGGTTTTCTTTTCTATTTATATAAGAAATGAAGGAAACTCTAGAGGCTAGGATAATCATCCTTTAATTATTGATAACTCTAAAGAATTATCAATAATTAAAGAGATTTATCAAAATCTTTTTAATCGATAAATATAGATTTTTAAAGATAATTGGGATAATTATTAATAAATATCTATTTAACTATAAAAAATAATTAAAAGCTAGATAATTATCAATAAATGTTTTTATAAAAATTTTATTTTAGTAATTATCGATATTAAAAATCAAAAAAATCAAAAAACGATGCAAAATTTCGAGTTTTGGGATAATCGGCACTAGGTAGAGCCATTTGGCTCTGCATAGAGCCTATCAGCTCTAGGTACAACCGATCAACTGTAAATAGAGGCATTTGAGTGACCACCTCCAAAAAAGGAATAGTGATTTCTAATTGTTTGAAAACTTTCAAAACCTTTTGAAATAGCTTGTCGAGTGCTCCATGGTAGGTGAGGGACCTTGACTTCCTTAAGCTCTCATCACTCTTTGTTTTATCACCTTCAGCTTGAATCAGTTTTGGTTCTTCCCTCTATTTCTCAATTTTGTGCTCAACTTCAGGCAATTATTTTTCATTCCTCAAAGTTATAACCTTTGCATGCTCTCTAGGGTTTTTGGGTTGGCTAGATAGATGGCCCATCTGACGAAAATTTGAGGAACTTTCTTGTGATGCTATCTAGTGTTCTAGCATCTTATTGTGCGTGGCCAATTGTTCAAACCCTTCTTCTTACTGCTTTACACTTGCTTAAACTACTTGTATAGCCTTATTTTGGGACTAGATGAAGTTTTCCATCATCATCTTAAGGTTTGTCTTAGTTCAAGTTGAGTATAGGAATTCTTTTCCTGAAAATCCGATAGAGGTGGTGCTTTATACCCTTGATTAGCATTTGGATTAGGACTCCCTCCTTGGTTCGACCATGAGAAGTTTGGGTGGTTCTTCCACCCAAGGTTGTATGTGTTGGAGTATGGATTCCTTTGAGGTCTGCCATTGAATTTATTAAAGGCATTAAGTTGTTTAATTAAGCAACCTTGGGAATATGAGTCACCTTGTTGACATTCTGTAATAGAGTATCCTCCTCCACACACTTCACCTGTGATGGACAACTAGCCAAATGTAACCTTTCTAATTTCTTTGTAAGGGAATCTAACTTGGCATTTACCATGCTTAAACTATCAACCTTGTACACTCCTACTGCTTTCCTAGGCTGATTTTGCTCCCCATGCCATTGAGAATTATTAGATGCCATCTTCTCTAAAAGTACATATACATCCTCTGGTATTTTGCTTATAAAGGAGCCTTCTGCAGTAGCATCAATGGTCTTTTGCCAGGATTCGAACAATCATTGATAGAAAGTTTGCATGAGAAGCCAGTCTAGAATACCATAGTGTGGACATTTGTCTTTGCAAGTCTTTAAATCTCTTCTAAGCATCATAAGGAGATTCTTCAGGTTGTCGCTTAAATCTAGTGAGGTCTTGGCAATATTTATCAATCTTTCTAGGCTACTTAGTAAGAAAGGCCTTAGAAAGTGTACTCCATGAGGTGATGGAAATTGGTACGAATGATCCCAAGCACAATTTTGCCTTATCTCTCAATGAGAATGGAAATAACCTAAGGTGAATTGCATTTGTGCTTACTCCATTGATCTTGAAAGTGTCATGAATGTCGAGAAAAGAGGCTATATGAGCATTAGGATCTTTTGATGATTGTCTGCCAAACAAGTATTGCGAAACCATTTGGAGGTACGCAGGTTTGATTTGGAAGGTATTAGCTTCGATAGTTGGTTTCACAATGTAGTTTTGGCTTCTTATTAGACTTGGAACCCCATATTCTTCTAAAGCCCTTACTTATATTGCTGGTTTAACAATTCTTCTAACTCTTTCTCTTTTCTCTTTTCTCCTTTCGGTTCTTTTTTAAAAAAATTTGATTTTTGGATTTAATTTCTCTAGTTTAATATGTTTCGACCTTGCTTGCATAAACAAGAGTCAAGTACCTAAAAAGAAAAAATAAAGATAATTAAATAAAATAAAATAAAAGATGTTAGTCTAGCGGAAATAAAAAGTGCACTAATATTGGTATTTTTTATCTCCTCAGCAATGATGCTAAAAACTTATTAGGAAAATTTATAAGTGCACGGATCACAATAAGTAGTAAATATCGTTCCCACAAGGATATTGATACCAAGTACCAGCGCTAATTGTTTGTCTACAATCTAATAAAATTGGATAATTGTAATGGAATAAATAATCAACTAACAAGAAAAGAGAACTTAAAGCTAGAATAATTCCATTTGAAAATCTAATAATTAACAATTATAGCCCAGATTTGCTTCACTAGCTATTACTCGAATTACAAAATTTTTTCACAATCCAAATCATTAACTCAGTCAATGATAAATCACTTAAATCACTTAGAGTCTCTTTTGAGCTTATCTAAGAATATCAAAGTTAATCATAGCCTAATTTCACGGTCAGGTTAATTAACTAGGATTCATTAAGTTCTTTAGCAATTTATTACTCTCCGAAGGATTCGTCTACTTTGTGATCGAGTTTCCTAAGCTCTACAAGTCTTTGAGCTAATATATCATGCAACTTTCATGGCCTCTAATTTATTCGGAAATATGTATTTAATCAGGCTTAAAATCAAATACAAGATAATTAAAAACAACTCATAGAATTGACTGAAGATTAATTCATTAAAAGGAAGCAGAGATCCAAACAAGTAATAGACTAGCTATACAAATTCAAACTCTGAGAAGAGCTTAGCCGCACGTAATTGCAACAATACATAAAAATATTATTAAAGAAATCAAAGAAGTAGAAGAAATAGTTAATTCCAACTCTTGAATCTTTGCACAAAATCTTTTTGATCTCCTTGAATGTTTTTTTAAAAATTTATCTCCATGATAAGAATTAGTTCAAAGGAAACCTAGTGCCCTAAATTTATGAGTTTCCTCTCAAAAGGAAACTCTCTCTTGCTCAACACGGCTTTTAACATAGTCATGTTGCATATACTTTATGGTACAACTTGGCACACGATCATGTGTGGTCCCTTTTTGGGCTTTCACAATTTCTTTGATTCGGGTAGAAGCAGTCATAGTTTCAAGCACACTCGTGTGATACCCGTGCATCATACTCTTATAAACTAGAGGTAGACACAGCTTTTAACACGGCCGTATGTCAAGCCATGTTTCCTAATTCTTCTTCTAACGTGCAACATGGGCACAAGCACGCCCATGTATGGTCATGACATAGCTTTCCTTGATCATTTAGGAATCCTTTTTAATATTTCCTATAAAAAGAGAAATATTAGAATAAAAGTACAACTTAAATAAACTCCTAATTAAACCTAAATTCTTCCTAATTAATACTAACTTTTCATTCTAAATTCATTAAAATTCAACTCAAAGACATGTGTAAAATTACACACAAGAAATGCTCTCTTTCATGGTTAGGAAGATTTGTTAATGGCCATGAATCTTCAACCCTTATGGCTAGGAAGGCTGCCATGAATTCTTCTGTTACTTTTGCCTTTGACTGCAAAATCTTCAAAGTGGAAACTTTTATTCACAACTAGAAAACTGAAAATTCATAGGCGTGAAGAAGAGTTCATGGGTGTGAAACTACCATGTTTTAAAAAGATAAAGGATTTTAATCATTCTTGCGTTCCACATAAACACTTAAAGAAGAATTTTATATACACTTTTGTTTATGACCATCAAAATAGATCTAATAACCTTCAAGATTCAACAATATGTTTACCTTAAGTTTCATATTGAATGTATTTGTCCTTAATCATTTGTACCAATTTTGTTGCTAGCTTTATGAAAGTTGCTTTTGGCATATTTTTGTTTGTGCAAGTCCACACTTGCACTAAACTTCATAAATACTCTAACAATATGTAATTGGTAGCTTTCGAGCTGCTCTATTTTATGCATTTAGAGACTGCTATATTCAATTTCATGGTGGAGTATCTATTGTTTTCTGAATAAAGTCTTGACCGTTTATTGTAAATGATACTGCTGAGATATAGTTTTATCATTTTATTAACCTTCTCTAGCTCTTTCATGTAAGTATCAAATTATTGCTCTGTGTATGATCTAGAAGTTTCAAAGAATTATTCTATAATCTTTTGTGAATTTTTTTTAATTTTAATTCAAATTTTTTAACAAGTGATACATAAACACTCCTTATGTTGCTTCAAGATATACCTTCTTGTAAGCTTTCTCTATGCTCTCATGTCTATTAGAAATTATACATGTCATTTCACTTGTACCAAATATCCATCTTATGTTTGTAAAAAAATCACTCCTAAGACAAATCATTTTCAGAATCAACTATTGAAAATGCAAGTGGGAATATCTTACCTCCTACATCTTATGTGCTTGCTGTGAGTAGAGTGCCTCCGTATGTCGCTCTCAAAAAAGTGCCATCAACAAATATTATTAGTGTATAATATTTCCATCCTCTTTTAAATGCTTCAATTTCCATGAACATATAAAGAAAGAAGTCACCATTTGTCCTCAATTTAGTAATAGTTTCGGGATTTTTTTCTTAGCATATAAAAGTAACTTGGTACCTTTTGATAGGACTCATCTAGCTTCCCTCTAATAAATTCTAATATTTTTTTCCTTTGACCTCCATGCTTTTGCATAATTCAAACCCATTCCATACTCATTTTTTATGTCTCTCACTATATCTGATAGGGTATATATTATTTTGATGTTGAGGCATTTAGGCTTGATGCATTCTCCCACAAAAACTTGTTGTGGCTTGCCTTTGATCACTCAATCTTATTTCCAATGGACAGATGTGATTGTTATTGAACCTTTTGATCTTGAACATGCTCGTTCTTCCATTCTTTGATGCACTTAAGAACCACTTGCAATTCTCATCCAAACATTTCAAGTAATATAGTTTTAATAAGATTTGATTACCTTGTATTGGAAGTGGTTGTTTATTGCATAAAAACTTATGGCATATTTCAATGTCTCTTTATCTATAGAATTCTGATCAACTTCAAATTATGTATGCCTTAAATTTGTTATGTACAATAAATCTAAAAAAAAACCATCACTTGAATAACGAGAAAACCAAATCTGTGGAAGATGAATAAATAAATCCATAGAAAAGATCCAATTATCTCATATCAAATTATATTTATTTGATATACTATTGTCAATATAAATTGAAAAAATTGAGAAAAAATACACAATAACAAAAACAAAAGAATGAATTGCATTCAATTTAAAATTTAACAATGAAAAATAAAATAAAAGATAAAAAAATAGATGTGAATATAGTATGAATAGAACAAGAAAAGGAAGGTGTAATAGAGAAAAGATTATAATTTATATATATATATATATATACAAATTACCCACATGACATCAAATCTCTAGTTTTGTTTGATCCATGTTGATTTTGATCTCTTTTGATATTATACATCCATGAAGTTCATAAAATTGTTGTCCTTACATTAAAGTTTTTGATATTTTCTTCCAACGTTCATTGTGATGAAGACAAACAGGTACTGTTGCCATGTCTGTACATGAGAAAAAAATATAAAAAATTATTTCAAAATCACTAAAAGTCACAGTATAATATACTTGAATATAGTAGTTATATACTCATTATATACTTTTTATTGCTTAATTTAACTATTTTTTATATACTTATTATAAATATATACATATTATATACCTACATATACTCATTATAGACTTTCTACTATCTACTTTAATTTCTATTTTAGATCTTGTTTGTATCTTTTTTTATAATGTATTATTGATTTTTGATTTTTTAATTTTTATATTCATATAATTCTCAATATACAAATTTTGCACAATATATAAATGAATCAGACATGATTTAAATATTAATTTTCTATAATTTCATGATGAATACTTATTGTATGCCTTTATATACTCATGGTATACTTTTCACTATTTGCTTTTTTTTTTCTTAATATACACTCATTATATATTCTTTACTGTAACTTTTAATAATTATTTTACATTTTATTTTAAACTTCTTTTTACAATCTATTATTGATCTATTCTTTGTTTCTATTATTTATATCAATATAATAATCGATTTACAAATACCTTGTAGGATGTCTATTAAGAACACATGAGTTTGAATCAAGTTTTGTAAAATTTCAAAATATATATTTATAGTATACCTCTGTATACTCATAATATATACTTTTTTGGATTTTCTACAAAATAATTTTGATTACTTACTTATATTTAGATATTAGAATTTAAATTTCTTAATCATCTTATTCTACATTTAAGTACTTAAGAAAAACATATAATATACTTGTTTTGAAGGATTATAATTTTTTTTTTCAAAACAACAAGAAATTAAAAAAGATAGATGGATGAGATTGGATTACCTATTTTCGTATTCGAAATTGATGAATGTATCTTGAAGAAGCTTTATTGTGTATTACAGATTATTGTCGAGATTTCTGGTTGATTTCTTGATATTTGATATTGCAATTTTGTTAGATTGAGTTGTTGTGATGTTTTTTACTTTTTTTGGATCCGTGGTTATTTTAGCTTAGAGCAAGCGTGTTTTTTATAGGTTGTATAGAAGTAAGTTTTTTGGTTTTGAGCATATCTTTGTGAGATTTTGTATATAATGATGGTATAAAAATTAGTTAGCTCCGTCATTTAGGCATTCGTGTAAATTCTCCTATATTCTTCCCCCCTACCTAGGCTCACTATTGCATGGATTTATTTTCAAATATACATAGCTATTTCTAAATTCTCGATATGGTTACTGTAGACACTATATTATGAATGACTATCTTATACTAATTTAAAATTGTAACTCTAGTGCAATCTTAGTTGGGTAGAGGACGAATCTCTCCTGGTTATTATTCTATTATGCATGATATTTATATCTGGTTTGAGGATTAATGTTGAATTTCTATTTGGAGAAATTTATGAATTAAGAAATAATTAATTAATATAAGGCTAAATATATAAATGACTCTCTGAATTTGTTCCATTTTTGCAATTAGCCCTCCGAACTCAATTTTGATTCAATTAGACTTCTCAACTTATGAATTTTTATTTTTAGCCCCCTATTAACGGTGGTAATAAAAATTAATATTTGCATTAACAACGTTATATATAAGAGGCATAATATATAATCAAACTCTTAAACTTGTCATGTTATTGTAGTTGCCCCCTAAACTCGACTTTGATTCAATTAAGCATATGAACTTCATGAGTTGTTATATTTATACTCTTCACAAACAGAAGTTAAGCGTGTGGGATTAATCTCCTGTGAAAAGTGTGTTCCATTATTTTTAATATATTATTTATTGTATATTGAAATTATTTTATTAATTTCACTAAATAAAATAAAAAAAAGTATATTTTTCAAAGTACTAACATGAACTGTTTTTAATCCCTTAGTTTTTTTTTACCATCAAGTACTTCTCTTTATGCTCACAAGCGATGCCCACATTAGTAATCGTAGTAAGAAAATATTTAACAGACGATCAAAAAATGGTGATGTTATTCTAGCGGCAATCAAGAGAGGGGTAAATTGGTTGAAAACAAACTAAACTAAAAATAAAAAATCAAGCACAAGTCATAACACCAAGAATTTATAGTGGTTCGGCCAACTCTTGCCTGCATCAACTCCTTAAGAATTCTCTTGAGATTTCCACCATCAAATAGAATTGCAAATCTGTGTTCTTTTACAAGGCTAAGGACAAACTCAAGTGTTTTTTCAAAGCCTCACACTCTAACCCAAGTGTTCTCCTAGGCTCACACTCTAACCCAATCTAAAGTTTTCAATCTTAGTTACAAGAACTTTCAATCCTTGTCTAAACACTCAATCTCATCTTTTGAGCTTTGAATACAAGAATTAAATACCCAACTATTCAAAGATTCAATCACAAGCTTGAACATTTAATATAAGATGAAATAGATGAAGATTTTGAGTTATTGAGAGTAAATGCACAATGGGGGCTAAAAATAAATGCTCTTACTTCACCTAGAATACTTAGAAATGATATTTAAATACTTCTAAGTGAAATAGAATCATTGCACCCTCATTAAATGTAAAAATAGCCGCTTCAACAACTGTCATAAATGCAGCTTCATGGGCGTGAACAATTCTTTACTGCCATGAATCATCAGCGCGGAAAATAGATTTGAAAAGCTGGAACTCGTCATGGCCGTGAATAATTTTTCACGGTCGTGAAAAAAGCTTTCACGACTAGAAACTCTTATTCATGGCTGAGAACTCTAGTTTCACGGCTTGGGAACTTTGGTTGTGAGCTCTTCTGTGATTCCTTGAAGATTTGGAGAGTTTCCATCATTCAAGGGCATGAACACCTTCTCACGGCTGGAAAGATTTGTTCATGGCCAGGAATTCATATTCATGGCTTGGGAGCCTTTCCCGTGAACCCTTCCGTGATTTCTTCAAGATTTAAGGAGGAGATCATTTTTCACGAGTGTGAATTATTCTTCACGACTGGTAAGATCTCCTTCATGGCTTGGGAACTCTCCCCGTGAACTCTCTGTGGTATCTTCTGATTTTGAGGAAGAGATAATTTTCACGAGCGTGAATATTTCTTCACGATCGTGAATTCTCATTTTCACGGCTGGGAAGAAGGTCGTGAACACTACTGTCCTTTTTACTGTTTGAGACGGAAATTCTTTATGCTTGGAAAACTAAAGTTTCATGGCCGTGAAAAGAAAGTTCACGAGCGTGAATCTGCCCTGTCTTAGAAGAACCAATTTTGTTTCCTTGAACATAAACACTCAAACATAAAATTAGTCATTATTAATTATTTGTAATCATCAAAATAGGATTAATAACCCTCAATATTTAACATTATCCCCCTTTTTGATGGTGATAAATAATTATTTTTAAGATTGATTGATTTCTCCCCCTATCAAAAAGAGTTTATACTAGTGATATTTCAAGAGTTTAAACAACTTATTCAAGAATATACTCAACTCATTTAGATTATAGATAGCCACAGTAATAATCATAATAAAGATCATTCATTCACAGTTGATAGTTATCAACACACAGTAATAATCATAATAAAGATCATTCATTCACAATTGATAGTTATCAACACAAACATAACTTGAATATAAATGGATATATCATTGATAATTACCTAAGAGTGAACAAACAAATAACAAATAAAGATAACAAAAATATGCACTTGTACTACTTCTCCCCTTTTGGCACCAACAAAAAGCAACAAGGCCAAAATAGGAAAGTACATAGAAAAATGTTTCCAAAAGCACTAAAACTATAAACATAAAAAGTTTGAAAAGTGCTTGAAGAGAAAAAATTAAGGAGGGCCTAGGAATTGGTCTTTGATAAATTTGACATGGACTTGAAGGGTGTCATACTTTCCTTCCAAATGTCAAACGGAGCATCAAATTCACCAAACTTGGCATCAAGCTTGGTGTCAAAGTGAGAAATGATTTGGTTAACCCAAGAATCGGAAGAAGAAGAGGAAGAATCACCCACTCCATGGCTCCGAGGATGCTTCCTAGATGACTCATCCCGTCCTAGCCGAAAATCCTCTAAATCTTGCTCTTTCCAAATTGGCTCCCCATTAGCATTGAGAAAATGGAACTCATTTAGGGCCACTTCCTTAATGACTTCCATCTTCACCAAGCTTGTGAGGTCAAAGTAGATGTTATCCCCAAGTTTGATGGGAGGGAATGCATTTTCTTCCAGGTGGAAGCACTCAAGGAAAAGGGCTAGTCTTGTCACTAAGCTTCCTATAACAATGTCACCTACCTTCTTTTGGGTGATGGAGAAGAGATGATTTACCAATTAATGGCTATAAGCCACTTGATGATTATCTCCATGCACCAAAAGAAGAATAACTTGTTTTTCCTAACCGAACCATTACATTCACCAAGACCAGATATAGAGTAGGACATGAAACAATGGAGGTATTTGTGGATAGGATGAACAAAGGAAGAGGCCTTGCCAATTTTGACATCCTAATTTCCTTCCGTGGTTAGTGATTGTCAAGCCCTCCCCGGAGTGAACTCTACTACCTCTCTCTCATGTAAAGCACCCTTATATGGTAACCCAAAAATGGTAGCAAATTGAGAGGCGGTGAGGGATTTTTCTTGCCCTTCTAGTTGGAAGGTCATATCTCCATTGGGTTTAAGATCAAGAGAGGAAAGAAACTCTAGGATAAGTTCTCTATAGGAATCTTCTTGGATATTTACAAAAGACAACCACCCATTCCTAGAGAGAAGTTCACCATCTTCTCTTTCAGTCCTAATTTAGCTAGTGTGACCAAACAAAAATGCCTAGTGGAGGTGACATTTCTAAGTTTTAGTAGGCATACCTTTTATTGTATTCTCTATTGAGGATGAAGGAGAGGTACTCACTATTTTCTGATGACTTTCCTTTCTTTTTGGATCATATTTTCATTCGGCTAGCCATGGAGGAGATGAGTTTAGGGATTTTAATATGAAAAAGGAGAGAAAAATAGGGATTTTTGTTTGAAATTAGAGAGAGAGTAATGGATTTTGAAATTTTGAAATAAAATACATTAATATTGAAAGAGTTTTTAAAATAAAATATTAATGGGAGTTGGATAGTGGTTGGAACGGCTAGTTTGAAGAGGACTAAATGGATTTTGAACAACTTTGAGAAAGAGTCATTCATTTTTATTTCTACAGAAAACGCAGCATTCACGCCCGTGAAAAATTATTCACGATCATAAAAGCCTCGATCACACCCGTGAAGAAATTTTCACGGCCGTGAAAACTGAAATCACGAGTGGGACGCCTTCCTGTGACCTCTACTGCTAAAAAGATGATGTTTTGAATTAAAACTAGATTCACGACCATGAAGGATAATTCACGGCTGTAAAGCTGTCTTTCACGGGTGGAAAGATTTATTTCCAACCGTGAAACAGACAAAGAACAGAAAACTTTTGAAGATTTCAAATTCACATTCCAAACATGTTTTAGCATAAATTTGGCTTCTTGGGAGTTTATATATGCTAAAAAATAATCCATATAAGAGTGCTCAATAAGAATAAACAAACACTCAAGGTTCACATCTCAAGCAAATAGAGCAAAGAAAGAATAAGATCAAATTCAATTCACAGCAAATTTCCATCAATCATATGCCAATTTCCCATTTAATGTAGTTCATATACTCTTCATTAAGGGGCTTGGTAAAAATATCTGAAAGTTGATATGTTGTATCAACAAATTCTAATACAACATCACCCTTTTGCACATGATCATATAAAAAATGATGCCAAATGTTTATATGCTTGGTCCTAGAATGTTGAATAGGATCCTTAGAGATGTTAATGCCACTAGTATTATCACATTTGATGGAAATATGATCAAGAGAGACTCTAAAGTTCACAAGTTATTGCTTAATCCATAATACTTGAGTGCAACAACAACTGGCAGCTAAATATTCTGCTTCAGTCATTGACAAAGCACCCGAGTTTTGTTTCTTGCTAAACCAAGAAATAAGGCAATTTCTTAGGAATTGGCAAGGACTGGAGTACTCTTCCTATCTAAATTGCAACCAGCACAATCCGCATCCGAATAGCTAATGAAATCAAATGCATTATCCTTAGGGAACCAAAGACCTAAATGCAATGTGCCAACAAGATATTTTAAAATTCTTTTTATCGCATGCAAATGAGATTCTTTAGAACAAGATTGGAAGCGAGCACATAAGCAAACAACAAACATAATATCCAGTCTACTTGCAGTAAGATAGAGAAGGCCACCAATCATACCTTGATATTCTTCTCACAAATTGATTTACCACTTTTGTACTTATTTAGTTTGATCGTTGTGCTCATGGGAGCTTTGCTTGGTTTTGCTCGTCTATGCTAAGCTTCTTGAGCAACTCCTTCGTGTACTTCGCTTGAATTATGAAGATTCCTTCATCACATTATTTTATTTGAAGTTCAAGAAATTACTTGAGTTCCCCCATCATGCTCATCTCAAACTCACTTTGCATATACTTAGAAAAGTCATCATACACGCATTAATTAGTAGCACCAAATATAATGTCATCCACATATATTTGCAAAATCAACATATCATGCTTATGCTTTTTAATAGAGAGGATTTTGTCGATCTTTCCTTTTAAAAAACCATTTGATTAAAGAAATGAGCTTAATCTCTCATACCAAGCTTTAGGAGCTTGTTTTTAAACCATACGAAGCCTTTTGCAATTTGAAGACATAATTTAGAAATTAATGATTTTTAAGTTAATGATTTCTTTTTTATTATTTATCATGATCATCTCATGAGTGTAGAGTTTGCTCATAAGGAGGTTGGTAGAAAGAGTGGAGAGGTTGTTCACTTCTTCAATGGAGTTCACTTTTGACTCCCACTCCTTTTTAGGAAGAACTCTCAAATTTTTTTTGTTAATCTTTCAAGTTGATACATCTTGCCAAGCTTCTTCAAGGCATTGATGATGCTCATTAGTCGGTTATACTTTCGAAATTTTTTTCATTCGGCTTCATTTGGAATATCTCGTACTCATGTACCAAAATTTGAGTCTTCTTAGTCTTAACTTGAGTAGTCGCTTCATCTTTGTTTGCTAATGAGTCCCAAATTTCCTTAGCAGAAAGGCAATATTTGACTCCACCATACTTTTCTTTAGATAAAGTACAATAGAGAATGTTCATGGCCTTTCTATCCCTTAAGTAAAGCTTTCTTTCTTACGGAGACCATTCTTTCTTTATCTTGAGCACTTCAATACCATTTTCCTTCTTTGTTGGAAGAGTTATGCCTTATTCTACTATGTCCCATAGGTCAATTTCATCACGTTTTAGGAATATCTCTATGTGATTCTTCCAGTATGGGTAATCATTTCCATTGAAAAAGGGTGGCCTATAGAATGCATGACCCATTCCATCATGGTTTGATGTGGATGCCATGGACCTTTACTTCAAGATCATTAAATCCTTGAAGAGGAAGACCAAAACTCTGATACCAAATGTAATTCTAGTGGCAACCAAGAGGAGGCGGGGGTGAATTGGTAGAAAACAAAAACCAAAAACAAACTAAATCAAAAATACAAAATCAAGCACAACTCACGACACCAGGAATTTATAGTGGTTCGGCTAACTCTTGCCTATATCTACTCCTCAAAAATTATCTTGAGATTTCTACTATCAAATATAATTACAGACCAAACTCTATTTCTGTTCTTTTACAAGGCTAAGAATAAAGCCAGTATTTTTCCAAAGGCTCACACTCTAACCCAAGTGTTTTCCTAGACTTACACTCTAACCCAATCAAGGATTTTCAATCATAGTTACAAGAGCTTTTAATCCCTTACCCAAACACTCAATCTCAACTTTTGAGCTTTGAATACAAAAATTAAATACCTAACTACCCAAAGATTCAATCACAAGCTTGAACCTTTAATACAAGATGAAATAGATGAAGATTTTGAGTTATTAAGAGTAAATGCACAATGGGGGCTCAAAATAAATGCTCTTGCTTCACCTAGAACACTTAGAAATGATGTTTAAATACTTTTAAATGAAATAGAGTCATTACACCCTCATTAAATATAAAAGTAGTTGTTTCAACAACTGTCACAAATTCAGCTTCATGGCGTGAACAATTCTTCATGGTCGTGAATCATCAATGCGGAAAATATATTTGAAAAGCTGGAACCTGTCATGGTCGTAAATAATTTTTCACAGTCGTGAAAATTGCTTTCACAGCTGGGAACTCTGATTTCACGGCTTGGAAACTTTAGTCGTGAGCTCTTCTATGATTCCTCGGCAAGGTTAGTTAATATCCCAACCACTATAAATTGTGTGTTGTTCATTCTTTTCTACTCTTCTACTCTTTTTCGTTAGTTTTTAATTGGTAACCATTCTCACATTCATTAATTCAGCCCATTCTTAGTTCATAAAAACAATTATTAGCGTGAGCAATCTAAGGAAGGAAAATATGTTGTCAAATTTGACAGATTGTGTAAATATTTTGTTTACTTATTTATAATTAGTTGTATTATGTTTAGGCTATAACTTAGGGTCTTGTTGTATCTCAATTAGTATATATATATATAGGCTATAATTGCTTAAAAAGAAAAAGATATACAAGAATCATTCTCTATTATATTTTCTACATGGTATCAAAGCAATACCTAACGTAGAAACTGAAGTTTTTTTTCCTTCTGCAATTATGATTGAAAAAGACCCATCTTCTTCTATTATCCCTCATGAATCTCGAATTATTGTCTAAGACAATACCCCTTTTCCATCTAGAATCATCTTAGATGGTACGAATTTTCCATTATGGTCGCAGCTTATGGAGATGCGTATTGGAGCTCGAAACAAATCTGGATTCCTTACAGGTACAACTCTGAAACCAACTGCAGATGACAAGCAATTGGAAACCTGGCTTATTGATAAAAACCAGGTTAAAAGTTAGCTTATTGACTCTATGAGTCCGCTCTTGATGCAATAATTCATTTGTCTTCAAACAGCCACAAAAATATGGGAAGCAGTTGCAAAGACATTTTATGACAGCTCGAATGAAACACAACTCTTTGAACTGAATCGAAGATTATTTACTACTCATCAAAATGGTAGACTCTTATCTTTATATTACAATGGACCCATTGGTATATTTCAGGAAATTGATGCTCATGTTCAAACATAAGAAGATAATGTTGTTGTAATCATATCGCTGCACAAACATATGACCCGACTTCGAGTTCATATTTTTTTGGCTGGCCTTGACCCGGAATTCAATCAAGCTCGAAGTGAAATTTTAAGAAAAGATCCACTCTTGATCTTGAGTCATGTTATGCATATGTTTGCAAGGATCACAACCAGAGACAAACTATGGAGGAACCTAAAGTTCAGTCAGATTGCATGGTTCACTTGACTGCCCGTACAAGCCCTGTAAATTCCCAACAAGCTAAAGGAAAAAAAAATCTAGTACTAAAGGAAATAACTATATTTGCACTCATATGGTGAGGAGGGACATTCCAAACAACGTTGCTATAAAATTATTGGGTATCCTGAATGGTGGGATTTTACAAAGAAACCTCGAAAGAAAATTGGACAAGCTATTGTTACTACCACAACAAATGAGAAAGTGATTGCATCTACTTCAAATACAGTTACAGCACATGTTGCCAAGGCTGATAATCCAGGTCTGTCCAAAACTTATCTTAGTATGAATGATGCATGGATTATTGATACAGGTGCTACTAACTGTTGGCGGTCCTTCCACATGGTGGACCCCATGTTATTTATTAAAAAAAAAACTTGGAGTAGCCTCCAAGCAAATTAGCTTGGAGTGGCCTCCAAGCTAATTGCTTGGTGCTTACTCACCTCCTTGCCTATAAATAGCAAGGAGGTGAATGAAGAAAGGAGCATCACAAAAAAAGAATTTATTAGCTTTAGGCTAATAGGCAAGCTAGAGAAACATTTTCTCTAAAGGGTGCGAGAAGTGAGAGAGGTGAGAAATAAAAATAGTGAGATTATTTCGGGTGTGTGGGAAACACTTGAGTGTCATTATTTTGGTGAGATTTCTCTATAAAAGTACTCTCTTTGTATGCCTGCTATTTCGATAGTGGAAGATTTATTCGGATTTTATCTCGTGGACGTAACCTAGCATTAAGGGTGAACCATGTTAAATTCTCGATGTCATTTATTATCTAGTTTCTACTCGTCCTTAATTTTATTTTCGACAAAATAATTCCGCTGCGCCGCCCAACACTAACTACATCACAAACGATTCTACCCATCTTACTTTATTCGTTCTTCAACTCAACCTCACATACTCACTGCTAATGGAGGAGTTGCACTCATTACTGGTGAAGGATCTGGACATATGTCAAATTCCATTAATCTTGATAGTCTGTTGTAGTCCCTTCTCTTTCTTCCAGTCCTTTATCTGTTAGCAAAATCACAAAAGCTTTAAACTGTACTATAATGTTTTGGCCTGATAAATGTATTTTCAGGATATTGCAACACAACGGACTCTTGGTTGTGGTATTAGACATGGGAATTTGTACTATCTTGATTTGGCCATTACAAAAAGTCAGATACCTGGTCAAGCAAATAATACTGGAGGGAGTCAAGGAGACAAAGATATGGCATGGTTGTGGCATCGTTGTCTTGGTCATCTATCAAGTAATTATCTTTGCAAATTGAAACCAAGTTTGTTTTTATATACAAATTCTAAGTTTAATTGTGACATTTGTGAAATGGCAAAGAGCCACAAAATTTCTTATCTGCCTAGTTATAATAAGAGTACTACACTTTTTATGACTATCCATTCTAATGTTTGGGGACCTACTCAAATCCCTACTTTATTTGGTGCTCATTATCTTATGACATTTATTTGTGAGTGTACTCGTATGATTTGGATATCTCTCTTGGGAAACAAGGGAGATGTTTCTTCTGTTCTCCAGGATCTATATAAAATGGTGGCTTCTCAATATCAATACCGAATTCAAGTTCTTCAATCTGATAATGGTGGGGAGTGTATAAATTCTGACCTAGAGATTTTTTGTCAAAAAAATGGCATTCGACACCAAACTTTATGTACTGGTACACCGCAATAAAATGGTTTGGCAAAATGAAAGAATCGCCAAATACTTGAGGTTGTTCGAGCTTCTTTGTTTGGAATGAAAGTACCGCGAGAGTATTGGGGCGAAGCTATTCGCTCTGCCGCATATCTTATCAATCGGACTCTATCCGAGTTATTGATTTCAAAACTCCATATCAAAGACTCCATGAACTTGTCTCAACACCAATTGGTTCAAATCTTGAACCAAGAGTGTTTAGTTGTACTGCATATGTCCACCGGGTTACAGGCAAGCTAGATCCACAAGCAATCCGTTGCATATTTGTTGGATACGCAGATTTTAAAAAAGGATATCGGTGCTATGATCCTAATGAAAACAAAATGTATGTAACTCAAGATGTTACATTCCATGAAGATCTTCCTTTTTTCGGTGATCATGAGTGCTCTCTTCAGGAGGAGACAACACTTAATTTAGGTGAAGACAACACTCATGAGTTTTTCCAGGAACAAGATATGCAACCAGATGTTGAACTTTCAAAGATTGATACACATTTGTTGATGGCACTCATGAGAATCAAGATAGTACAATCTCCCAAGGCACACCAACAGCCATAGAAACTCCGAATGTGTCTCCTCAGGTAACATCATTACCTTCATCTCCTATAATACACGAGTCAATTCCTCTTAAAACTGAACCAAGATATCCGATTAGGATAAACAGAGGGATTCTAAAAATTCAATATGATCCTGATTTTAGAGCTAAGACTAAATATCCTATTAACAATTATACCTCTTCTCATTGTTTGTTAAAATCTCATGCACTTGTTGTAAATCAATTATCCCTTGTATCTATTCCAAGTAATGTGTAGGAAGCGTTGATGGATTCAAAATGGAAGAAAGCTATGAATGATGAAATGGAAGCCTTGCAGAAAAATCATACGTGGGAACTGGTATCGCTGCCCGTGGGGAAGAGAACAGTAGGGTGCAGGTGGATTTTTATAGTCAAACTCAATCCTAATGGACTCATAGATCGCTCCAAAGTAAGACTTGTTGCTAAAGGGTATATACATAAGTACGAAATTGATTATGGGGATACATTTGCTCTTGTAGCAAAAATAAATACCATACAAGTACTTATTTCCATAGCAGCAAATCAAGATTGGCCACTGCGACAGTTTAATGTTTAAAATGCATTTCTCAATGGAACTTTGGAAGAAGAAGTATACATGGATCCTCCTCCAGGCATAAACTGTGATGGCAAAGTATGCAAGCTAAGAAGGGCCTTATACGGATTGAAGCAATCCCCTTGAACATGGTTTGGAAGGCTCTCAACTTTCATGAAGAAGATTGGATACAAACAAAGTGATGCAGATCATACACTCTTCATCAAACGGTTATTTTAGGGACTCCTTTTATCAATTTGATAACTCCCTTCAAAGTGACTACTGCTGGAATTATTTTCAAAGCTAAAGATTCAAAGATTGTTTTTCCTTTCTTAGAAAAACCTAAAAAGCGAAATCTTAATCTTATCAAAGCCCATTCGATTTACAATTTTGAAATCAATGCTTTGATCAAAGGAAAACAAACCCATCTTTCTCATCTTCAACAAGATGTGGGTTTCAAAAGAATCCAAGATCAATTGAAAAATGATCTTATTCAAAGAAAAGTTTCTGATTTTCAAATAAAGATCGAAAATGAACTCTGTTCTGATCTTCCAAATGCTTTTTGGAATCGAAAGCAACATATGGTAGATTTGCCATATGAAAATGATTTTTCAGATAAGCAAATCCCTACTAAAGCCAGACCCATTCAAATGAATGAGTCTTTAGAAAGCCATTGCAGATTAGAGATTAGAGATCTTGAGTCTAAAGGTTTGATTTCAAAGTCTAGATCACCTTGGTCTTGTGCAGCTTTCTATGTCAATAAGAATAGCGAAATAGAAAGAGGAACTCCTAGACTAGTGATCAACTACAAACCTTTGAACAAAGCCCTAAAGTGGATTAGGTATCCTATTCCCAACAAAAAAGATATTCTTCAAAAACTGCATCCTACATTCATCTTTTCAAAATTTGACATGAAATCGGGATTTTGGCAAATCCAGATTGATCCAAAGGATCGGTACAAAACGGCATTTACAGTTCCATTCGGTCAATATGAGTGGAATGTGATGCCTTTTGGATTGAAAAATGCTCCTTCAGAATTTCAAAAGATCATGAATGACATTTTTAATCCATTTTCATAGTTCTGCATTGTTAAGAACCTCCAAGGATTAGAACCACGAACCCTAATGATTATGAACCCGTGAATTACTATCTTAGAAACCCAAGAACAAATTGAGTTTCAAAACCCAAGAACCGCTTAAATCAGATTGCAAGGTATGGTTGATCAAGATCAGAACCTAAAGAAAACTAAGTTCTTTAAACCCTAACCCTTAACACGCGGATAGATCAATTCCTTGATAAGTGGTTTATGCATTCAACAAGAATTCAAGAATTCAAGCAAATATGCAAAGGAAACAACTACTATAATTTTATCAAAATTTGAATCCCAAAACACAACTTAAGGGGCGTTTTTATAGCCACCTAACATAATAAACCCTAGTAAAACTATTGACCCTAGCTGCCACATAAGAAAAATAGGCAATAATATTGTTCTGAACTTAAAGAAGAGATTTCAGCCCAAATATTAGCCCACATTAGTCTTCATGTATTTGGACTTGCAAAACATTAAATAAAGCCCATTCAGATGTGTCTTTACTTGGGCCTATCCTAGCATGACCAATTGGGCTTCCTTGACTAGCCCAATCTTGCATATAGCCAATTAAGGCTTCTTGTAGCTTCTTGGACCTTGACCTTGTAATTGGGCCTTGTAGCATGCTCAATGGATCCTTAGCTTTATCTTTGGTTTTCTTATTGTCCTCTCCATCAAGTCCATCTTTAAGTTTGGCCATGTCCATATCATTCCCTCCTTCTTTAGGATGATTCGTCCTCGAATCAAGTTCATCACCTACATCAAAAGGACTCAAATCAGCTACATTAAATGTACCACTCACATTATACTCACCTTTCAAATCAATCTTGTAGGCATTGTCATTGATCCTCTCAAGGACTTGAAATGGACCATCACCCCTCGGACTTAGTTTAGACTTTCTTTGATTTGGGAACCTTTCTTTGCGAAAATGCACCCAAACCCAATCTCCAGGTTGGAATACCATTGGAATTCGTCCTTTATTAACCCTCTCGGCCACTTTTGCATTTTGCTTCTCAATCAAATCAATAGGAGTTAAAGGATTAAAACCATATACAATTTCAAATGGTGAAGTGTGTGTAGTGCTATAAACAACTCTATTATATGCAAATTCAACATATGGCAACAAATCCTCCCAAGATTTTAAATTCCTAGAAATCAAAGCACGAAGCAATTGAATTAAAGTCCTATTCACAACTTCAGTTTGTCCATCTGTCTGTGGATGACAAGTAGTAGAATAAAGCAATTTAGTTCCTAACTTACCCCATAGCACACGCCAAAAGTGACTTAGAAATTTAACATCTCTATCACTAACAATGGTCTTAGGTACTCCATGCAAACGCACAACTTCTCTAAGAAACAAATCAAAGCAATATGGATGACATCATCACTTTTATGGCAAGGGATAAAGTGAGCCATTTTACTAAACCTATCCACAACAACAAATATACTATCTCTACCTTTCCTAGATCTTGGCAAACCAAGCACAAAGTCTATAGACAAATCTGTCCAAGGAACATCAGGAATAGGTAAAGGTGTATATAACCCATGGGGTTGCAGTTTGGACTTAGCTTTCAAACACACAATGCATTGACCACAAATTTTATGCACATCACGTTTCATGCATGGCCAATAAAAATGCTCAATCAAAATATCATAAGTCTTTTGCACCCCAAAATGACCCATTAAACCGCCCCGTGCTTCCCTAACCAATACAGTCGAAAGAACAATTAGGAATACAAAGGCGATTTTTCTTGAAAAGAAATCCCTCAAACACATAAAAATCAGCGAAACAGCCCCATTAGCATAAGTTGTAAACATGCCGCTGAAATCATTATCACTCACATACAACTCTTTTATGAACTCAAGCCCAAAGAATTTAGAATCAAGAGTAGTAAGTAAAGCATACCTTCGAGATAGTGCATCGTGACCACATTCTCCTTACCTTTCTTGTATTTGATCACATACGGGAATGTCTCAATGAACTCCATCCACTTAGCATGTCTTCGGTTCGGTTTGTCTTGCCCTCGAGATGCTTCAAACTCTCATGATCCGTGTGGATGAAAAATTCTTTGGGCCATAAATAGTGTTGCCATGTTTGCAAGGCCCGAACCAAAGCATAGAGTTCTTTGTCATAGGTTGGGTACCAAGGCCGCTCCATTTAGTTTTTCACTAAAATAGCATATAGGTCCGCCTTCTTGCATCAAAACAGCACCAATCCCAATGCCACTAGCATCACACTCAATCTCAAAGGTTTTGTCAAAGTTAGGTAAAACCAACAAAGGAGCGACACAACTTATCTTTAAGCATATTAAAAGCATGTTCTTGTGCATCACCCCAAGTAAACCCAACGTTTTTCTTGACAATTTCATTCAAAGGTGCAGCTATACTACTAAAGTCCTTAATGAACCTCCTATAGAAACTAGCCAAGCCATGAAAACTCCTAACTTGGCTAATGTTTTTAGGTGTTGGCCACTCCCTAATTGCTTTCACTTTCTCCACATCAACCTCGAGCCCCTTTGAACTAACAACGAAACCAAGGAAATTAACTTTATCCATGCAAAAAGCACACTTTTTCAAATTGGCATACAATTTTTCTACCCTAAGAATGTCTAGAACCCTACGCACATGCATGACATGATCATTAATGGACTTGGAATAAACTAAGATATCATCAAAATACACAACCACAAATTTACCAAGACACTCACGCAAGACATGGTTCATCAATCTCATAAAAGTACTAGGTGCATTTGTAAGCCCAAACGGCATAACTAACCACTCATATAGACCATATTTAGTCTTAAAAGCCATTTTCCACTCATCACCAGTTTTCATGCAAATTTGATAATAACCAGAACGCAAATCAATCTTAGTAAACAAACATGCACCATGCAACTCATCAAGCATATCATCTAACCTAGGAATGGGATGACGATACTTTACCGTTATTTTATTGATTGCACGACAGTCCACACACATTCTCCATGTGCCATCCTTCTTTGGAACCAAAATCACTGGAACCACACAAGGACTTAAGCTCTCACGCACATACCCCTTTGACATCAGTTCTTCCACTTGCCTTTGAAGCTCTTTTGTCTCCTCTGGATTACTTCTATAGGCTGGTCTATTTGGTAATCCACTTGGCATTTCCTCGGGAAAGACATCAGCAAATTCCTGCAAAAGATTAGCAAACACACTCGGCAAGGAAAGATCAAGTTCAGTAGTGTTCAAATATACATCTTTATAAGTAACAACAAATAACATCCGACTTGAATAAAATGCATGCCTAACTTCACTTTCCCTAGCCAAAAAACTACCCTTTGCCTTTGTTTTCTCTTTTAGGTCGAATCTCACCCTTTGGGTTTTCGTAGTTCCTTTTGTTATTTTCGGCCTCACGCCTCTCTCTTTCCAACTTACATTGGTCATCATACACTTCCTTAGGAGAAAGAGGTGTCAAAGTAACTTTTCTCCCATCCTTCACAAATGAGTACCTATTTAGAAAGCCATCGTGGAAGGCCCTCGTATTAAATTCCCATGGCCTACCTAACAAGATATGGCCAGCATGTATTGGCACTACATCACATAGCGCCTCATCTGAATATCTACCAATTGTGAAAGGTACAACAACTTGCTTATTCACTTTGATCTCACCACAATTATTTAACCATAACAATTTATAAGGTCTAGGATGTGGAATTAGATTTAAACCCAATTTTTCAACCATTAAAGTGCTAACAACATTTGTACAACTACCACCATCAATAATAACAAGACAAGTCTTACCTTGTACATGGCATCTTGTGTGGAAAATGTTGTCTCTTTGCTGCTCCAAGGTATCATCTTCCTTCATTTGAACACTTAGTGTGCGCCTAGCCACCAAGAGCTCACCTCCCATAGGACCCTCAATGCAATCATCACGCCGTCTTCCAATTGTGGTATCTCATCATCATTATCACTCTCTTCACTTGCCGCTTCAATCTCCCCATGGTCTCTAGCCACCATTGCCCGCTTGTTTGGACATTGTGAAGCAATATGGCCACGCCCCCAAGCATTTGAAACACTTGATGTCTCTATTCTTTTCTTTGTTAATTTCTGGTTTAGATGTGTCTTTGTTGCCTGAAATGCTTTTCCCTTTGTTGTCATTAGGAATAACCTTATCATCACCTTTCTTACCTCCTTTCCAAGAATTAGACCAATGTGGCCTCCCACTCGAAGTGCCCTTATATTCAAACCTTGCTGTTCCTCTAGGTTTTAGTTGCTTTTCCACCTTAATTGCAAGGTGAACTAACTCCTCAAGCTCCACATAATGTTGCAACTCTACCCTATCAGCAATCTCCTTATTAAGCCCACCAATGAATCGTGCCATGGTAGCTTCTCTATCCTCATCCAAATCAGCCCTAGTCATGAGCACTTCCATCTCCTTATAATAATCCTCAACACTTCTTGTACCTTGCCGCAAAGATTGGAGTCTTTGATGTAACTCCCTATGGTAATGTCTGGGTACAAAACGCCTTCTCATGATAGTTTTGAGTGCAATCCAACTACCAATAGGCTCTTCCATGTTCCTCCTTCTACTAACCACCAACTGATCCCACCAAACTATAGCATAGTCACTAAATTGGGTAACCACCAATTTCACCTTTTTCTCCTCTGAAAAGTTATGGCAATCAAAGATAAGGTCAACTCGTTTTTCCCACTCCAAATATCCCTCCGGATCAGTTTTTCCCAAGAAGGTAGGAATACTAAGTTTGATACTACCTAAGTTCCTATCAACATCATCATAGTTCCCATAACCACCAAACTCACCACCAAAGTATCCTCTAACTCTACTAAGATTTTGGTATCTCCTAGCTCCTCTACCCATGCCTCTACCAACCCCACCATAGGCTGCATTATCATACTCCTCAAAACCCTCATCAAAATCATCCTCATTCACCCCAATTGGCTGCCCATGATCACCTTGCACATTCCCCACCTTCATTAAGCCTATTTCCTAGACCTCGGGCAAGTGCATTAATTTGGTCCATAATGGCTTGTTGATTGGTTGTCATTTCCCTTCGTTGGGCTGCCATGTCAAGTTGCAACCTCTCCATTTGCTCATTCATATTTCTTATGCTTCGTTGCACCCTCTCATTTTCATGCATTTATACGTGGGTATGCTTAGTTGGCACATTATTACCTCCACTAGAACCACTTGACATGCTGCAATAAGAGTTAGTATGCAATAATAAAAAAAAATAAATCGAAGGAAATTAAGGACCTCACCAACACTCCCTCACGTGTTTACTCTCAATTAATGGGGATGGTCACTTGTGTTTCGCACAATCAAGAATGATC
Organism: Ricinus communis; assembly: GCF_019578655.1. Taxonomy (NCBI): domain Eukaryota; kingdom Viridiplantae; phylum Streptophyta; class Magnoliopsida; order Malpighiales; family Euphorbiaceae; genus Ricinus; species Ricinus communis. The sequence continues at coordinate 14,535,372 of NC_063256.1, read as the reverse complement.
ACACAAGGCTGAAAACTCACACCACTCAGCTTGTTTTTAAGGATTCTTATGTGAATCAATAACCACACATCAAGTTATTTCACTATGCTTGTAATGCACCAAGAATTATGATCTAAAAAGTTTAGTTGAGGCAAAAACGCAAAAGTCAAGAAAATTAAACAATTAGTCACGCTTTCAATAAAATTAGGACTGCAAACAAGCAAAAACTTCAAACGGATGCAAATGACATATGAAGAAACAATCTAGATGTAAGAAACAAGAAAGATGCGACTTGAAATAGGAAAAGAAGGAACAGGATTTAGGAAGCAAAAATCACAAAGAAGGTTGATCAAGAAGGAAGGTTACCTCTTTATGCTTTAAATGTGTCAAATCTGCCCAAACTCAAAAGACACACAAAGAGGAGAATAAATGAAGGACAAAAACGAATTTAGAGCTGAATCAATTCAAATAAGATGGTATGTATAGGGCTCGTAATTGGAATTTAATGTCCCTTTGAATCTTCCCAAACGTACCACCAAATCCTTATTTATGTAGGATTGTGAAAATCTCCCTAAACCTTTTAACAACCCTAATATCTATGTAATCACCCCAAGAACAATGATTTCAACACCAAATATGTTTTTTCCACTAACAAAGACAATCGGACCTATTCCTTGTTTTTTTTTTTGCTAATTCGGATCCGATATTTTTCTTTTCTTGTTTCGTTTTTTTTTTTCGAATCGGAATCAAAAACTACAAGAATCAAGAACTAAACAATGTAGATCTCAAGAATACCAAGAATACTTCAAGAACAATATCAAGAACTCAAGGAAAACAAACAATAACTTAAAGAAAAGGGATAAATAACTGATTTAAGAGCCAAAGCTCCGATACCAAATGTTAAGAACCTCCAAGGATTAGAACCACGAACCCTAATGATTATGAACCCGTGAATTACTATCTTAGAAACCCAAGAACAAATTGAGTTTCAAAACCCAAGAACCGCTTAAATCGGGATTGCAAGGTATGGTTGATCAAGATCGGAACTTAAAGAAAACTAAGTTCTTTAAACCCTAACCCTTAACACGCCACAAGGATAGATCAATTCCTTGATAAGTGGTTTATGCATTCAACAAGAATTCAAGAATTCAAGCAAATATGCAAAGGAAACAACTACTATAATTTTATCAAAATTTGAATCCCAAAACACAACTTAAGGGGCGTTTTTATAGCCACCTAACATAATAAACCCTAGTAAAACTATTAACCCTAGCTGCCACATAAGAAAAATAGGCAATAACATTGTTCTGAACTTAAAGAAGAGATTTCAACCCAAATATTAGCCCACATTAGTCTTCATGTATTTGGACTTGCAAAACATTAAATAAAGCCCATTCAGATGTGTCTTTACTTGGGCCTATCCTAGCATGACCAATTGGGCTTCCTTGACTAGCCCAATCTTGCATATAGCCAATTAAGGCTTCTTGTAGCTTCTTGGACCTTGACCTTGTAATTGGGCCTTGTAGCATGCTCAATGGATCCTTAGCTTTATCTTTGGTTTTCTTGTTGTCCTCTCCATCAAGTCCATCTTTAAGCTTGGCCATGTCCATATCATGCATTGTCTACATTGATGATGTTTTAATATTTTCAAATTCCATTGGACAACATTTTAGACACTTAGAAACATTTTTCTATGTTGTTAAAAAGAATGGTTTAGTGGTCTCAAAGTCTAAGATATCTCTTTTTCAAACGAAAATAAGATTTCTTGGTCATTATATCTCTCGGGGTACAATTACTCCAATTGAGAGATCTCTTGCTTTCACTTCAAAGTTTCCAAATAAAATCTTGGAAAAAACTCAACTTCAAAGATTTCTTGGTAGTTTAAATTATGTTATGGATTTTTATCCTAATTTAAACTGTCTTGCAAAGCCCCTGCATGATAGGCTAAGGAGAAACCCCCCTCCTTGGACCGATCAGCATACAAAGATAGTCCAAAGCATTAAAAAACAAGTTTTGAAAATTCCATGTCTGCATCTAGCTGATCCTTCTGCATTTAAGATTGTAGAAACGGATGCATCAGAGTTAGGATATGGAGGGATTCTAAAACAAGTTTCAAATTCTAAAGAATGTAGTGTCCAGTTTACTTCTGCTCACTGGAACGATACTCAAAAGAATTATTCTACTATCAAAAAGGAAATCCTTTCGATAGTTCTATGTATTTCTAAATTTCAAAGCGATCTTTTAAATCAAAAATTTCTTTTAAGGATTGATTGCAAGTCTGCAAAAGAAGTTTTACAAAAAGATGTCCAAAATATTGCTTCAAAACAGATTTTCGCCCGTTGGCAAGCAATTCTATCTGTTTTTGATTTTGAAATTGAATTTATTCGAGGAGAATCAAATTCTATTCCTGACTTTCTAACTAGAGAGTTCTTGCAAAAACAGGAGTGAAAAATGCCACGAAAATCAAAGTCCAAAGAAGAAAAGTCTACGGCTAGTTCAAAGCCGGCCAAAATTCAAAGCCCAGTGAAGGAAATCCTCCCTTCTTCTTCAAAGCCTATCAGGACCTGGACTGAAATTATCCAGGAAGAAATTGCTCAACCAGATCCAGTTCAAGAAATGGATCCTTCCAAAGCCGATCAAGCCCAATAAATTCAGGAGTAGCTTGCCCAGCAAGACCCTGAATTCCTTCAAAGAATTGAAGAATATAAAAGGCAGATGGTTCAATCTCTTTCCGAACCATCTTCAAAGCAAATAATTTCAAAGACAGAAGCGACTCCAAAGTCGTCCTCCTCCTCTGTAAAGGGTAAAGGTATACTTTCTATCCCTTTTCAAAATACCGAGATAGAGATTTTTCCTCCAAATCTATCTCAAAGTTCAAACAGCTTTTTAAAACCAAATTCTCAAGAAATTGTTTTGACTCAATCAAAACGTTTTAAAACAAATGGGTATTTGGAAAAACCAATTTTTCAAAATGTTTTAACAGTTGAGGAAGGATTCTGTACAGAAAGCCCCTCTAAACTAGTTTCAAAGCTTTTCCCTCCAGGTTAGTTTTTCAAACCCTGGAACACTTCAAAGCCTCAGTCTTACTACCAGTCAATCCTCGAGGTTACTGGTTCCGCAAAGTTTAAACATTTCAAAACAGACAAAACCCACAAAGACCCTGCATATTCAACATGCACAATCCAAAGAATCCTTCACCCGTCTGATTGGGGTATGGATTTACACTCCTCTCGTTCCTTTCCAACTTCTATCAAAAGAACTTACCCTTCAAATCTAAACACCTCCTTCACCTACTAGGATTACCAGCAAGCCTGGTTCAATACCTTTCTTATTCAAAATGAAGGAAGAAGCCACTCCTGGCTCTTCTACTTCGACACCAGTCTTATCCAAACCTCCAAAATCCCCTACTAGTTCAAACAGTGGTGGAATTACTATGGTAATGTCCCTGAAACCATTATTCCAGAGGTCTAACCCCTGTTCAACCTCTTCAAAGCAAATTACAAACCCAACTCAATAGAAAGGCATTTTCCCCCGCTTCTTCTATTCTGTTCAAACTTCTTTTTGCCCTAGGTATGTGTATGGTACTTTCACTTCAATCTATTACCAGATGGTGAAATTACACTTATCCGAAGATTCAAAGTAAAATGGTGGGACAAATTCAACCACCATGACAAACTGTCCCTTAAAGCCGTTCAAAACTTCCTTACAAAAAATAGCTTCTTGCCTCCCCCTAAAGAACAAACAACGTTCTTGGCACAGAAGTCATTTCTCCTTCCAAAGCTTGCTACTGCCCAGACAGAAGAAGATTTCTTACAACTAATAAAACAGTTGTCCGAAACTGCTTCTTCCAAAGGCAAATCCAAAGCATCATCATCCTCTTCCAGTGCCAGTACTGCTGCATTTGATTTGGATGATTCAGCTGGAGACGATTGTTATGGGACATTCAGAATCTCATAAGGTTATCTCCTTGATAAAGCCCATGGGTTGAAAACCGAAAACGGCAGCCCAAGGATCTGTAATGGGCTTAAAACCCATATCAAAAGCCCAAAGAGAAAAAGAAAAAGAAATAGAAAAAGAAAAGAAAAGAAAAGAAAAAGAGATGAAAAGATAAAAGAAAAAGAAAAGCAAAAGAATCTTTCAAAGCATGGCCGACAACTTTCTCAAAAGGTGGTGGCCATTATCACAAGACTCCAAAGACTTCAAAGACAAGTGGAAGACAACTGGAATCATTTCTACTCCACTAACAAAAGCATCCAAAGCCCGTGAAAGGTATCCAAAGCTCCAAGACCTCTATATATAGAGGAGTCCTCCAAAGAAGAACTCAGAACTTGAAGTAGACAGCATAGAGAGATAAGCTCTTCTGTTATCTTGTTCTCAGAAAAAGTGAAGAAATATAAGAGTGAAAAGAGTGAGTAGAGAGAGAGAGCAATCTTGTAACTCCTCTTGTAAGTCTATATTTTCTTCTTGTTTCAAAGATTTACAAACTTGTATGTTTGTCTAAAGCTTTCAAAGTTTGTTTATATGTCCATGTTCAAAGTCTGTTATTATTAATAAAGCAATTCAAAGTTTATCCTCTTTATCTATCTTCTTCTTTCCCCATAATCAAGCGTATGCTCTGTGCTTGCCTCTGTGGAGGATCCTGCACACCAGAAACTTGCTGATCTTTATCTTCACTGCTTACTATTTTCTTCGGTTTCCTAGATCTTGTTCTAAAATGGTATCAGAGCCTTTTCTTTAAATAAGATCATTTTTCAATTGATCTTGGATTCTTTTCAAATCCACATCTTGTTGAAGATGAGAAAGATGGGTTTGTTTTCCTTTGATCAAAGCATTGATTTCAAAATTGTAAATCGAATGGGCTTTGATAAGATTAAGATTTCGCTTTTTAGGTTTTTCTAAGAAAGGAAAAACAATCTTTGAATCTTTAGCTTTGAAAATAATTCCAGCAGTAGTCACTTTGAAGGGAGTTATCAAATTGATAAAAGGAGTCCCTAAAATAACCGTTTGTTGAAGATCTTTTGTAAGAATAAAAATATTCTTTAAAGCAATGTTGTTATTAAGAATTGCGGCTTCAGTTTTACCAGCAATCTTAATCTTTGAAGAATTGGCTGAAGTCAGCCTCTCTTTAGTTTCTTGATGAAACCTTCTAGGAACCAGTCCGCAGTTGATACAATTGAGGTCTGCTCCTGTATCAAACAAGGCGATGGTTTCTATCTGGAAATCACTAGGGAAAACAAGCTTTATTTGAATCAAATATTTTCTTGAAGTAATTTCCTTTAAAACATTGATAAAGTTTTCAGGAACATTTTCAGAAACTTCAAGGTTTTGAAAATTATTTTCCTCATCAGAATCAGAATCACTATTCTGCTTGAGGATCAGGCTTTGAAGTAAAACAGAATCATTTTGTTATTTTTCTTTCAACTCTTTGAGTTCTGTTTTGATGGTTTTAATCTCTTTCTGGAGTTTCTGAACAGTAGGAAGAGGGTTTTTCAACTTCTTTCCTTTATCCAAAATCATAGTAAGATCATAGGTATTCTTACTAGAAGAAGGAACCAGAGATTCAGTTTTTAAAAACTCTTTTAAAACCTGTTTTTGAATAAGAGGATCACTAATATGCTTTACAGCTTCAAGAAGAGCTTCTTGTTGCCTAGTGAGCATATTAATGTTCTTTGAAGAGCTTTCTGAATCTGTTTCAGAACAATCAGTTGAGGTCTTGATTTCATCAATTTGAAATTCTTCCTCACTGTTTGAGAACTCTGATTCAGAAGAATCAACTAGAAGAGCAGAAATTTTTGCTAAAACTTCTTCTTCTATTTGGAGCTCATGGAGTCTCTTTGAAAACTTACAATACTTTGAAGTATGGCCTTTCTTACCACATTTAAAGCATGTAATTTTTGAAAAATCTTTTTTTGAATCTATCCTTGGAAATTTTGAAAGAAATTTGGAAGAAGATGGTTTTTTATAGAAATTCTCCTTGCTTTTAGAAGGCTTTCTATATTTGGAAAATCGTTTCTTTTTTAAGGATTTTGAATAAGAATCAACTTTGCATTTCCCTTTGCAACTAGACACGGGCTCTATTGGGTTGTATTCAAGCTACGGAAACTACCTAGTTCACGCTAGTCTTTTCATCTCCCATTTGAGCTGTCTTCGAAGCTTAAGGTCATGACAAATTTTTAATCCTTCTTTCTGGGTTAGACTAACTAACTCGCCATAAGTGTAGAAATCATAAGGGATTTGACCATTATGGGCTTCTCTTATGGTATTCCTAACTCTTTCACCTAAAATCTTAGGTAACCCGGCTAAGAACTTTTCTTTCCAAAAAGGTTGGCTAGAATCTTCCCTAAGCATGACTCTGGTTAGGAAAGTGTCTTTGTAACTTTGGAAGTTGCTAAGCTTCTTACAGGTAAGGTTGCTAAAGAGCTCGGCATTTTTGTCTATGAGCAGAGAAGGGTCTCCTATGAAATGAAGGGAAATAGTGAGGATTAGAGTTGACACTGCATCCTCAATCGGATTTCCTATTTCATCTAGAATGGGAGTTCCTTCTACTGTGGTTTGGATAGCACCTAGGATTTGGAGTTGTTGTGCTTGAGTGAGATGATAATCCCACCATCCTTTGTCGCCGAAAATCCAGCTATCAGGAGCTCAACAATGGCTCTATCGGAGGTACCACTTTGGGTTTTGTAGGCATTGGCTGCCATGGTCATCTGTTGCAAGAGACCAAGGATATTGTACTCAGACATTCCATCTATATTCCATTCATCGACAGAAGAGGCATTAAATCTAGATCGGGTTAGGATGTTGTTCCTATTCTCAATTCCTAGATCCGGAGCGACTCCTAGGAGTATTCCAGTCAATCTAGGGATTAGATTCCCAACTGTTGATATTGAAGGGTTTTTGAGTAGGGCTTTCAAGCTCTGAATCGTTAGACTCATCGCTTTGGGCTTGTCCTATAGCACTGATATTCCTACTACTTTGAGGAGTATCTGGTACTAGGTTTTTGGATGACTCAGAGGTTGCTAATCTACTTAGCTGTTCTCTGACTGCTTTGGCAAACTCAGTTTGCTTTTGGAAATGGTCTTGGCTTGGCTTTGAAATTTGATATGGCTTAAAAACTGGGTTTTTAAGCCTTTCTGACTGGTTCGACTCTTTTGGTTGACCAGTATTGGGGATTGGAGAGGTCACAACTACAGAAGGCTTTTGAATCTGGTTTTCTATCCTAACTAGTTATTTTCCTATAGTGTTTAGATAGGTATTTGAGAAATTGTTCTGCTAAATAATATTCTTGACGTTCCTATCTAGGTCTTCGCCTACCAATTTGTAAGGTATAGCCTCTATCTCACTCTCTCCATAAAGAATGGTTATCTTTCTAAGGGGAGGATGTTCCGACTGGACAGTTAGGTTTTCTCCTACCTTCCATTCAGGGGATTTGTTCCTTACTGTGACAGGACTAATGGTCTTATCCTTAAAGGGATAAAGGATACCATTTTCTTTGCAGGAAATTTGAAACCAATCAAAAAATTTGATTTGGGCTTTGTTTTGAATGCAAAATTGATAGTATCTTTGTTGTATACTATCCTTTTCTTTTAAAAAATTCTTAAAAAACCAAAGTTTTTTAAGATGGTTTTTCTTTGAATAGAAATCTTCATGCAAGAGTTCTTTGTCAATTTCAAACTCTTTTGAAATCATGTTGATCTTTGTAAAAGGCTTTGAAATTTGAATGTCTCTTTCTTCAGTTTTGATTGTAAAATCAGTCTTGAAGAGAGGGAACTTTGAAAACTCATAAATTTGTTTCTTTTGGACTTTGGGTATTTCCCAATCATCAATATGCTTTGAAAAATCTTCAATAGTGATTTCTTCACTATTTACTAGACCTTTGTACCTCGATGATTCAGAGGCAGAAGAATTTGAGAAAGAAGAAGATCTACAGAAGAAAGGTTCTAAATTCATTTTAAAATAAACCAAAATATCTTTCTAGACAAGCCTGGACCATGCCTCTCGCCTTTTTACCCGTCAAGTCGGGTCTTACTACTGCGCATAAAATGAACAGAACTTGCCTATAGCAAACCTGATGCAGTTTAAAATGAATGTAAAATCTTTACAATGTAGATATGCTTCTAATCCCAGAACCCAATAGGCTCTGATACCATTTTAGAACAAGATCTAGGAAACAGAAGAAAATAGTAAGCAGTGAAGATAAAGATCAGCAAGTTTCTGGTGTGTAGGATCCTCCACAGAGGCAAGCACAGAGCATACGCTTAATGATGGGGAAAGAAGAAGATAGATAAAGAGGATAAACTTTGAATTGCTTTATTAATAATAATAGACTTTGAACATGGACATATAAACAAACTTTGAAAGCTTTAGACAAACATACAAGTTTGTAAATCTTTGAAACAAGAAGAAAATATAGACTTACAAGAGGAGTTACAAGATTGCTCTCTCTCTCTACTCACTCTTTTCACTCTTATATTTCTTCGTTTTTTCTGAGAACAAGATAACAGAAGAGCTTATCTCTCTATGCTGTCTACTTCAAGTTCTGAGTTTTTCTTTGGAGGACTCCTCTATATATAGAGGTCTTGGAGCTTTGGATACCTTTCACGGGCTTTGGATGCTTTTGTTAGTGGAGTAGAAATGATTCCAGTTGTCTTCCACTTGTCTTTGAAGTCTTTAGAGTCTTGTGATAATGGCAACCACCTTTTGAGAAAGTTGTCGGCCATGCTTTGAAAGATTCTTTTGCTTTTCTTTTTCTTTTGTCTTTTCATCTCTTTTTCTTTTCTTTTCTTTTCTTTTTCTATTTCTTTTTCTTTTTCTCTTTGGGCTTTTGATATGGGTTTTAAGCCCATTACAGATCCTTGGGCTGCCGTTTTCGGTTTTCAACCCATGGGCTTTATCAAGGAGATAACCTTATGAGATTCTGAATGTCCCATAACAATCGTCTCCAGCTGAATCATCCAAATCAAATGCAGCGATCGGCAATCGGAAGAGGATGATGATGCTTTGATTTGCCTTTGAAGAAGCGACGGACAACTGCTTTTATTAGTTGTAAGAAATCTTCTTCCATGCAAGGCAGAAGCTTTGGAAGGAGAAATGACTTGTGCCAAGAACGTTGTTTGTTCTTTAGGGGGAGGCAAGAAGCTATTTTTTGTAAGGAAGTTTTGAACGGCTTTAAGGGACAGTTTGTCCTGGTGGTTGAATTTGTCCCACCATTTTACTTTGAATCTTCGGATAAGTGTAATTTCACCATCTGGTAATAGATTGAAGTGAAAGTACCATACACATACCTAGGGTAAAAAGAAGTTTGAACAGAATAGAAGAAGCGGGGGAAAACGCCTTTCTATTGAGTTGGGTTTGTAATTTGCTTTGAAGAGGTTGAACAGGGGTAAGACCTCTGGAATAATGGTTTCAGGGACATTACCGAAGTAATTCCACCACTGTTTGAACCAGTAGGGGATTTTGGAGGTTTGGATAAGACTGGTGTCGAAGTAGAAGAGCCAGGAGTGGCTTCTTCCTTCATTTTGAATGAGAAAGGTATTGAACCAGGCTTGCTGGTAATCCTAGTAGGTGAAGGAGGTGTTTAGATTTGAAGGGTAAGTTCTTTACTGTGACAGGACTAATGGTCTTATCCTTAAAGGGATAAAGGATACCATTTTCTTTGCAGTAAATTTGAAACCAATCAAAGAATTTGATTTGGGCTTTGTTTTGAATGCAAAATTGATAGTATCTTTGTTGTATACTATCCTTTTCTTTTAAAAAATTCTTAAAAAGAAACGATTTCCAAATATAGAAAGCCTTCTAAAAGCAAGGAAAATTTCTATAAAAAACCATCTTCTTCCAAAATTCTTTCAAAATTTCCAACGAAAGATTCAAAAAAAGATTTTTCAAAAATTACATGCTTTAAATGTGGTAAGAAAGGCCATACTTCAAAGTATTGTAAGTTTTCAAAGAGACCCCACGAGCTCCAAATAGAAGAAGAAGTTTTAGCAAAAATTTCTGCTCTTCTAGTTGATTCTTCTGAATCAGAGTTCTCAAACAGTGAGGAAGAATTTCAAATTGATGAAATCAAGACCTCAACTGATTGTTCTGAGACAGATTCAGAAAGCTCTTCAAAGAACATTAATATGCTCACTAGGCAACAAGAAGCTCTTCTTGAAGCTGTAAAGCATATTAGTGATCCTCTTATTCAAAAACAGGTTTTAAAAGAGTTTTTAAAAACTGAATCTCTGGTTCCTTCTTCTAGTAAGAATACCTATGATCTTACTATGATTTTGGACAAAGGGAAGAAGTTGAAAAACCCTCTTCCTACTGTTCAGGAACTCCAGAAAGAGATTAAAACCATCAAAACAGAACTTAAAGAGTTGAAAGAAAAACAACAAAATGATTCTGTTTTACTTCAAAGCCTGATCCTTAAGCAGAATAGTGATTCTGATTCTGATGAGGAAAATGATTTTCAAAACCTTGAAGTTTCTGAAAATGTTCCTGAAAACTTTATCAATGTTTTAAAGGAAATTACTTCAAGAAAATATTTGATTCAAATAAAGCTTGTTTTCCCTGGTGATTTCCAAATAGAAACCATCGCCTTGTTTGATACAGGAGCAAACCTCAATTGTATCAACTGCGTACTGGTTCCTAGAAGGTTTCATCAAGAAACTAAAGAGAGGCTGACTTCAACCAATTCTTCAAAGATTAAGATTGCTGGTAAAACTGAAGCGCAATTCTTAATAACAACATTGCTTTAAAGAATATTTTTATTCTTACAAAAGATCTTCAGCAAACGGTTATTTTAGGGACTCCTTTTATCAATTTGATAACTCCCTTCAAAGTGACTAATGCTGGAATTATTTTCAAAGCTAAAGATTCAAAGATTGTTTTTCCTTTCTTAGAAAAACCTAAAAAGTGAAATCTTAATCTTATCAAAGCCCATTCGATTTAAATTTTGAAATCAATGCTTTGATCAAAGGAAAACAAACCCATCTTTCTCATCTTCAACAAGATGTGGGTTTGAAAAGAATCCAAGATCAATTGAAAAATGATCTTATTCAAAGAAAATTTTCTGATTTTCAAATAAAGATCGAAAATGAACTCTGTTCTGATCTTCCAAATGCTTTTTGGAATCGAAAGCAACATATGGTAGATTTGCCATATGAAAATGATTTTTCAGATAAGCAAATCCCTACTAAAGCCAGACCCATTCAAATGAATGAGTCTTTAGAAAGCCATTGCAGATTAGAGATTAGAGATCTTGAGTCTAAAGGTTTGATTTCAAAGTCTAGATCACCTTGGTCTTGTGCAGCTTTCTATGTCAATAAGAATAGCGAAATAGAAAGAGGAACTCCTAGACTAGTGATCAACTACAAACCTTTGAACAAAGCCCTAAAGTGGATTAGGTATCCTATTCCCAACAAAAAAGATCTTCTTCAAAAACTGCATTCTGCATTCATCTCTTCAAAATTTGACATGAATTCGGGATTTTGGCAAATCCAGATTGATCCAAAGGATCGGTACAAAACGGTATTTACAGTTCCATTCGGTCAATATGAGTGGAATGTGATGCCTTTTGGATTGAAAATGCTCCTTCAGAATTTCAAAAGATCATGAATGACATTTTTAATCCATTTTCAAATTTCTGCATTGTCTACATTGATGATGTTTTAATATTTTCAAATTCCATTGGACAGCATTTTAGACACTTAGAAACATTTTTCTATGTTGTTAAAAAGAATGGTTTAGTGGTCTCAAAGTCTAAGATATCTCTTTTTCAAACGAAAATAAGATTTCTTGGTCATTATATCTCTCGGGGTACAATTACTCTAATTGAGAGATCTCTTGCTTTCACTTTAAAGTTTCCAGATAAAATCTTGGAAAAAACTCAACTTCAAAGATTTCTTGGTAGTTTAAATTATGTTATGGATTTTTATCCTAATTTAAACTGTCTTGCAAAGCCCCTGCATGATAGGCTAAGGAAAAACCCCCCTCATTGGACCGATCAGCATACAAAGATAGTCCAAAGCATTAAAAAACAAGTTTTGAAAATTCCATGCGTGCATCTAGCTGATCCTTCTGCATTTAAGATTGTAGAAACGGATGCATCAGAGTTAGGATATGGTTGGATTCTAAAACAAGTTTCAAATTCCAAAGAATGTATTGTCCAGTTTATTTCTGCTCACTGGAACGATACTCAAAAGAATTATTCTACTATCAAAAAGGAAATCCTTTCGATAATTCTATGTATTTCTAAATTTCAAAGCGATCTTTTAAATCAAGAATTTCTTTTAAGGATTGATTGCAAGTCTGCAAAAGAAGTTTTACAAAAAGATGTCCAAAATATTGCTTCAAAACAGATTTTCGCCCGTTGGCAAGCAATTCTATCTGTTTTTGATTTTGAAATTGAATTTATTCAAGGAGAATCAAATTCTATTCCTAACTTTCTAACTAGAGAGTTCTTGCAAAAACAGGAGTGAAAAATGCCACGAAAATGAAAGTCCAAAGAAGAAAAGTCTACGGCTAGTTCAAAGCCGGCCAAAATTCAAAGCCTAGTGAAGGAAATCCTCCCTTCTTCTTCAAAGCCTATCAGGACCTGGACTGAAATTATCTAGGAAGAAATTGCTCAACCAGATCCAGTTCAAGAAATGGATCCTTCCAAAGCCGATCAAGCCCAACAAATTCAGGAATGGCTTGCCCAGCAAGACCCTGAATTCCTTCAAGGAATTGAAGAATATAAAAGGCAGATGGTTCAATCTCTTTCCGAACCATCTTCAAAGCAAATAATTTCAAAGACAGAAGCGACTCCAAAGTCGTCCTCCTCCTCTGTAAAGGGTAAAGGTATACTTTCTATCCCTTTTCAAAATACCGAGATAGAGATTTTCCCTCCAAATCTATCTCAAAGTTCAAACAGCTTTTCAAAACCAAAATCTTAAGAAATTGTTTTGACTCAATCAAAACGTTTTAAAACTAATGAGTATTTGGAAAAACCAATTTTTTAAAATATTTTAATAGTTGAGGAAGGATTCTGTACATAAAGCCCCTCTAAACTGGTTTCAAAGCTTTTCCCTCCAGGTTGGTTTTTCAAACCCTGGAACACTTCAAAGCCTCAGTCTTACTACCAGTCAATCCTCGAGGTTACTGGTTCCGCAAAGTTTAAACATTTCAAAAAAGAAAAAACCCACAAAGACCCTGCATATTCAACATGCACAATCCAAAGAATCCTTCGCCCGTCTGATTGGGGTATGGATTTACACTCCCCTCGTTCCTTTCCAACTTCTATCAAAAGAACTTGAAGTAGACAGCATAGAGAGATAAGCTCTTCTGTTATCTTGTTCTCAGAAAAAGCGAAGAAATATAAGAGTGAAAAGAGTGAGTAGAGAGAGAGAGCAATCTTGTAACTCCTCTTGTAAGTCTATATTTTCTTCTTGTTTCAAAGATTTACAAACTTGTATGTTTGTCTAAAGCTTTCAAAGTTTGTTTATATATCCATGTTCAAAGTATGTTATTATTAATAAAACAATTCAAAGTTTATCCTCTTTATCTATCTTTTTCTTTCCCCATCATCAAGCGTATGCTCTGTGCTTGCCTCTGTGGAGGATCCTGCACACCAGAAACTTGCTGATCTTTATCTTCACTGCTTACTATTTTCTTCTGTTTCCTAGATCTTGTTCTAAAATGGTATCAGAGCCAATTGGGTTCCGGGATTAGAAGCATTGTAAAGATTTTACATTCATTTTAAACTGCATCAGGTTTCCTATAGGCAAGTTCTATTCATTTTATGCGCAGTAGTAAGACCCGACGGACAGGGCAGTAAAGCTGAGAGCTGTGGTCCAGGCTTGTCTAGAAAGATATTTTGGTTTATTTTAAAATGAATTTAGAACCTTTCTTCTGTAGATCTTCTTCTTTCTCAAATTCTTCTGCCTTTGAATCATCGAGGTACAAAGGTCTAGTAAATAGTGAAGAAATCACTATTGAAGATTTTTCAAAGCATATTGATGATTGGGAAATACCAAAGTCCAAAGAAACAAATTTATGAGTTTTCAAAGTTCCCTCTCTTGGTGATTTTACAATCAAAGCTGAAGAAAGAGACATTCAAATTTCAAAGCCTTTTGAAGAGATTTATCTCTTAAATCCAAAGACCCTCCAAAGCATATGGAAAGGATTATAAGTATATCCATATAGGCCTTGTCCAGGGTAGGAATAAAGCCCACCCGGTTTAGATACTTCCATATTAGCGGTCCTTAGGGATGCTAGGTTTACAAATTTCTATGATTCCGTCTTGTTGAGTGAGTCTCAGGACCTATTTCTTTCAATTGTTTTCCAAATATCACGATTTCTTTAAGCGACAAAATGTTTTAAAGAGCATCGTTCAAGACACACAATTACAAAATGCTTGAAGGATCTATTCGATAGCATTAATTTTCAAAATTCATTACAAAGCTATGGTTTACGCCTTTGGTTCCAAACACAAACTTCACTCACAAAGGAGAAATAGATCTGTCCAAATCCACGCATTTATTCCAAAACCATTCAGTGGAAGACATTACACTTCGGATGAATGGATCCTTGGTGCAACCCAACCTACATCTCCAAAGCAGAACCAAACCTGAACCTTAAACACATAGCCCGATACCCGGATGGAAGGTAAAGATCATTCGGAAAATCAACCTCCTCTAGATTTTCGATGATGGTTCTTCAACCTCGACCATAGATATTGGAAGGGTATCCAAAATACCTTATGTTATCTATGCTCCTTACAAGAACCAATTCCATCTCAAACTCGGCCAGTTTTCAACATCGATGTTCCAAATACACTTGAATGTTGATTGAGAAGATGGCGAAGATATAGAGATAACCTCACCCCATCTTCACCATCATGACCATAACCCAAAACCTTGGGCGGAGATCAACATGATTTCGAAGAGTTTGAAATTGACAAGAACTCTTGCATGAAGATTTCTATTCAAGAAAACCATCTTAAAAACTTTAGTTTTTTAAGAATTTTAAAGAAAGGATAGTATACAAGAAAGATACTATTAATTTTGCATTCAAAACAAAACCCAAATCAGATTTTTTGATTGGTTTCGAACAAAGCCCAAATCAATTTTTTTATTGATTTGGGCTTTGTTTGAATGCAAAATTGATAGTATCTTCTGTATACTATCCTTTCTTTAAATATTCTTAAAAAACCAAAGTTTTTAAGATGGTTTTTCTTGAATAGAAATCTTCATGCAAGAGTTCTTTGTCAATTTCAAACTCTTTGAAATCATGTTGATCTCCGCTCAAGGTTTTGGGTTATGGCTGATGGTGATGGTAAAGATGGGGTAGAGGTTATCTCTATATCTTCGCCATCTTTCTTTGATCAGTAAACCGGTCCGGGATATTACTTGGTAATCAACATTCAAGTGTATTCGGAACATCGATGTTGAAAACTGGCTGAGTTTGAGATGGAATTGGTTCTTGTAAGGAGCATAGATAACATAAGGTATTTTGATACCTTCCAATATCTATGGTCGAGGTTGAAGAACCATCATCGTAAAATCTAGAGGAGGTTGATTGAATGTGATCTTTACCTTCCATCCGGTATCGGGCTGTGGGTTTGTGTTTGGTCCCTGCTGCTTTGGAGATGTAGGTGGGTTGCACCTTCAAGGATCCATTCATCCGAAGTGTAATGTCTTCCACTGAATAGTTTTTGGAATAGTTATGCTGGATTTGGATAGATCTGCTTGTAGGAACAAAGGTTTCTCCTTTGGTGAGTGAAGTTTGTGTTTGGAACCAAAGGCAAACCATAGCTTGTAATGAATTTTGAAATTAATGCTACCTAATAGATCCTTCAAGCATTTTGTAATTGTGTGTCTTTATTTGAAGCGATGCTCTTTAAAACATTTTGTCGTTCTTAAAGAAATCGTGATATTTGGAAAACAATTGAAAGAAATAGGTCCTTTATCGAGACTCACTGCACTCAACAAGGAATCATAGAAATTTGAAACCTAGATCCCTAAGGACTGCTAATATGGAAGTATCTAAACCTTCTCCGTAAGGGTTTATTCCCACCGGACAAGGCCTATATGGATATACTTATAATCCTTTCCATATGCTTTGAGGTCTTTGGATTTAAGAGATAAATCTCTTCAAAAGGCTTTGAAATTTGAATGTCTCTTTCTTCGCTTTGATTGTAAACTTGAGAGGGAACTTTGAAAACTCATAAATTTGTTTCTTTGACTTGGGTATTTCCCAATCATCAATATGTTTTGAAAAATCTTCAATAGTGATTTCTTCACTATTTACTAGACCTTGTACCTCATGATTCGTATGTAAGAATTTGAGAAAGAAGAAGATCTACGTAAGAAAGGTTCTAAATTCATTTTAAAATAAATTTTTAGATCCAATTAGGTATTTAAGTAATGATTTTAATTTAAAAAAGGATAACATCTTTATTATATTGAGTACTATATTAATTAATAAATTAATCTTTTAAATATATAATTAATTTTATATTATTAAATAAATTAAATATAATATTTTTGATATTTATATTTAATATTTATTTTTCAACACATAACTATCACGCTGATGCATAATTATTATAATTATTTTTAATTAAACAATAATTATAATCCTTAAAATAGCTTTTTAGTTATACAATAGGTTCAAATCCTAAACTATAGTATATGTAAAAAATATTATGTCTAATTGATAAATCAATGAAGGAATACTATACAAAATTTAATTTTATTGCATTAGTAATATCTTAAAATATATGATAAATAAGTTTAAAATATTAATAATATTTTAAGATTTATTTTACATTATTATCTATAATTAAAATAGTAGGAGTAGTCCGAAACGGTTTGTTATTATTTAACACTGATAAACAAAATAAAATTTTCATTTAATAAAAGAATAATCATGTCATTACAAAGCACAATTATCATAATGATTTCGCAGCCCCACCATAAGCGTCAATCATTATGGGCCATCAATCTTACTTGGTGGTGCCTTGATATAAGCATATATCACTATTTAAGTGGTTTTTCATGACTTGATTTTGATTTTTCTATTAATTAGTTGTCAATCAACATATTATGCAACTATTATTATTAATCTAATAATAAAAGAATTTAGTATAGAGAACTTGAATATGTTTATATTCTAGAATATTACATCTAAATATAAAATTTGATTACTAGTTCTACTTTTAAAAGTCAATCTTCTAATAATTAATAAATTTGGTAAATTAAAAAATCATTAGCTACTAAAATGACTAATTTATTTAATTGAATGAAGTAAGTTTTTTGAAAATTTATTAATTAATTAAAATTATTAAATTATTAAATACTAAATATAAAAATGATTAAATTTGTTCCCCTTCCCCGCAGCTAGAGCATCATGACTACGTGCAATTATACGAGGAGCGAGTTTTGCCTATCATACTGGCAGCTTGCTTGATAGTCAGGAAGAGGAAATTGACGATTATCCCTCTAAGCGGATACTTGAAGCCATTTGCTTGGAAGAAGGATGGATGGTCATCAATCCCCATCGTTTGCTTTTCATCATGAGTCCAGCTAAGAAGACTCATCACATCAAAAAGAAGCGCTTTTGGGAGGCACTCCAAATTTTTATCTTTAATCTCTAATATTTTAACCTTTTGTTTTGAAACATTTTATTAGTTTTAGTTTTCATATTTTATTTAATTTTTGTTTCAATTTCGATTTTAATTCTTTATTTTATTAGTTGCAGCCACTCCTCCACCACAGACTAGCCAACGCCCTGATATACCTGTTGATGCACCTCTTTTCACTCCGGAGCTATAGTCAGGGCGGTATTAGTTCTTTTTCCTTTTTCATTTCTTATATATTTTGTACACTGGGGACAGTGTGTCCTTCAAGTGTGGGGTGGGTGATATTTATCCCATCTCAGTTATTTGTTTATTCTTTGTGCAATTTTTTGTAAAATTTTAAAAAATTTTCACTTTGTTTCGATGCTCTTACTATTGATTTACTTTTGAAATCCTGTTTATGTCCATGTGATCGGGTAAAACCGATAGTGTTGAGACTTGCGGAAGAATGTAAGATAATTAGTTTGAGTTTTGCACCTAGTTGCTTTGGTTTATTTAATTCTGTTTTGATGATTTTGGTTTGGAACCTATTCAAAAGCACACTTGTGAGAAATTGAGCCTAAATTGTAAGCATACACTTTATATGCTTGTATTTATTTCTTGTTGAGAGTGCCAATTACTGTCTTTACTTTTAGAACTTGCTCAGTAATGCTTATGAGGGCCACAAGGAGAGTTTAACACTTTGGTATGATAGAGGCACTTAGATTTTTCATTCTAGCCAAATAGCCTTCATTCGTTTATTGATTCTGTAGATAACCCCTTCTTTCACCATTTTTTTATCATATTCCATTACCACTTAGTTTTATTATGCTTTGGGTTATGATTTTACATATGAGTTGTTTTTATTGGGAATTTTTGTCTTGGGAATAGTGTGGAATCTTGTAACAGCTTTCTTCAATCCAAAATAAATTCACTCTATTATGTGAATGTTCTTCCCTTATGAAAAAAAAAGAAGAAAAAAAATAAGAAGAAGAAGAATAAGAGGGAAGGGTGATGAAAAGAAAGGAAGTAAGTGAGCTAATTGTTTAATTGCTTTTTGGAGTTTACATTTTGACTTGTTTCCTATTTCCCACCTTAGACTACTATCCATTCTTTACCCCTTGTGATTATTGTGACTTGTGTGCAGGTCATGTATTTCATTGCAGAACACCATAGGTTCAACTCTGACCAAATTTACCTACCCTTGCCTAATCCCCATTACAACCCTTATAAAGATCTCTTGACATGGTTGTTGACTCTCCATAAGTGGTAGGAGTAGGATTTAAGAGCAAGCATATAGTAAGTAAGGCAGTAGTTGATGCATTGAGCGATTAAACACTACCCTTTAAATACTTTGAGTGAATCTTGTGAGGAGTTGGTTCTGAATAATTTTGTTGAGACAGTATTTTACGAATTATTGGCATCTTGGTTGTGATACTTGAATTGATTGCTTCGTTTCTTTTTGTTTGACTTACGCTTGTTAAGGATATGTGCAGGAGCTCTCTAGCTTGTCTGTCAATTTAAGTGTTGTTCCTTAGTGGTTTATTTTTCTTATTTTACTTTTGATTGCTTGAGGATAAGCAATGAGCTAAGTCTAGGGTTATTTAATGAGCGTAGAATACACACATCTAAATGGGGATTTTAAGGCAGAATTTATGTACATTTGGATGTGAATTGGTCCTAACACTCACCTTATGCATTTGTTTGTGTGCTTTAGGTCCAAAAGAAGTCAAAGAATGATAAAGGGAAGAATTGGAGCATAATTGGACGTCAAAGCTGCCGAAACAAGCTAAGTATGCGCATGAGGAAGCGATCAGGGCCATGTTGGTTTTAACACTGGCCGTGTTCCCAACACGGAAACCAACACGGCCGTGTTGGGTGCATCAAATATCAAAGAAAAAGAAGTTTTTAGGGAGCACAGCCACAGAGAGTAACACGGGCATAAACACCAGACCGTGTTGGGAACACGGGCATCAACACGGCCGTGTTGGCGGCGATAGGGGGAATTAATTAAAAGAAAGAAGAGAGGAAAGAAAGAGAAGAGCGGGGGAGAACGTCCCAAACCCTAATATTTCTCTCTCTAAGGGTTTTCTGAGCTGGAATCAAGGGAAAAGGAGACTTGGATCAAGGTTTCAATCGGATTCCCTTCAAAGATTGAAGATTGGGCGAGGTTCGTTGATTGGTTTTCAAATCGAGGAAGAGGAACAAGAATCGATTCAATTGGAGCAAAAGGATTTGGGGCTGGTTACTCTCATCCAAGGGTGTAATCGGGTTTTCTCTACCTTTGCTTATTGTTGTAATTGAATTCTTGTGTATTTTGAGAATGAACATGATTAGCTAGATTGATTAAATCCATTGGGATTTCTTTACTATGTTGGCTTAGTATTATATTGTTGGATTGTTTGGATTAGTTTTGTATTCTTCTTGCTTTCAGTATTAATAAGATAATGCATTATTCATGAGACGTTGTGAATTGTGTGGTTAGATTGCTTTGTGTGATTGAGAAGTCCATTTGGCAATTGGAATTTTGAATAGCAAGAACTGGTTAATAATCGCTTAGAGATAAGGATAATTAACTAGCCGGATTAAGAATTAACAAAGCTTAATAGAGGCAGATTAAAGCTTATGTTAATTTAAGAATCAATCGTTAGGAAGAGATTCTAACTTTAGGTTATTAGGTTTAGGAATTCGGTTATCTCGAGAGAGAAACCGAATTCGGTTAAGAATTCATCCACGGGTAGCATAATTAGACTCACCGATCCTTTATCTTTTGTTTGATTGCCAACTAGTTTAGATTCCCTTTGGGTTTGTCTTCTTGTCTTGATTATTTCATTTATCAATTACTCTTGCATCTCACTGAGGACTTAGCTTGTAGCTATTAGTTAGTTTAGAAATTATTCATCACTCATTTTAGGTTAATATAACAAAGAACAAAGGAGTAACTCTGGGCTTTCACTTTCCCGAGGAATACGACCTTGATACTCGCCATTAGTGCTAGACTGCATCGATAGGTACACTGCCTCAGATTGTAGCTAACACGAGTAGCACACATCACGGATACTTGAAGACATTTGCTTGGAAGAAGGATGGATGGTCGTCGATCACGCCCATTTGCCTTTCACCATGAGTCCAGCTAAGAAGACTTATCATATAAAAAAGAAGCGCTTTTGGGAGGCACCCCAATTTTTATCTTTAATTTCTAATTTTCAACCTTTTATTTTGAAACATTTTATTAGTTTTAGTTTTCATATTTTCAGTTTCGATTTTATTTCTTTATTTTATTATTTTCAGATTCTACCGAGGAGGCACTGAATTTCCACAACATCAGCCTCGATGGATGATCAGGCGATCCCCTAGATCTTTTTATTTTCCGCATTTATTTACTTTGTTTTTCATACATGTCATGCACTTGGATTGTATTGCCTTTGTTCTCTTAGTTGAGCATTCCATGCGGGGTATCCATAACATTTTACACTGAGGACAGTGTGTTCTTCAAGTGTGGGGTGCTTATGGGTAAACCTTAATCTCTCATATGGTTTTTAATATATCTGAAATTGCTATGGCTAGGTGTTGTGTATTTTTAGGGGATGTTAGGACACTGTGTTTTTATGCACTTGAGTATGCTATTTTTGAGCTGATTGATGACTTGATTTATAGAATTGTAGTTACTTTTCTTTGTTGTTCATTGTCCTTGGAAAATAATTTATGGTGTTTTACACATCAACCCTGCCGGGTTAAACCGGTGTTATTTAATTATTTTTCGAATTGTCGAATTTTAACTTAGAACGTTGATAATATCATATGCATGTGTTTCTTAAGTAATGATTCAATTAATGATGTTGCGAACCAATTGTACCTAATACCACACTTGAAAGTGAGATTTTGAGCCAGTTGAGCATTCATTATACTTATGCTCTTTATATTTCTTATTTGAGTGTGCATTGTACTTAACTTTGCTTCTAGAACTTGCTTTGTAATGTGTGTTGAAGTTACATGAATATTGTGAATACCATGAGATGATTTGGGCGATTTAGGATTCACCACATTTGACCAAAAGCCTATCACCTTATGTTTCCATTAGTTAGCCAGTTTTTGAGCCTTAACCTTTTCTTCATAATCTACACCTATACACTTCAATTATACCATTCTTTACATTTATCTTTCCTTTACCCTTATACTGGAATTTCTTTCTGTGATTTGTTCAACTTTATGTGGGATTAAAATGCTAGTTGCTATGTTGGTAAATTCACTAAATCTTTTTGATATTTTAAATGCTCCCTTCGATCCAATTTGTATTTGTTATTCTGTATGTTTATTCGAGTTGTATGCAGCGGTCGCTAATAAGCTGCTAGTTCATTTCTTTTAAAAAAAAAAACAAACAAAAAAAACAAAAACAAAACAAAAAAAAAAACAAAAACAAAAAACAAAAAAAAACAAAAAAAAAAGAAGAAGAAAAAATATATAATAAACAAATCTCTTTAATTATTTATCTTTTTATTGGATTTAGAGCATTTGCGAGCGTTATTCTATGAAGTAAGGATTTTAGTGAATGATTCTTTTTGTGATCTTAGGCATTTAATCCTTTGAGCATATAATATTGTTTATCGCACGAATTCTAGCATTTTCATACTTCTGTCCAAATCTCCGTACCTTTACCATAGCCCCATTACAACCTTGGTAATGACCCTTTGATTTTGGTATTTACTTATTCACAGTAGCGAAGATATGATTTATGAGCAAGCTTATGGTGAGCGGGTCTTGTGCATTTGCTTTGAGGGATTTGTTATTCACCTAATATACACTTTGAGCGACTTGAGTGATCCCTGTGAGGCATTGGTTCATGATGTTTGTGTTGAGTTGTCATTTAAGTTACTCATGCATTAATATTATTTCCATTCTTTGTTAATGATTTGCAATTTGATTTATGATTGAGTATCCTTTGAGATGTGTTGAGTACTATCTGTTGTGGACTAGGGGCATAAACTGCAAGGAATTGCTAACTGTAGTTTTATAGGGTGAGTTGTTAATTGCTTGAGGACAAGCAATAGCTTAAGTGTGGGGTAATTTGATGAGCATAGTTTTACACATATTTGCTTGCATATTATTGCGTATGTTCTTAGCAATTATTGTGCTTTTATTCCCAGATCACCCATGTTTTGTGTTCTTCTGCATTTTAGGAACATTTATAGGACCGTCATTGGTGTTTAAGTAATTATAGATTAATACGTGCGGAAACGGATGATAATTCATCAATATCGGACAAGAGCCCGCAATGCATACATTGAGCATGGCCTGGACTCTGGCCATGCTCAACCATTGGCTTTGATTCTTGAAATTTGCACTTTGGGCACGGTTTCCGTAGCCACCACGGCCTTCAGCACGGCCTGTGGTGGCCAACACGGGGAGAAACACGGCCGTGGTGAAACCCTACTTGGTGAGATCCACGGTTTAGTACGGCTGGACTTGGCCGTCTTGAGTTAAATATATAAGAAAAATGAATTTTTCTTAGAAAAAAATAGGGAAAAAGAGTGACATAGAGCCCTGGCGGCTGGTTCGGTTTCTACACAGTATTGAGTGCGAGAGAGAGTTGCGGTGAGTAAGAATCCTGGAATCGCAAGGTTCCGAGTGCAAAACAATAGTAGAGCGATTCAAGAGGCAGTTTGGGAGATTAATCAAAGTGTAGATCCAGATTTGGAGTTGTTCATCCAATTCGAGAGAAAAGGGTGTACATGTTTTATTTTCATTATTCTTTCATTGCAATTGATTTCCTAGATTATTTTAAACATGAACATGTTTAGCTAGATTGATTTAATCCATTGGGATTTCTTTACTATGTTGGCTTGATATTATATTGTTGGATTGTTTGAGTTGGTTTTGTGTTCTTCTTGTTTTCAGTATTAATAAGATAATGCATTATTCATGAGACGTTGTGAATTGTGATGTTTAGATTGCTTTATGAGATTGAGAAATCCGTTTGGCAATTGGAATTTTGAATAGCAAGAACTGGTTAATAATCACTTAGAGATAAGGATAATTAACTAGCCGGATTAAGAATTAACAAAGCTTAATAGAGGCGGATTAAAGCTTAATGCTAATTTAAGAATCAATCGTTAGGAAGAGATTCTAACTTTAGGTTATTAGGTTAGGGAATTCGGCTATCTCGAGAGAGAAACCGAATTCGGTTAAGAATTCGTTCACGGGTAGCATAATTAGACTCACCGATCCTTTATCTTTTGTTTGGTTGCCAACTAGTTTAGATTCCCTTTGGGTTTGTCTTCTTGTCTTGATTATTTCATTTATCAATTACTCCTGCATCTCCCTCAGAACTTAGCTTGTAGTTAATAGTTAGTTTAAAAATTATTCATCATCCATTTTAGGTTAATATAACAAAGAACAAAGAAGTAACTATGGGCTTTCGCTTTCCCAAGGAATACGACCTTGATACTCGCCATTAGTGCTAGACTGCATCGATAGGTACACTGCCTTAGATTATAGTTGACACAAGTAGCACACATCAGAGAGCCTAGGTATTAAAAACATAAGGAATTGGTTGTTGAGTAACCATTTAATATTCAAGGGTTAAGGGACTTAGTGAGAGATTAGATCACTAAGGGAAGAGTTTTAGTGTTAGCCTAGAAACACCAAGTTATTGGGCAAACTTAAAAAACCTAAAGGTTGTGATCTTAAAGATTATAGTGGAATATTCAAGTGTGATCTTGAGGAGTGGATGTAGGGAGGATCGTTTCTGAACCACTAGAAACCCTTGTGTGAATCTCTCCAACCCTAACTCTCTTCTAAATCATTTTTTTCTTCCTCAAGTCCTTGTGTGCTTCCTATCTCAATTTATTTCTGTAATTTGAGGTCACCAATTCAATCCTCCTTCTTGGTTTCAAGGGACAACAAGTGGTATCAAAGCAAGAACATTCTTATCAAGCTTCATTGTGAGTGTAAATACCAATGGCAACCAATGAAGGAGCTCAACACCTCAAGCCATTCTTTGATGGACCTGACTATGCCTTTTGGAAATTTCGTATGGAAATCTATTTGGATTCTTATGGAATTAAAGTGTGGGATTATATGATGAAGGAATGGATGGCTCCCACCAAAGTTAGAAATGGTGAACAAAGGATTCTCCCTATAGAAGAAAGAATAGGTGCTCACAAGAAGCATAATCACAAGAATAAGAAAGCAATGGCCATTCTTGTGAGTTGTCTTTCTAGAAAAGAATGTGGAAGAGTGCAACATTGCACTACCGCTCATGAAATTTGAACTACCTTGGAGAATTATAACGAAGGCACCATGCAAGTTAAATCAAGTAAAATCCAAATGTACGTCACCGAGTATGAAATGTTCAAGATGAAGCCAAACGAATCCGTCACCGATTTGACAAATAGGCTTCTCACTATGATTAACAATATGAGAAAACTAGGGAAGCATTATGAGCTAGTGGATATCAACAATAAGATCCTTAAGAATCTTCCTTTGGATAAATACAGTGCTAGTGTGGCTAGTATTAAAGAAGCAAATGAAGACCTTGGGAAGATTCCTACAGATTTTCTCATAGGCAAACTTCTAAACCATGAGATGTCTCTTATCAAGGTTGAATTTGATAGAGATGATGGGAAGAAAAAAGCACTAGTACTCAAGGCTAGCACAAGAGCTTAAGAGGGAAAGGATATCCCAAGCGATGGTAAAGACCAAGGAGAAACTCAAAGTGAGAGTGATGATGTGGCCCTCATCAGCAAACATGTCAAGAGAATTCTTGAGGCTAAGAGAAGAAGAAGCAACAAGCCTTTTGCAAGCAAGAAGCCCTTCTCCAAATCAAGATCAAGCAAAGACAAGAAAGATGAAGTCACTTGCTATGAATGTGGAAAGCAAGAACAAGAAAGATGAAGTCACTTATTATGAGTGTAGAAAGCAAGGATAAGAAAGATGAAGTCACTTGCCATGAGTGTGGAAAGCAAGGACACATCAAGCCAAATTTTCCCAATCACTTGAAGAGGAAGAAGGGAGAGAAAGAAAAGAAAAGGGGCTTCAAAGCTACTTGGGGTGATGCATCCTCATCCTCTAATAATAAGAGTGACAGAGAAGAGGAGGCAAATCTTTGCTTCAGGGACAACTTAGAAGATTCACATGAGGTATGCTCCACTTCTCATTCATGCAATTCTTCTCCTTCTTGTTCATCTTCTCATTCTTTTGGTGATGATGTGTTGGATGATGAGGATGAGCTTTTACAGAATATGCTTTCAAAACTAAATTATTATAAAAACAAGTGCTCAAGCTTAGAAGAAGACCTTAAAAGGTCAAGGAAAGAAATTGCTTCTTTGAAAACTTCCAATGAGGATCTAAAGAGATCATTGGATGAAATTTCCAATGAAAAGCTTTTTAAAGAAAACAATTCTTTAAAAAATGAATTTCAAGATCTTAGGAATTTAATTTCAAGGTTTCACAAAGGGAAAGAGTCTCTCAATACTCTAGTTGTATCTCAAAGACCTCCCCTTATAAGACATGGACTTAGGTTCAGTGGAGCTTCATCTTCCACACCTCAAATGTCTAACAACACAATCTTTGTTAAGGCCACTCAACCTCCAACCATTGAGAGCAACTCTAATAAGATCTTAAAGGATAAAGTACACACTAAACCTCCCGCTCAAAAGAAAGGGAAAGGTACACATGCTCTAAAGGCTAAGCCAAAAGGAACAAGACATACATTCATGTATAGGAAATCAAAACTTAATGAGTCTTGCTTATCCATGTGTAATTGTATGAATCATGTGAGGTCCAAACCTCAAGCAAAAGTAGGTAAAAAGACCAAAACTAACTTTTCACATAATCTCAAGGTCACTTGCCACTATTGCATGGGAGTTGGACATATCAATGTTAAATGCCAAATAAGAAAAATGCATCTTTTCATAGTTGGATCTTCCAAAGCTAACTTCAAAGGACTTAACTTTGTTTAGGTACTTAAAATCAAGTGATTTAATCTTCTTTTGTAGGTGTGTCTTAAATCCACAAGCACAAATCTTTGGCATGTTGATAGTGGATGTTCAAGGCACATGTCGGATGACAAAAGCCTCTTTGTAAATATCAAGAACTATGATGGAGATAAAGTTACATATGGAAATGATGCCAAGGGTAAGGTAATTGGCATCAACCCCATTGATAAGGATTGTAAATCTTTCATTGATGATGTTTTCTTAAGTGTAAGTCAATTGTATGACAATTACTTTTTACTCTAATAGATGCCTTGTCAATGCCCTAGTGAATGAAAATGTGATATTCAAAGGCAAAAGCCAAGGATGGACGAGAAATCCTCAAACAGGGGGCATACCTCCGAAGTGCCAAACCAAAATACATGGGCCTCAGGATCCCAAAGGCTAACGACTATGTGGAGAAAAAAGGAGATCCAAGCTTACATGTAGAGATATCTCAGACTCGCAAGTGGCGTTCTAGTAAAGCCTATGAACTTTTCCTAACCTGCTTCAGTTGAGGGGACAAAAGGTCTCTAGAAATTTTGCTCATGGTAGGAGAAGGAGATAGCTGAGTGGAAGAAGTGGCCCAAGATTGGCCTCACGTAAGCTTTAGGCTGACCTCGCATGAGCTCAACGCCAGAATACATTGATGATGGGCCTTAGGGACAGTTATGGGCAGCAGTTTCGGGCACGCACCCAAGTGTCTTTAGCGACTACAGCATTGTAAGGCTTTTCAACTTAATCGGGAATACGCTAACTAATCACTAAGACTAGCATAAAGATGGGAGTCGCCACACAAGTAATCACTAAGATACTTTTACTAATGAGTGGCATTTTTTAGATTCCACAAGGAAGCTTACGCCATAGAGTTCAAATATGGATTCAAAAACCAACTTCCTTATTTGTGTATATTAGTCTTTAATTTTATTGTTTAACAAATTATTCCCTATAAATGCAAATAATTTATACACAAGCATGCCAAAATAACACAAAATGCACCTAAGTCTAGCCTATTTTAGTCAAACCCATACCACATTATTGTTTATATAGTTTACTAACCAATTATGTGTAAGGTCCATATAGTCTAGCCCAATTACATGTTGATCAGTTTTTAGCCATTGATATGCATTGTGTTATACATGTTTATATGCCCAATTACTTCCATTTTTATGCATAGTTATCTTGTTTTATGCCAGAATCACCTGTGTTTGGGTTCCTTTCATGTTTGAGGCGGTCATTGATGGACATTATCAGTAATGGAGGGAGATACGTGCGAATACAGACCAGAATCCATAAAAATTGAGCAAAGGCTAGCATTTCAAGGTTGAGAACGGCCTGGACTCTGGCCGTGCTGACCCATCAACATTTGACCCTAAAAGATTACCTTTCGGCACGGTTTCCGAGGCCACCACGGTCTCCATCACGGCCCATGGTGGCTCATCACCAGCGAGGCCATGGTCAGGGAGAAGAGGCTGATTTTCGAGACTCAAAGGTCCAGCACGGTTGGACTCCACCCATGCTGACCAGCACGGGCTTGACTACGGCCATACTGAGACATTTATATAGGCAAATTCAATTTATTTTGCTAGGGTTTAGTTTTTTGACTTTAGATCTCACATAGGTGCGCGAACCACCCCTTTTCAGACTTCAATATTTGACTTTGGGAGACTATTTCGCATATTAAAGGACGAATTTCAGTGGTTCAAGAATCACATTGAAGATCAAGAGTGGATTTGGAGTCATTCAAGAGGCAATTCAATTATTCAGATTTGAAGATTTAGGACTGTTCAGCTGACTTGAAGAAGAAGGGTGTACATGTTTTCAATTTTCTTTTTTGTATTTGTTCCTTATTTTGTGTTATTCGTTAGCATAAGTAGCTAGAACTGTTGAATCCATTGGGGTTCCTTTGTCTGTTGGATTGCACTTTATGAGATTTTGATTATCAATGCTTGTATTCTTCTTGCTTTTAGTATTAATAAGATATCATATATTCATGAGACGTTGTGAACTGTGTTGCTCAAATTGCTTTTTGTAATTGAGAAATTCATTTAGTAGTTGGAAAGTTGAATAGCAAGAACTGATTAATGATCACTTAGAGATAAGGGTAATTAACTAGCCAGATTAAGAATACAACTCTTAATAGCAGTAGATTAATCTTAAAGCTAACCTAAAATCAATCGCAGGAAGAGATTCCGTCGTTTAGGTTCTTAGGTTTAGGAATTCGCTGTTGTCGAGAGGGAACTGGAATTCAATCTAATTTCTACCTTCACTAAAATCCAACTAGCTTAGGTCCCTTTGGGTTTTCTTTCTTTTCTTGTTTGTTTCACTAAATCTTTGCAGATTGCTTGACATTTAGCTGATCATTTAACTTGTATCTAATCATAGAATAACAACTTTGTCAATTTTATTTAAGGTTAGATAACATAAGACGTTGGAGTAGTTATAGGATCACCATTTCCTGAGAATACAACCTTGATACTTGCATTAGTGCTAGTCTACATTGATAGGTTCACTGCCTTAGATTGTAGCTACATAAATAGCCCATCAAGTTTTTGGCGCTGTTGCCGGGGAATTTTTATGTAAACTAGAGTGAATTTGTGTTTATGTTACTCTAGTCATTTTTGTTTTCTGTCTTTTGATTTTTTTTAATTATTTTTTATTCTTCTATTCATTTCTGTGTTCTTTGGTTGCTGCCTCTTAATTTTAGGTAGTTTATGACCAGGAGCTCTAATCCTACCACTGTAGATCCTCTTACTGAACCAGAGCGATCCTTCCATCTTTTGAGGAAGTGTATGCAAGAAGAAGAGGAAGCGCAGATATAGATTGAAGCCCATGCGAATAGACCAGTAGAGATAGGAGACAACAACAATAACCAGGCTGCGGATGAAAATAGAACAATGTACGAGTTTGGTGAATCCTCTCTTGCATGGACACAGACGAGTATAGTGCGACCACCTGTGGTAGCCAACAACTTTGAGATAAAGCCGAACGTGATACAAATGGTCCAGAATAGTGTGCAATTTGGGGGACTGCCGAGCGAGGACCCAAACACTCACATAGCCAACTTCGTGGAGATTTGTGATACCTTCAAGATAAATGGAATGACCGATGATGCCATTCGGTTGAGACTGTTTCCTTTTTTCCTTGAGGGACCGAGTGAAGAGATGGTTGCAATCATTCCTAGCCAACACTATTACAACATGGAGTTCTTTGGTTGAAATTTTTTTATATAAGTACTTTCCTCCTGCTAAAATTGCTAAATTGAGAAATGACATATCTTCTTTTGTGCAGTTCGATGACGAGAGTATGTATGATGCCTAGGAAAGATACAAGGACTTGCTTCGATGTTGCCCGTATCACGGATTACCAGTATGGATGCAGGTTTAGACTTTCTATAGCGGTTTGAACCTCGGTACCAGGCAGATGGTAGATGTTGCAGCAGGTGGGGCCCTGAACAGTAAGACGCCGGAGCATACGCAAAATCTGATAGAGGAGATGGCTATGAACAACTACCAGCGACAATCCTCTAGGAGTCAGCCAGTCAAGCAGGGAGTGGTCAACCAGCTATATTCCACAGCAGCCTTGGTAGCTCAGGTGGAGCTTCTGACCAAGAAAATAGACCAACTTCAGATGCCGGTTCATGCAGCATAGATAAGCTATGAGTTTTGTGGTAGCCCGCACTACAGTGCAAACTGTAATGCGGGAGGTATTTTTGCTTCACCTTCCACTTCTTTTCCTTCTTCATCCTCTATTATTTCTGTTGACCTTGAACATGTAGACTATATGGGTAATGTACCTAGACAGTAGAACAATCCATACAGCAATACATACAACCCCGGTTGGCACAATCATCCCAACTTCAGTTGGAGGAATAACAATGCCCAGGGACCACCTGGCTTTCAAAGATTGCATCAGCAACAGCCCCAGCCGCAAGCTGGTCCATCCCAATTACCTCCACCTCAGGAGAAGAAGCCCAATCTCGAGGAGTTATTGATGAAATTTGTGTCCTCTAATGACAATAGATTTCAACAGAGGGACAGTAAACTTAGGAATCAGCAGGCCTCCATTCAGAATTTGGAGAACCAGATAGGCTAGATTTATAAAATTTTGGCTAAGAGACAATCAGGGACACTCCCCAGCACTACAGAGTCTAACCCGAGGGAGCACTGCAAGCCTATCACCTTGCGATCAGGTAGGCGGTTATCTAGTTCCTTACCTATAGCTGATAATGATGATGTTGTTGTGCAGGATGAGCCTGCCAGGAAAGAGCCAGAGCCTAAGAAGATAGAGCCTGTGAGAGCTGAGGACAAGAAGAAGAGTCCAGTGGGAGAGCACCAACCACCTATCCTATATACTGCTCGACTGAGGCAGGAAAAGGTTGACTAGCAATTCGGTAAGTTTCTAGACCTTTTTAAACAACTGCGCATTAACCTTCCTTTTGTTGAGGCTATTTCGCCGATGCCAAAGTACGCGAAATTTTTGAAGGAGATATTAAGTAACAAGATTAAATTGGAGGAATTGGGATTGGTGACCCTAAATGAGGAGTGCTCCACCATTCTGCTAAACAAGCTGCCTATTAAGAGGTGTGATCCAGGGAGTTTCACTGTACCCTGTATCATTGGTGAATTACCTACTAATGATGCTTTAGCTGACTTAGGAGCTAGTATTAACTTAATGCCCACTAGTTTGTTTAATAGACTTGGTTTGAGTGAGCCTAAACCCACTAGGATGAGGATTTAGTTTTTCGATAGGACTATTAAGATTCCTAGGGGTATAGTTGAGGATGTACTTGTTAAGGTAGACAAATTCATATTTCCTATTGATTTGATTTTCATGGATATTGAGGGTGAGAGTGCTATGCCACTGATCTTAGGTAGACCTTTCCTTACTACATCGTTTGCTTTCTTGTCTTGGTTATTTTAGTTATCAATTACTAGTGCATCTCCCTTAGAACTTAGCTTGTAGCTATTAGTTAGTTTAGAAATTATTTAACATTCATTTTAGGCTAATATAATAAAGAACAAAGGAGTAACTCTGGGCTTTCACTTTCCCGAGGAATACGACCTTGATACTCACCATTAGTGCTAGACTGCATCGATAGGTACACTGCCTTAGATTGTAGCTAACACAAATAGCACACATCAAGTTTTTGGCGCCGTTGCCGGGGAATGTTTGAAAACTAGAGTGAAATTTGCTATTTGTTAATTTAGCCATTTTTTATTTTTTTTATTTCTGTTTTATTTGTACATATTTATTTAGTTAAGTTTATGATTCATATAGTGGATGATAAGGAGGTTCAATGCTAAACTCTTTGTATGACACGTTGGAAAATGGGATCAGGAACCAAGAGAGTGCTAAAAATTGGAATACCCGTGCATCTTTAGAAGCTCGAGTGGAATCGTTTTGCAGGGCTACCGATCAACTCTCCACTCCTATCCTTTCATCTCAAGTTTTTTGTGAATTTTGTTGCGGTTTACATTTGAGTAATGATTGTCCATTATATAGTGATGTTGCTCATTGTTCTTATAACTATGAACAGGTGAATTATACGGGAAGTTGGCCAAATGACTCGTATGGAAGCACCTAGAATCAAGAGTTGAGCATTCATTCACCCTTTGGGTGGAGCTTATATGGCCAAGAACCGCCAGAATTTCAGCAGCCTAATCTTGCACCTTCAACTCAAGATGAAGAGTTAGTGTCGGAGGAGCTGATGATGAGGTTCATTACAAGTCTTGATGATAGATTCCAACAAACAGAGAGGGTACTTGAAAGTCAACAAGCCTCCATTAAGAACATAGAGAGGGTACTTGATAGTCAACAAGAACGTACAGTTGATGATGCTGAGTTGCAGTTAGAGGAATTTTTGGCGAATTTTCCATAAGTCCCTTCGATAATGGAAGATGAGCACGAGTTATCCAATGAACAAGTCTTGGAGGAGCTCGAGTTTCTTCTAGCAAGTGAACCAAGCCAAGGACTGGAGAAAACCATCGAGGTTCCTGAAGAAATTGCCCAACTGTCGACCCTTCCAATTGGTGAAACTTCAGCTTTCAAATTGGAAAAGCCCCTAGAGCATCATGGCTACGTGCAATTATACGAGGAGCAAGTCTTGCCCATCATATTGGCAGCTTGCTTGACAGTCGGGAAGAGGAAATTGACGATTATCCCTCTAAGCGGATACTTGAAGACATTTCCTTGGAAGAAGGATGGATGGTCGTCGATCACGCCCGTTTGCTTTTCATCATGAGTCCAGCTAAGAAGACTCATCACATAAAAAAGAAGCGCTTTTGGGAGGCACCCCAATTTTTATCTTTAATCTCTAATATTTTAACCTTTTGTTTTGAGATATTTTATTAGTTTTAGTTTTCATATTTTATTTAATTTTTGTTTTAGTTTCGATTTTAAGTCTTTATTTTATTATTTGCAGCCACTCCTCTACCACAGACTAATCAACGCCCTGATATCTCTAATGATGTACCTCTTTTCACTCTGAAGCCATAGTCAGGGCAGTATTAGTTCTTTTTCCTTTTTCATTTCTTATATATTTTGTACACTGGGGACAGTGTGTCCTTCAAGTGTGGGGTGGGTGATATTTATCCTATCTCAGTTATTTGTTTATTCTTTGTGCAATTTTTTGTAAAATTTTAAAAAATTTCTCACTTTGTTTCGATGCTCTTATTGTTGACTTGCTTTTGAAATCCTGTTTATGTCCATGTGATCGGGTAAAACCGATAGTGTTGAGTTTTGCAGAAGAATGTAAGATAATTAGTTTGAGTTTTGCACTAAGTTGCTTTGGTTTATTTAATTTTATTTTGATGATTTTTGTTTGGAACCTACTCAAAAGCACACTTGTGAGAAATTGAGCCTAAATTGTAAGCATACACTTTATATGCTTGTATTTATTTCTTGTTGAGAGTGCCAATTACTGTCTTTACTTTTAGAACTTGCTCGGCAATGCTTATGAGGGCCACAAGGAGAGTTTAACACTTTGGTATGATAGAGGCACTTAGGTTTTTCATTCTAGCCAAATAGCCTTCATTCATTTATTGATTATGTAGATAACCCCTTCTTTTACCATTTTTTTTATTATATTCCATTACCACTTAGTTTTATTCTGCTTTGGGTTATGATTTTGCACATGAGTTATTTTTATTGGGAATTTTTGTCTCGGGAATAGTGTGGAATCTTATAGCAGCTTTCTTCAATCCAAAAGTAATTCACTCTATTATGTGAATGTTCTTCCTTTATGAAAAAAAAAAGAAAAAAAGAAAAAAAGAAGAAGAAAAGAAAACAAATAGAAGAATAAGAGAGAAAGGTGATGAAAAGAAAGAAAGTAAGTGAGCTAAACATTTTGACTTGATTCCTATTTCCCACCTTAGACTATTGTCCATTGTTTACCCCTTGTGATCATTTTGACTTGTGTGCATGTCATGTATTTCATTGCAGAACACCATAGGTTCAACTCTGACCAAATTTACCTACCCCTACCTAATCCCCATTACAACCCTTATAAAGACCTCTTGACATAGTTGTTGACTCTCCATAAGTGGTAAAAGTAGGATTTAAGAGCAAGCATATAGTAAGTAAGGCAGTAGTTAATGCATTGAGCGATTAAATACTACCCTTTAAACACTTTGAGTGATTTAGAGTGAATCTGATGAGGAGTTGGTTCTGAATAATTTTGTTAAGACAGTATTTCGCGAATTATTGGCATCTTGGTTGCGATACTTGAATTGATTGCTTCGTTTCTTTTTGTTTGACTTACGCTTGTTTAGGATATGTGGAGGAGCTCTCTAGCTTGTCTGTCAGTTTAAGTATTGTTTCTTAGTGGTTTATTTTCCTTATTTTACTTTTGATTGCTTGAGGACAAGCAATGAGCTAAGTGTGGGGTTATTTGATGTGTGTAAAATACACGCATCTAAACGGGGTTTTTAAGATTGATTTTATAGACATTTGGATGTGAATTGGTCCCAACACTCACCCCATGAGTCTGTTTGTGTGCATTAGGTCCAAAAGAAGTCACAGAATGATAAAGGGAAGAATTGGAGCATAATTGGACGTCAAAACTGCCGAAACAAGCTAAGTACGAGCATGAGGAAGCTGAACATGGCCATGTTCCCAACACAGGCACCAACACGGCCGTGTCAAACATCAAAAAAGAAGTAGATCTTATGGTGCACGGCCACAGAGAGTAACACGGCCAGGAACACCAAACCGTGTTCCCAACACGGCCAGTAACATGGTCGTGTTGGCGGCGACAGGGGGAATTAATTAAAAGAATGAAGAGAGGAAAGAAAAAAAGAAGAGCGGGGGAGAACGTCCCAAACCCAAATTTTTCTCTCCGTAAGGGTTTCCTGAGCTGGAACCAAGGGAAAAGGAGATTTGGATCAAGGTTTCAATCGGATTCCCTTTAAAGATCGAAGATTGGGCGAGGTTCGTTGATTGGTTTTCAAATCGAGCAAGAGGAACAAGGATCGATTCAAGATTGAGCAAGAGGAATTGGGGTTGTTTACTCTCATCCAAGGGTGTAATCGGGTTTTCTCTACCTTTGCTCATTGTTGTAATTGAATTCTTGTGTATTTTGATAATGAACATGATTAGCTAGATTGATTAAATCCATTGGGATTTCTTTACTATGTTGGCTTGATATTATATTGTTGGATTGTTTGGGTTAGTTTTGTATTCTTCTTGCTTTCAGTATTAATAAGATAATCATTATTCATGAGACGTTGTGAATTGTGTGTTTAGATTGCTTTGTGTGATTGAGAAGTCCATTTGGCATTTGGAATTTTGAATAGCAAGAACTGGTTAATAATCGCTTAGAGATAAGGATAATTAACTAGCCGAATTAAGAATTAACAAAGCTTAATAGAGGCGGATTAAAGCTTAATGCTAATTTAAGAATCAATCGTTAGGAAGAGATTCCAACTTTAGGTTATTAGATTTAGGAATTCGGTTATCGAGAGAGAGAAACCGAATTCGGTTAAGAATTCGTCCATGGTAGCATAATTAGACTCACCAATCCTTTATCTTTTGTTTGATTGCCAATTGGTTTAGGTTCCCTTTGGGTTTGCTTTCTTGTCTTGGTTATTTTAGTTATCAATTACTCGTGCATCTCCCTTAGAACTTAGCTTGTAGCTATTAGGTAGTTTAGAAATTATTTAACATTCATTTTAGGTTAATATAACAAAGAACAAAGGAGTAACTCTGGGCTTTCACTTTCTCGAGGAATACGACCTTGATACTCGTGATTAGTGCTAGACTGCATCGATAGGTATACTGCCTTAGATTGTAGCTAACACAGATAGCACACATCAGTAGATGACGAGACTATCACCTTTGACTTAGTGACTTTCATGAGATATTCCCTAGACCATGATGATATTGTATTTTTTATGGATGTCCTGGATGATGTTGTTGAGTCTCATATGCAGGAGATTTTGCTTAATGATCCTTTGCAGGTTGCATTGCAGGGAGATGAGAAGGAGTTGTCCAACGAGCAAGTGTTGGAACAACTCGCTTGTTTGCTGGCTTGTGAGCCCAACCGTTCTACTGACCCGTTTGTTTCTCTTGATAGGTCAGATGTGCAGAAGGTGAAACCTTCAATTGAGGACCCCCTACTCCTAGAGTTGAAGGAACTACCCAAGCACCTGAGTTTTGCCTACTTGGATGAGGTAAAGAGGCTGCCAGTTATTTTTGCAGCAGACTTGACTCCTGAGGAGAGGGAGATGACGTTATTGTCTCTTAGGAAGTACCCCACGGCCTTAGCATATAAAATTGCGGACATCCCTGGAATCAACCCCAGTTTTTGTTGGCACAAGATACTAATGGAGGATAGTTTCAGGCTAGTGGTGCAGCCACAAAGATGACTTAACCCGAACATAAAGGAGGTGGTGAAAAATGAGGTAATTAAACTTCTTGATTCAGATTTGATTATCCCATATCTGATAGCTCGTGGGTGAGTCCTGTACAAGTTATGCCAAAGAAAGGAGGGATGACTATAACAAAGAATGAGAAGGACGAGTTGATAGCAATAAGGACGGTAATAGTTTTCGGGTTTGCATCGATTACAAGAGGCTAAATGATGCAACCTGGAAGGACTACTTTCCCCTTCCATTTATTAATCAGATGCTTGAGCGTTTATCGAGCCATATGTTTTACTATTTTCTTGATGGTTCTTCAGGTTATTTCCAAATACCAATCGCACTTGAGGACCAGGAGAAGACAACCTTTACTTTCCCCTATGGGATGTTTGTATAACAGAGGATGCCATTTGGTTTATGCAATGCACCTGCCACTTTTCAAAGATGTATGATGGCAATTTTCCACGATATGATTGAGGAGTCTATGGAGGTTTTCATGGATGACTTCTCAGTGTTTGGTAACTCTTTCTCACACTATTTGTCTAATTTAGAGCGCATGCTTGCATGATGTGTTGAGGCAAATTTTGTTCTTAATTAGGAAAAATGTCATTTTATGGTGAGAGAAGGTATTGTGTTGGGGCATAAGATTTCACAGCGGGGATGGAGGTAGATAGAGCTAAGGTATAGACCATATTGAAATTGCCACCCATTAGTTCTATTAAGGTTGTTAGGAGCTTCCTCGGGCATACTGACTTTTATGGGAGATTCATTAAGGATTTTTCTAAGATAGCTAGGCCTCTTACTCAATTGCTTGTTAAGGATGTACATTTTGTGTTTGATTCGGATTGGCTACAGGCTTTTGAGTTATTAAAAAAGCTACTAACCACAGCTCCTATCATGGTTTCACCTGATTGGAGGCTGCCCTTTGAACTTATATGCTATGCTAATGACTATGCAGGTGGAGCTATTCTTGGACAACGGGTTGAGAAGAAGTTCCAACCTATCTATTATGCTAGCAAGATACTGATAGATGCCTAAGAGACTATACTACCACTGAGAATGAGCTGTTAGCTGTGGTTTATGCCTTCAACAAGTTCCGTTCAAACCTTGTGCTATCAAAGACCATCGTCTATACAGACCCTTCGGAATTGAGGTACTTGTTCGAAAAGAATGATGCTAAACCAAGACTGATTAGATGGATTTTACTCTTGCGGGAGTTTGATATAGAAATCAAGGATAAAAAGGGCACTGAAAACTTGGCAGCGGATCACTTATCGAGGTTGGAGAACTCGAGCTTGCCGACACTTGATGAGAGAGCCATTGATGATAGTTTCCCTGATGAGCATTTATTTTCATTGCAGGTATACATCGATTCCCCTTGGTTTTTGGATTATGCAAATTATTTGGTTGCAAGGGTCCTACCAAAGGGTATGACATATCAATAAAAGAAGAAAGTCTTTACTGACTTGAAATACTACATTTGGGAAAACCCCTTTCTGTTTCGTGTTTATGCAGATCAAGTGATTTGGCGATGTGTATATGGGGAGGAAACTCTCAAAATCCTTAAGCATTGCTATGAGAGACCAACTGGAGGCCATCAGGCGGTCAATCATACAGCTAGGAAGGTGTTGGATGCGGGATTCTACTAGCCTACGATCTTTCAGGATGCGAGAGCCTTTGTCCAAGTTTGTGATGCATGCCAGCGGTCAGGTAACATCTCTTCCCATGATGAGATGCCTCAGACTAGTATACAAGTTGTTGAGATTTTTGATGTTTGGGGCATCGACTTCATGGGACCCTTTCCTTCTTCTTATGGAAATAAGTACATACTTGTGGCTGTTGAGTATTTTTCTAAGTGGCCAGAGGCACAAGCCTTTCCCATTGATGATGCCAGGGTAGTTGCTAGGTTCCTCAGTAAATTAGTTGCTAGGTTTGGTACACCTAAAGCATTGATTAGTACAGGAAGGCCCATTTTTGTAATACCTAACAAGGGAAAGTACTTAAACGCTATGGGGTCACACATCGGTTCTCTAGACCCTATCACCCACAAACTAGTGGGCAAGTGGAGGTAACTAATAAAGGTTTAAAATGCATTCTAGAGAGAACCATGGGGACTAGTAGGAACAATTGTGCTGCTAAGTTAGATGATGCATTATAGGCTTTTAGAACAGCCTATAGGACTTTTATTGGTTTTACACCATATAGGCTAGTTTATTGTAAGACGTCTCATCTACCTATTGAATTGGACACAGGGCTTTTTGGGCTTTGAAATCATGCAATTTTAGTATTGATTCTACAAGTAAAGAAAGACGACAGCTAGATGAGTTAGAGGAGTGGCGTCAGCAAGCTTGTGACAACTCCCTAATTTATAAAGCTAGGACGAAGAAGTGGCACGATTAATGACTGAAAGGCTCGAAAGAGTTCAAAGTTGGAGACAGGGTTCTTTTATATAACTCACGTCTTCGGTTGTTTACAAGTAAGCTGAAGAGCTGATGGTCAGGACCGTTCGTAGTCAAGCAAGTCTTTCAATATGGCACAACGGAGCTACATCATCCGGAGAAGGGAGACTTCAAGGTTAATGGGCATAGGCTGAAGCACTATCACAAGAACTAACTAGAAGCTGAGGAGCGAGTGAACATGGTGCTTTTCCCGCAAGATTGGTCTGGTTTTAAGTCCAGCTAAAAGACTCAACCAAAAAAAAGCGCCTTTGGGAGGCATTCCCATATTTAGCTTTATATCTTTTTTATCAATCGTTTGCATGTTTGGTGGTAGTTAGAGCACTTGCTTAATTACTAAACTTAATTATTTAAAGCTAGGTTTTTAATAACTTAAGTCAGATTTTTAGTGATTGGTGAATATTAGCTTCATTGTTTGATACATATTTACTTGAATTATAGCCTGAATGTGTATGTATGTGTGTTGAATGCAGGCAGGGAGTTGGGCAGTTCGAGATGTCGAACTTGGAGGTTCAGTACGATCGGAGTAAAGGCCCTGCTGAAGAAGGACAAGGAAAAGCTTGGATTTTAATGGTTCACCACGGCTTTCGTGGGCATCACGGGTTGCAACACTAGGTCGTGCTGATCAGCACGGCCGGAGTCCAACCCGTGATGATTGTGCAAGTAGAAGATTTTGGGAATGGTTATCCACCACGGTTTTTGAAGGCACCACGAGCTGTAACACCAGGCCGTGCTGATCAGCACCGCCTACCCTTGCCCATGCTGAATATGCACGTGGAGCGGCTTGGAAATGGTTGTCCACCACGGCTTCTGAAGGCACCATGGGCAGTAACAGCAGGTTGTGCTGATCAGCACGGCCACGCCCTTACCCGTGTTGAATATGCACGTAGTAGGCACTTCAAGCTTTAGCACGGGCCGAGTCCAGGCCGTGCTAACCAGCACGGCCATGCCTTCGCTCGTGTTGACCCCCGTGACTATAAATAAGGGCCATTTCTAACCTCTTACAAGTTTCCCTCACTAAGTTTTAAGGTGCTTTCCTTCTTTTTCTCAATTTTCTTACCTGTCACGGCAATTTCAAGTAATTTTCTTCGCCTTTTGCCTTTTTATTTGGTTAAGTTTGAGTTCTTTATGTATTTTTTTATTATTTAGGAAATTTTGCTATCCTCAAGTATTTTGGTATGCAATTTTTGTTATCTTATATATTATTTGCATCACTTCCTTTTAATTGCTAGTATTTTGTCAATATTTATTGCTTTGATTGGTTTATTTTTATTTTTATTTTTATTTACACTGCTCGAGTTTGATTTAGATTATAATTAGCTCAGATTAGTTGTTCTATTTGTATGATTTTAATAATGACATGCTAAGTGTGGAGTTCGGGAGTATTAAAGTTAATTTATGGTATTTTATTTTGATAAATTCATAGCATAAATTCTCTTTATTTGGTGATTAATATTGTGGGTTGGAATGCCATTGGGCATTAGTTTTCTGCAGGAAATTAAGGCTTTAGTCTTAGTGTTATGCCTAAAGTTTTATGTTAATCAATTTCTAGCCGTTATGCTGCTAAATTCTCGGTGGAATTTGTGTTAACTTGATTACTTGTTCGATTACTAATGATTGATTTTATTAGGCAATATGAGGGACCGAGATCAAGCCTGTTGCTAGCAACCATAATGCGTCGCTACTAGCAAGCGCTCATGTGGTGAGGGAACTTCTTCTTCTACTTCACTTTCACCTGGGCAACCACCAGCACCAGCACCCCACCACAACAAGAGTTAGTTCGAGTAAGAAGAATAGCAGCTGCAAATCCACCTGCACCTGCTCGACTTCGCTTATGGACATTTCAAAATGCTGATAACGAGACCTGCTTCTAAGTCTGAGATGGAAGCAAGTAATGGTCGGACGATGCATTGATTTTGTATCCCTAGAGAGAGTTGGATTGGCTCAGGATGTTCGTGCACTATTTGACACACTACCTTACGCACGCTTCTTCGACATCATTGAGCCTACCTACCGCGAGCTCACCATTGAATTTCTAAGCACCTTCTTCCTACTGACGGATCCTGGCGGCATCGACGATGCGGTTACTTTAGACTCGGAGGAAGGGAGTTCTCAATGTCAGTTCCGCAGTTTATGATGCACTTGGGTTTATGGACTGAGCAGGAGATCTCAGGAAAGAAATATCAGGGATGCATCTCCGTCCACCCTATCTCGTACAACACCATGTGGGATTTAATCATACTCAGGCTAGAACCGTACTATCTCAGCAGGTCTAAGGCGTCTAGCCTTCCAGATCATCTCCGCTATCTTCATGCACTTCTAGCTTACACTATTACAGGCCAAGGAGATAGTTTTAAAGCGGTCACACAGACCGATGTATTCATTTTTTGGGCTATGTAACACCGTAAGAAGCTTGACATAGGGTATTTGTTTATTCGTCAAGTCCGTTCCTTCATAGTCGACGCCCAGAAGAAAATGCATTGCTGTTTTGGCTCATATGTGACTAGATTTGCCAAGAGATTGGATGTACTAGAGGACTATCTAGCCGAGCTTTCTCAGATTGGCGATATTTAGACAAATGATCACGGCCACTCGACACCTACATGGGATTGAGTACAAGCTCGTCAGTGCAATAGTTAGGGAGGCTAGAGAGGCAGCAGCTCGAGGAGCTCAAGACCCTACTGCTGAGACTCCAGGTGTTAGGATTCCTAACCCAGCTAGAGTATTTATACCTACATCTAGAGCTTCCTCTTCTTACTCTGCAGGGACATCGAGTGCTCAGATTAGTGCTTTGGCTGACCGACTAGATCGAGTTTATGATTTACATCAGTAGCACTATACTGAGTTTGTGCAGCACAGGAAGGAGTTTGGGCAGTTTCAAGATGAGAGTAGGGCACAGTTCCAGGGGTTAAATGATATACTGCAGCAGCTTATGCATGGATTGGATAGGCAGGACACCCAGACGGACCTCATGGCGGAGCAGATACAAAAGATGGTAGATTCCAGAGCACAATCTTAGCGACTCATTGATGACATGGAGTTTGATTTAGCAGGTTGTTTCATGGATCCTGTGCCACTACCACCACCGCCTCCTTCAATGCCTTCCCCTACTCCTCACCCTCCAGCCAATCTAGCCAGTGAGGATGTGCCTCCGGCAGACTACCAGCAGTGAAAAATTTATGTTCTATTTGTTTTCCTTTTCCTTTTTATTTTCTTTCTTTATTTTTTATTTTATTTTCGTTTCTTTTGCATTTTTATTTTATTTTATTTTCTTTCCTTTTTCTTTCATTTTATGTTATTTTAGTTGAACACTTTTTCTTGCCCTTATGCTATGTACATTTAATATGATCTTCATTATTCTTATGTGCTAGCTGTGTTATATACCCACTTTTTCTAATACTGGGGGCAGTGTTCTATTCAAGTGTGGGGTGGGAATCTATGGTTTTATTATCCCTTGATTGTATTTATTCGCATATGTTGTGTTTAAGCAATGATAATTGACTACTCTTAGGATGTTAGGACCTAGGTTCTTCATGTCGTTTAAGCTTAATTTGTTCTTTTGTAATTAATGATTTAATTCACACACTTGTAATTGATTGTCCCTCTCGACTTTTGTTCTTGGAAAGCAATTTCACTGTATTCAATATGTCACTTTGGCCGAGTTAAACCGTTGTTGCTCGAGTTCTTTGCAAATTTTCAGCCTTTATCTTTGAACTTTGATTATGCCAATCTCTTATACAATTTATATTATGATTCAATTGATAAGTCTGGGAACCAATTGCAAATTCTAGCCACTTCAAACGTGAGTTTTTGAACTAAAATTTGAGCATCCATTGCAAATTATGCTCATGATTTTTCTTGTTTGAGTGTGCGATGTACTCAATTTTGTTTCTAGAACTTGCTCTATAATACTTGTTGAGGTTACATGAATTTTTGAATACCATTAAATGATTTGGGCAACTTAGGATTCACCACATCTAGCTAAAAACCTACCCTTTGTCTCCATTAGTCAGCTAGTTTTTAGCCTTAACCTTTTCTTCATGATTTACACCTATACGCTATATTTATACCATTCTCTACATTTATCTTTTCTTTCACCCTATATACTAAATAATTATGTGTTATGCTTCTTCTTTTATGAAATCATAGTGCCTAATTTTGTTATAAATTCACTTAGTCTTTTTAATCATTCTTTGATGCTCCCTTTAATCCAAATTGTATAACCATTCTCGTTGTTTGTGTCATTAACCATGCAACCCCTGTGTAAGCTGCTGTGGCATATATATATATATAATAATTTTATTGTGCTTCTTTCTTAGCTCTTTTCTCTTTTGGATTCAATTCTTTTGAGCATCCTCTACTTCAAATAAGGCTTAGTGATTA
Source organism: Ricinus communis (assembly GCF_019578655.1). Taxonomy (NCBI): domain Eukaryota; kingdom Viridiplantae; phylum Streptophyta; class Magnoliopsida; order Malpighiales; family Euphorbiaceae; genus Ricinus; species Ricinus communis. The sequence continues at coordinate 14,492,144 of NC_063256.1, read as the reverse complement.
CTTTTGTTGATTTGGCATTCAGCTCCTGAAGCATTTCATTCTAAATAATTACATGATTTTTCAATATACTTTACACTTCTATCCAAGTTTTCTTACCTTTACCTTAGCCACATTTCAACCCTTGTAAAGACCCTTTGATTTTGGTATTCATTTATTCGCAGTAGCGAAGATGGGGTTTATGAGCAAGCTTATGGTAAACAGGTTTTATGCAGCTGCATTGAGGGAATCCTCTTGTTTACCTGTAAACACTGTGAGTGATTTGAGAGATCCCTGTGAGGCAGTGGTTCCTAGTCTTTAATGCTGAGTTATTATATAAGTTGTACTTCGAGATGGTATTATTATAATTCTTCTTTGAAGGTGTATGATTCGTTTAGCTCCTTGAGTTTCATTCTTTATATGTTGAATAAGGTTAAGTTGTGAGCCTTAGAATAGATTTTGAGGGGTGATTGTTGCTTGCATATGTATTGAGTTATTGATTGCTTAAGGACAAGCAAAAGCTTAAGTGTGGGGTGATTTGATATGCATTATGTTACACATGTTTATATGCCCAATTACTTCCATTTTCTTGCATAGTTATCTTGTTTTATGCCAGAATCACTTGTGTTTTGGTTCCTTTCATGTTTCATGTGATCATTGATGGACATTTCAGTAATGGAGGGAGATACGTGCAAATACGGACCAAAATCCATCAAAATTGAGCAAAGGCTAGCATTTCAAGGTTGAACACGACCTGGACTCTAGGCGTGTTGAACCATCGACATTTGATCCTAAAAGATGACCTTTCGACATGGTTTTCGAGGCCACCACTGTCTCCATCACGGCCCGTGGTGGCTCAGCACCAGCGAGGGCATAGTCAAGGAGAAGTGGCTGATTTTTGGGACTCGAAGGTCCAGCACGGCTTGGACTCCACTTGTGCTAACCAACACGAGCTTGACCACAGCCGTGCTAAGACATTTATATAGGCAAATCTGATTTATTTTGCTAGGATTCAATTTTTTGACTTTAGATCTCATATACGCGCATGAGCCACCCCTTTTTAGACTTCGATATTCAACTTTGGGAGACTATTTCGCATATTAAAGGATGGGTTTCAGTGGTTCAAGCATGATGTGCAAATCATTCGTCTGACTTGGGTATAGGGGCGAAAGACTAATCGAACCATCTAGTAGCTGGTTCCCTCCGAAGTTTCCCTCAAGATAGCTGGAGCTCGGGATGAATTCTATCGGGTAAAGCCAATGATTAGAGGCATCAGGGGCGCAACGCCCTCGACCTATTCTCAAACTTTAAATAGGTAGGATGGCGCGGCTGCTTCGTTGAGCTGGGCCACGGAATCGAGAGCTCAAAGTGGGCCATTTTTGGTAAGCAGAACTGGCGATGTGGGATGAACAGGAAGCCGGGTTACAGTGCCCAACTGCGCGCTAACCGAGAACCCACAAAGGGTGTTGGTCGATTAACCTAGAACTCACAGCAGGACGGTGGTCATGGAAGTCGAAATCCGCTAAGGAGTGTGTAACAACTTACCTGCCGAATCAACTAGCTCCGAAAATGGATGGCACTTAAGAGCGTGACCTATACCCAGCCGTCGGGGCAAGAGCCAAGCCTCGATAAGTAGGAGGGCGCGGCGGTCGCTGCAAAACCGAGGGCGTGAGGCAGGGCAGAGCGGCCATTGGTGCAGATCTTCGTGGTAGTAGCAAATATTCAAATGAGAACTTTGAAGGCCGAAGAGGGGAAAGGTTCCATGTGAACGGCACTTGCACATGGGTTAGTAGATCCTAAGAGACGGGGGAAGCCCATCCGACAGCACATCCGCGTGCGAACTTTGAAAGTGAATCAGGTTAAAATTCCCGAACCGGGACGTGGCGGCTGGCGACAATGTTAGGGAGTCCGGAGACGTCGGCTGGGGCCTCGGGAGGAGTTGTCTTTTCTGTTTAATAACCCACCCACCCTGGAAATGACTCAGTCGGAGGTAGGGTCCAGCGGCTGGAAGAGCACCGCCGTCCGCGGTGTGCAGTGCGCCCTCGGCCCATGAAAATTCGGAGGACCGAGGTGCCATCCACGCCGGTCGTACTCATAACCGCATCAGTCTCCAAGGTGAGCGAGCCTCGGTCAATGGAACAATGTAGGCAAGGGAAGTCGATAAAATGGATCGTAACCTCGGAAAAGTTGGCTCGAGGGCTGGGCCGGGGTCCCGCCCCGAACCCGTCGGTGTCGGTGGGTACTCATTGCTCGGTGAGCGAGTCACCGCGTATTGGCCGGGGACTGGAATGGCCTCTTCGGGGCCTTTCCGAGCATTGAACAATCGACTCGGGCCCGAGTACGGACAAGGGGAATTCGATTGTTTAATTAAAATAAAGCATTGCGATGGTCCCTGCGGATGCTCACACAATGTGATTTCTACACAGTGCTCTGAATGTCAAAGTGAAGAAATTCAATCAAGCGCGAGTAAACGGCGGGAGTAACTATGACTCTCTTAAGGTAACCAAATGCCTCGTCATCTAATTAGTGACGTGCATGAATGGATTAATGAGATTCCCATTTGTCACCATCTACTATCCAGTGAAACCACGGCCGAGGAGCGGGCTTGGCGGAATTAACGGGGAAAAAAGACCCTGTTGAGCTTGACTCTAGTCCGACATTGTGAAATGACTTGAGAGGTGCAGGATAAGTGGGAGCCTTAACTGGCGATGGTGAAATACCACTACTTTTAACGTTATTTTACTTATTCCGTGAATCGGAGGGGCTACGCCCCTCTTTTGGACCCAATTTCACTTGACGTCCGAGCGAAAGACATTGTCGGGGTGGGGAGTTTGGGGGCACATCTGTTAAAAGATAACGCGGTGTCCTAAGATCGAGCTCAACAAGAATAGAAATCTCGTGTGGAACAAAGGGTAAAAGCTCGTTTGATTCCGAGTTCCAAAGATGAATCTGAGAACCGTGAAAGCGTGGCCTATCGATCCTTTAGACCTTCGAATTTGGAAGCTAGAGGTGTCGGAAAAGTTACCACAAGGATAAACTGTCTTGTGGCGACCAAGCGTTCATAGCGACGTTGCTTTTGATCCTTGATTCGGCTCTTCCTATCATTATGAAGCGAATTCACCAAGTGTTGGATTGTTCACCCACCAATAGGGAGCGTGGTGGGTTTAGACCGTCGTGAGATAGGTTAGTTTTACCCTACCCGATGATTGTGTCGCAATGGTAATTCAACCTAGTACGAGAGGAACCATTGATTCGCACAATTGGTCATCGCGCTTGGTTGAAAAGCCGGTGTGGAAGCTACCGTCTTGTTGGATTATGATTGAACACCTTTAAGTCGAATCCGGGCCGGAAGCAACATGTTGTCCGGCCGCTCGTTTGCGGACCAGCGGTGAGCCCTCGGCCCCGAGGCGTGTCGTTGGCTAAGCCCTCGCGGCGGACAAGCGCCGCAGGTATGAATTACAATTTGTGAATCCTTTGTATACGACTTAAATACGCAACGCGGTATTGTAAGTGGCAGAGTGGCCTTGCTGCCACGATCCACTGAGATTCAGCCCTTCGTCACTCCGATTCATCCCTCCCCTCCTCCCACACGCAAAATCAAAACCAATTTATTCTTAAAAAAATAGCCCTGAGGTTTCGCGCTCCAAGGTCCATGAATCCCCCAAGTCCCAAGTACCAAAAACCTAAGTAATTCCACAAACTCAGTGGACTTGAGAACACATTTAAGTTCTAGCCAGTGTTGCATGCAAGTCCCCCACACTGCAGCACAAAGGGTTAAGTCTCAAAATCCTAAGTAATTCCACAAACTCAGCGGACTTGAGCACACATCCAAGTTCTATTCTAGCCAGTGCTGCATGCAAGTCCCCCATACTATGGATGCTTAAAAAATCAATTAATTATTTTAAAGTTATTGAGTAAATTAGATAGAAATAGAGGTGTAAGGTGATGATTAGGTGAATATACTGTGATGTTTTAATTCTCTATTTTCAGTTGAGAATCCAAGCCAGATTTCTAATCCATCTTCTTCTTTTTCTTCTTCTTCTTTTTTTTTTTTAAAATAACAATTTATTATTCTTATTAGTAATAAGAAATCAATTAATTATTTCAAAGTTGTTGAGTAAATTACATAGAAATAAAGGTGGGAGGTGATGATTATTTCTCCAAATTATGGAAGCTGAATATATTGAGCGGTTTTTCTCTCAATATATTTTGGGAGTCCAAGCTAGATTTCTCTCTATTTCTGTTTTGTCATACCAAAATTATTTATTTAGAATTTTTCTTTATTGAGTTAAGAGAAAACGGATTTTTAAATTGAAATTCTATCATATGATAGAGAAATAATTAATTAGTTGGAATCACCTAGAATGGGATGGGATGAAAGTGATGATTATTTCCCCAGATGATCGACAATGAACAAACTGAGCATTTTTATTTCTCTTTTTCTTTATTAAAAGAGAATTCAAGTGAGAAAACTGATCCATCTCTCATTCTAATTAAATTGTGTTTAATTCATTTGTATTTGCTATTAGTGGATTTATCATTGGTTTTTAATAAATTATTGAATTAACCAGTTCCTCTTGAGCTTAAATCTGATTTGGGTCTTTAGGTCTAAAGAAATGTGAACTCTAGGGAACCTGTTCCTTTGAAAATTTCTCGAGGAACCACATTATAGGATTGGAGAATCCTTTGAAAATTTCTCGAGGAATCACATTATAGGATTGGAGAATCCTTTGAAAATTTCTCGAGGAACCACATCACACCCTAAGAAACCATTCGGACTAAGAATCACGTGCAATGGCATAAGGGTGTGCTCCGAGCTCCCAGCCAAAAAGTGCATAATTTTGACTATATTCAGCATAAAGGTCCCTAAGCAAGCAACTTCAGTTTGAAACTTTCCCTAGCCCGTACTACGTCGCCGAAAAATCCTGACAAGCCTGTGCTGCGTCGCCGATAAATCCTGACGGGCCTATGCTCACTTGCCGATAAATCCTAACAGGCCGGCTGGCGAGTAGCATCGCAAGCCCACCAGCCACCACTGGCGAGCCAGCTCGCATGCACGGGCCCGTTGCCATAAAATCCTCGCGTGCTAGCCCCCTATTGCCGAGGCAGCGCGCCCATCGGGCCCGTTGGCGAGAATCCTCGCAGTGCGACACCTCTGGCGAGCAGTCTGCCGTCGGCCGATTGGCGAGAATCCTCTGTGCGGCCCCCATTGCCGAGCGGCAACAAGGCGTCCATCGGGCCCATTGGCGAGAATCCACGCACGCCAGGCAGATACATATATGAATAGTAATTAAATAAATAATTAAATATTAAATCACTTAATCAAAACTACTACGTAAAATCTTAGCATGACATATGTAAACAGATATATGATTTTAACTCACAATTCTGACAACCTCCTAGCTCTCTCCGATGCCTTAGGTGGAGCGAGCCGAACTGATGGATTTATCTAATAACGGGAATAATTCAATCAGAAAAAGTAAAACATTTAATAAATAACCCTAGGCCTAGACTCCGAGAATTAACTGTCTAAGAATTTCGACACGATAAATTCTACCGAAAATTCGGCAGAACCTCCCCTAAACACGGACGTCGACCCCTCGTATAACGGGTCTAGAACCTGCCAGAAAAAAATTCAAATTCCAACAATTTATTTAACAGGAGTTAGGTCACCAAGACTTTATTATTTTTTCCGACTCCACCACATATTATAAATCACGATTATTGGCAGACGGTCCGACAATTTATTATTTTAACAAACAAACCTCATATAATTTTTCTAATGCTCAACACAATAATTAAACATATAATTTTTATCAGCAAACTATAAAATCTACGGGCTAGAGAATTACCAAGACTCTTGATCACTCGGTCGACTCGCTTCCAGCTACCGGAGTCCGATCGACGATCCGAATGTGCTTACGGACTCGAAACAACGCGCGGATGATGATCCCAGCACCCGATCTTCCAATCCTACCCCCGATCAACAGGAGAGATTTAGGGACAATCTCGGCCGTCGATTTTTAAACGGAGTCCGATCTTCCGATCCAACCCCCGATCAATAGGAGAGATTTAGGGACGATCTCGGCCGTCGATTTTCAAACGGAGTCCGATCGCTGCGAAACTAGTGCCATTGGAAAGCTTAAGCTGAGGAGAGTCTGGATATGCCCTCCGATCGTCAGAAGCTCAACGGCACCGACAGAAAAAGTGAAAAGTTCGAACTACCCCTATTCTTTTCACCTAGTCGAATTTTGCAATTCCGGCAGCCTCAAGGGGTGGCGATGGTCAGGAAAGGAAGCCCAGAAGTTGCTGATCATTTTGAGCACAGAACCATCAGCAATGATTACCAGAAAGACCACGAATGGCGGCAAGGAAGTTGCGGTTGCCTTTCTCATTTCCGCGCTTCGTAGCCGCTGCTCATTGCCGCTAGCGTGCTCATGGATGCCATGTGCCTCCGGTAGCCGCCACCTCGGTCGGGCGGGGCCTCCTTCTTCCCCCGCCATGGACGGCAGCCGACTCCCCCTCTCTTCTCTCTCCCTGATCCCTCTTCTCCTTTCTTTTTCTTTCTTTCTTTATATCGATATTTGGTCCCTGAATTTTTCTTCTTCACTATTCAGTCCCTCATCTTTTTTAATTACTAACAATTTCGCCTTGCAAAATTTTCATTTAATCCTCTAACTATTTAATTTTGATCAAATGAAAATTATTGAAAATAGAGAATTACTTATTTACCCTTACTTTTAAAAGTAAAATTACCAAAATGCCATTACCGACATATTTAATTACAAAAATACCAACCATACAAATTTTTATTTAAAACCCCAAATTAAAGCAATTATATTTTTAATCCTTATTTCAAAATTAATTATCAATTTAATCCTAACACTTAATTAACTTAATTAATCAATTTACTAACTATTTTCCAATTAAAATCAACACCATTAGCTAATTAAAATTTGCTATTCCCCAATAAATTTTTTTATAAAAATATTATTTACCAATTCTTTCATAACTTTCAAATATAGAATTTAATTCATATACTCATATGGGGAGAAAATTAAGTGGCCAAAAACATAATTTATTGCCCAAGGAATTTACTTAATTAATTTCTTGAAAATCAAACTAATTAGATATAGAAAAATACCTCTCTTATTTTTATCTAGCATTGAAATTCTATTTTAAATCACCCCAATTAAATTAATTAAAAATAAAGTAATATTAATTTAAATAAAAACTCGTTATTAATTATTACTAATATTATTATTATTAAAAGGAAAATTTCCGGGTATTACATTCTTCCCCCCTTAATAAAAATTCATCCTCGAATTTAAAAGAAAGATGCTCACACAAAGACCGAAACTAATGAGAGTAAGAACCTCTCATCTCCAACTCGACTTCTTGGGTACTTTCCTTGGTAGAATAATTCAACCTCAAAACCTTGACTATCAGTAAAACTCAAGAGCAAAGTTGATGAACTTGAGAATCCACGATTATGACTGACTGTGCATCGGAAGTCAAATCTTCACTTACTTCCACACACCGAGGTTGCAACACGAGCGAAAGATCGAAAATATACTTCCTCAATACAGATATACAAAATACCGAATTGACCTGCGAGAAAAATTTGGCGGCAAGTCCAACTTGTATGCCACCTCATCAATCCTGCCGATAATTCCAAGGGTTCCACTCCGTAAGGGCTAACTCACCTTTCTTACCAAACCGCATCACTTCTTGCATACAAGACGCCTTGGAAATACATACTCCCTATTACAAATTCCCACGCGCTCCCACTTCGGGTTCGCATAACTCCTCTGCTTTCTGAAAGCTGTCATCAGCTGCTCGCGAGTAAAAGGAATCTTCTTTGAAATGAATGGTCCAAACCAACTCCAGTCCTGCCAAAATTCAATTAGCCAAATTCTTTCTTAATGACGTGTCCCTTGCACGTACAAAATATCCTTAACATTCACATCACATCATCCACATCACATCATCCATTTAGTTGCGATAACCGATACAAAACCATTCCATCCACTCAGCTGGAATCTAGAAATCTCCTCTATTCCTCTGCAGTCCAACATGGAGCCTACTGCGCCACAAATTCATTCTCACAGCAACTAAGCTTGTCATCCAGAAAATTCCAAGCTAACACAATTTACTTTGAAAGATTTACTTATTTATTTACTTAATAATCATCACTAATAAAAATTATTATTATCTTGAAAATACATTCATAAAATCGTAAAATCTCTAGTCATTTTTTTTATATAAAATTCTACAATATTGCGTATCAGGGTGATGATACCCCTTATCACCAAGGGTTGCAATGCACGATATATGATGCATGCCCTAAAAAAATGAGTTATGGAACTGTGCATGCCTAACAATGAAATTCCATAATGAGTTCTTGCGGGACTGGGCCCAATATTGTATTTAAAATACTTTGTTCTACATAGAAAAATAAATAGTGTTCACTTAAGCTTCTCTGGATTCCGAGCGTCCGAAAAATACACCAACCACAATTCTTATGCTTCTTATAACCACAAAACTCAACCATATATGCTCCGCCTCTGCTCAACTTTCCAAGTACTAACTTCGATTCTTTCCATTAAGGTGATACTTGATGCGATGACGAGGCAGTTTATGGCACGACTGCAACTACACTCTGCACCAATTCTAATTTGCGGCGCCCACCGCCGAAACAACAATCGAAGCACCTAAGGCCGGTCTGCACTAGTCACTTGGATAAACGACAACGAGTCTACCGCCCTTCTAATCTTGCTATCGCTACAGCGCTCATTCTCAATATAGCATCAAAGACAAGCTCACAAGAAAGAGAAAAGATAGACTCTCTAACAGTGAAAGCTGAAACACTAGAGTCAATGAAAACAAACAAGGACAGACTTGATCCTAGCTATGCAGTACCAAGAATCTTAAACTAGGTCGAAGAAAATCTAAACTTAAGCTCTGAGACCAACTTTGTCATGACCCGATCTGTGGGCCCGTGACTGGCACTAGGGAATGGGTAGGCGTAAGGCCACCAAATCCTGTAGTAAGCCTTACTATTCACTAACTCAAACAAAATGCAATTTAGACTCTGTCCATTGGTACTTTTCCACGATTAAACTTTAGCCATTAGATACTACAAATTAAATTCGGTCTGCCAGCATAATTAGGCAAGACCTGAATTTATATAAAATTACAAAATGATAAATATGAAATTTCTACTACGGAGATTCTAGAAATTTTAAAAGATGGACATTCTCGAGCTCCTTCAAGTAGGCCTAAAATTTTATCAAGCTCATAAGTTCCTCAACTAGTGGAGGAGTTTGAATGGTCGGACTCGTTCTATACTTATTCTCCAGTTAAGGTCAAGGATCGGGACACTGGCCTAAGGCGGGAATGTCCACCTCAATGCAGTCATCCTTATCTATCAACCGAGGATGTTTCCCAAGGCTCTAAGAATAGGAAGGACATATTCACTCACGTGTGGCTCATAAATTATACAATATTCTTAAAATAAAATCTTAACTTACAACATTTTTGAGAAAAAAATTTCTTGGCAGTAAAAGTGATATTTTTAGCCTTTTAGAATATTTGTGAAAAATTCCCTCTTTTAAACCAATTCAGCCCAAACTAGAGTTGAATATTGAGCATGTTATTCGCACTCGAAAATAAATTAAATCAACTTATGTTAATTTAATTATTTTTATTAATAATAAAAAAAGAAAAAAATTGCTTTCCACCATCACACTGTTGCTTTTTACCAATGTTGGTCTACCAAATACCATTGCTTGCCATCATAACCACCACTCTCCATCACCATCTACCATTACCTACCTCTGTTCTCCATCTACTAACAAACTTAACAGCTTATATATTACTTCTTATTTTTTATTAACAGCAAAAGAAAAGCAACTTGGAGCTTTAAAATTAATTTGAAACACCCAACAAGTTTACTATATGCAAAATGTTTTTTACATTCAAATTAAACAGAAAAAGGAAAAAGAAAAATTATTATGGCAATTGTTATCAAATCCTTCAAGTTTTATTATCTTTTATCTTTTTTTCAATCTAATTTCTCAAAAAGATTAATTTCTATCAAAAGATCATATAATCAAAAAAATATAACTGGCTAGGTTTTTAAATAAACAAACATAGAGTAATACAAAAAAAAAACCCAATCAATGATCTTAACACCCTCTCTCACCGTTGCCATGTTCTTTTCCAAGAGCTTTAATTAAACCAATATTCAAAATCTGAATATAAATAAGAATCTAGATATGGAAAAAATGATAATCTCTTGGCCAATGATTTGTTTTCATGAATGAATTCAAAAGAAGAAAAAAAAGAAGGAAGAAGAATTTTATAGATGAGGTCTGAGTGTAGTAAGTTAATAAGATGAAAATGAGATAAAATATTTTAATTTTTATTTAGAAAATAAAATAAAGTTGGGTTCACGAAGGATACCAAATAAAGACTTAAAAATTGAAAATATGGAAATGTAAAAGCTTTCACTTAAATATTCAATGCGTGTGGGTTGCAAATAATTGGTTAAGAGTTAATTTGGTCTGAACTATTTAAGTTATGGGTTTATTTATCAAAATGTTCATTTTTTGACTTTTTTTGTTCTTGCAAGACAAGTTGAGGGCCAAAATGAACTTTTATCCAAATAAATTATAATTTATTTGTAATGTGAAATAAAAAAAATTTAGCTTTTAATTTTTTTAAAAGTCATTTACTCATATATTCTGTGGAATATTTCTATTGTTTTTATATTTATTTAAAATAAATTTATAATTTTTTATTAAAATAAATTAATACATATTTAATTTAATCAATAATAAATTGAATGTAAATCTCTTTAGATTATAATAATATTTTTTATTTAAAAATAGTTGTAATACCCGGAATTTTTCTTTAATAATGATAATACTAATAATAATTAATAAATGAGTTTTTATTAAAATTAATTTTACTTTATTTTTATTTGGTTTAAATTGGAATGAATTAAATGGAAATTTTACTAAAATTAATTTTACTTTATTTTTATTTGGTCTAAATTGGAATAAATTAAATGGAAATTTTAATGCTAGACAAATAAGGGAGTTCTTTTCTATATCTAATTTATTTGATTTTTAAAAAATTAATTAAGTAAATTCTTTGAGAAATAAACCATATTTTTGGTTATTCAAATTTCTCCCCCAAATGAATATATATAAATTAAATTCTATATTTGAGAGTTATGGAAGAATTTGTAAAGGATATTTTATACAATAATTTTTGGGGAAAAGAGCATTTTAATTAGCTAATGGTATTAAATTTTAATTGGAAAATATTTAGCAAATTGATTAATTAAATTAATTGTGTGTTAGGATTAAATTGGAAAATTAATTTTGAATAAGGATTAAAGGTATAATTTTATTAAAATGGGGTTTTAATGAAAATTTGTATGTTTGGTATTTTTGTAATTAAATATATTGGCAAGGAAATTTTGGTACTTTTACATTTAAAAGCAAGGGTAAATATGTAATTGTATATTTTCAATAATTCTAATTTGGCCCAAATTAAATAGTTAGGGGCTTAATTGAAAAGCTAAAGAAAAGTTTAGGGGTTAATTGGAATTTCTGCAGGGCGAAATTGTTAGTAGTTAAGAAGTTAAGGGACCAAATGGTAAGGAAGAAAAATGTAGGGACCACAAGTCGATATGGAAGGAAAGAAAGAAGAAAAGAAAGAAGGAAGAAGAAGAAGGGAGAGAGGAAAGCGTCGGGGTCATGGAAGAGAGAAAATGAGGAAGAGTCGGTATCACGTCAGTAAAATGAGGCGTAGTGTAGTGGCGCCGAGCTCGGCTGATGTGGCATTCGGTAGGCATGGGAGAAAGGAAGGCAGCCGAAACTTCCTTTTTTCCGTGCGTGCGTTTCTAGCGTCGGCAGCCGCTGATCCTGGTGGCGATCGACTCCTCTTGGCCTGGGCTTCAGTTTGGCGGTGGCGGTGTCGCAAGTGGTGGCCGGAGTTGGTAGTTGCGGTGGAGAGAGAAAGTGGGTGGCAGCCGATATTTTCTGGCCTTTCCGGCGAGCTTTGGCCGATCTGAGGGCATATCCGAACTCTTTTTAACTCAAGCTTCGCAATGGCACCGGTTTCGTGGCGATCAGACCCCGTTTGAAAATCGACGGTCGAGATCATCCGTAAATATTTCTGGATGATCGGGGGTCGGATCGGAAGATCGACGCAATCCCCTCCTAGCCCAGCCGCCTTGTTGACACTAGGGATTGGGAATGAGCTTCTTGCTTTGCCTCATCGTGAAACCTTGATTCCGGGGAAGGCAGTGAAAGAAATGAACTCTTCTCCAAAAAGGGAAGGGGGCTTGGTCTAGAACCAGGAAAGAGGTTGTCAAGGCAGAATCAGAAGTAGAACCAGAAGTCGAGTTAGAACCTTAAGTCCTTGTTGTCGAAGCAGAACTATAAGTCTTCTTGGTTCAAGAGCCAGAACTCGAAGGCTAATTCGGCACACCTGCTCTAAAGCCCTACTCATTAGTGGGATTGGGTATCTGAAAGACCTCGATCGATCAATTTCTTCTACTCTATGCCTACTAAAAGAAAAACCATGCCCTACCATTTGAACAAGGGAAAGCAAAGCACAGAAAGATGAGTGAACAGCTGTCTAAAGACACCCTCGGGTTCGAGTCAAAGAAGACCATAGTTACAGGAAATCTCGATTCAACTACAAGCCCAGATTATTAATGGAAGGAAGAGCTTCTGGCTATCGAGAAAGCCCTGCTTGAAGAAAAGGCTACTGCCTTACCACCAAGAACAGATTCTCACCATTTATTTAGAGGCTTCTGAAACAAAAGCAATCGCAGCTCCTAGTCCGACAGTTCGCTCCGCATGGATGCTGTTATTCAATCTTCTCGTCTTTGGAGACCTTTCTTTATGTTAATAAAGCGCTTCCTTTTCTTAAGCGCACAGGTTAGGTTGATGTTGATAAAGGGTGTTCTCCGCTTTGGAGACCGCTCTTCACGGGTTTGAAAACCGTACCAATCACAGCTTCTTCACCAAAATGTGTGAACAGCGCCTCTACGCCTTTCGCTCGTTAAGTCTCAAAAAGAATAGAATGAAAGCGGTTGTGAACTCCTCCCTTGGCTCTGATTCCGACCACTACATAGGAGCGATAGCGAAGCCAAGCCGTATAAAGGCGAGCAACCCTTATAGCAATAGCAAACGGCCTACTTATAGCCCCGCTACGAGTTCTTCTTTTACAATGAGTAAAAAAGGAGGTCTCGCTTGGCTCGCTTATCTTCATTTCTTTCTATGTTATTAGTAAAGACTAAACGCCCTATAATCAAACTAAAGCGCTAACAAGCAACCAATGGCTTTCGCACAAGTTGCTTAATCCGTTTCTTGTTCGAGCCCAAGCCTACGTTTGCTTAGTAAGTAAGCTTGAGCTGATACTAAACCGGATCGAGCTCTTCGCACCTGGATAGTACTCCTTTCATCATGCTTTCGATTGTCTCACTTCAACGCCATGCGCTTTGCTTTGCTTTATAGAAGAGAAAGATCGTTGTCTTGAGAGTGAAAAGCAAGCGCAAGCGATAGAAAGGAGAGTCCCTCGCGCGTTCACGCGAACTACTAGAAAATGGTGAGATCATTAGTGAAAGAAGGACCAACGACGATCCTATCCTAAAGGAGAAGGAGGAGTCAATCTTCTTTAAAGCTTGTCGTCGATACTCCTGCCCAAAACCTTTAAGGGATTCGACGACTTGTGCACTAAAGCTCACGATGTGGAAGCACATCTTAGCAAATGGCGCCGTCCTACGAAGTACTTGAAGTTCGTTCCCTTACCTTATTAAGAAAGTAGACGAATGGATGGCTTCTCAGGGTACAATCAAATAAAGATGGTGCCAGAAGATATGCAGAAAACCTATTTATTCCCTAGTTGGGAAGATTTTTCTACCGTGTCATGCCTTTCAACTTAAAAAAGTCGGGGTAAACTAATTCAAGCCCTTACAGAATGCATCGTTTTCACTACGGTTTCAGTGAAAAGAAAGGGCTTTAGCAATGAAAGTTTCACCTTATTTTAAAAAAGAGTTTCGCTTGCCTTGAAAGTCCTTCCTGCTTCAGAGCAGAGGGAAGGGATTCAGTCAACTCTCCGAAAGTACTTCGAGCGAGCAGTCTTTCTATCTTTTTGGGTTGCATGCCCAAGGCAATGTTTTTTGTAGATTGAGATGGATTGATCTTCGCTATCGTGCCTCTTCCTTGTACCATTGATGTTGCGGCAGTGCCTAATATGAGTTTGCTCCTGCGGGAGACTAGCCCAAATGAATTTGACTTTCTTTTTTTTTATTTTCGAAGTAACTTTCATCAACTCGGATTATTCTGGTGTGAAATCTACTAGTAAAAAGAATAGGCTTTCTACATATGCATCGTCCAAAACAACGATTTTTATCAGCTGTAGCAAAGAAAGAAACCTCATAGAAGTGGAAATATGAAGAAAAAAATATGCCTAGATCCTTTATTTTCGGGTAAGTGAAGTAGAAAATGGATTTATTCATTCTATAAATAAGGGTTATTGTATTTATTAAAATAAGACTTCTGCCACAGAAGAATTCACCTATAGGATTTTGCTTCTATTGGACAGAATAAACCTCTGAAAGCGCATTCCATTTGCCATTAGGGCAGGTGAATTAGTAGAATTTGAAGAGGGTACAATAGGCATTGCTCTGAATTTGGAATACTTCAACCCACTTGGTGAAGTAGTCTGTAGCGGTGATAACAAAATGGTGACCATGACTATAGGAAGAATTGGACGGTCAAAACCGGGTGTGAAAGAAAGACGTTGAAGGGGCATGGATGAAATCCCTATGAGTCTGACATCCCTTCGGTCAGTGACTCTTGCCTTGTGTCTTAAGCTTAGCAGGAAAAGATATAAACCGCGGGTAGATGGATATCAACCCAGTAGGGAAGCATGAAAAATCATGCGAACATTTCGGGAATGTCCAGATAAAGATCCTGCCGTGCCGCTATTACGACTATATGTGAAAAGAAAGGTTGAAAAGGTAATGCGAGACTCTATAGCTACCGATTACTTAGACCGACGCCTTCCATTAGGCTTTCTTGAAGGATTGACTTTGATAAATCTCGTCGTTAATTCGTTAATCTTAATTCCTAAATAATTAATATTTAAAATTAATAAAATGAATATTTCATTTTAAATTTAAATAAATATTTAAATATTAAATAAAAATGAATATTAATATTATTAAATAAAAATATTAATATTATTAAATAAAAGATTAAAATTAATATTAAATAAAATTAATATTAAATATAAATAAAAAATAAATAAAAAAGAATTTCAATTTAATTGAAAATTTTCTTTCATTTTAAAAGTTTCATTTAAATTGAAAAGGAAAATATAGATATTTGAATAGTGAATAGTATTTTGTAATTTAGATTTAGAGTAATAGTAATTTAGAATTAAAGATATATTCAGGGATGTCTTTCATCGTGACACCTTCAATACCGATGGGGCGGATCTGAAACCACTGAGTTCGATTCTAAATTCAAGATAGAGGTCGATGACCGGGTAGGCGGGGATGAAGCAAGCGGCAAGGGATTGGGCTGAATAGAATAGATCTGACGGGAATGGTATATTGAATGGAAAGAGCGAAAGCGATGTCTTGGATTGACCGGTAGTGTGCCAACTACTCTACTTCCCTATTTCTTGCTTTTTCACCTCCCCTTTTTGGTGCACTCTTTCCCCCAATTCACCGATAGAGAAGAAAGAGATAAGCAATGATCGGACAGAAAGACCGGAAGGCGATGTAACAGACTCCCCTGGGTCATAGATGAATCCTGCGCAATCAGAGATTAAGCCATAAGATCCCATCCTTGAAACAGGATGAGTTTGTACGGTAATTCAACTTTGAGTATGGAATTTACTTTGTTGGTTGATTGGAGTTACAGTAGTTTAATCTATAAAGGAAGGACAATCGATCGCACTTGGCGCAGAGCCACCTTTCCTGCTCTTGGATTGGCCACCCCCCCCCCCCCTATCGTCCTCTGATAGGGACCGGCCGGAAGGAGAGAGACCCCCCTGCGCCTGGGGGTGCTTGTGGGGGGGGGGTGTGCCACGACAAAACAAGGGAATGAAAGGTCGCTTGCGATTGAAAAGCAGTTTGATATGGAGTTCAAGTACTCCTGGAGGGGGTTAAACTATCGATCCGCCACCCCAAAAGGGAGACTGGCTTTCTAGGGTAAGGAAATAACTTCTCGGCATGTAGGAGTACGTTGAAATCTTCGCTAAATTACCCAAAAAATATTAAATAAAAAAGATGCTTTTCTTCTTCCAGTCGCCTCCCTAACTAGCTAAACTGCCAAGCTTACTGAAACCACCTAAACTAGCTAAAGCAGAAAGGAAATTCTCTCCCGTTGGTCCCATAGCAAGAAGCGGTCAAGATCACGAGGCAGAGTCGGGACCCTGTCTGTGCCCATTGATGAGAGACCACCACCTGTACTATACCAAGGTATAGGGCCTTGTAGTCGACCGGTGCGAGCACGCCGTAAGCGCCCATTATGACTGGTCGGATCCCCCGAAGAGTAGGTTTAGAGAAGTATGTAAGACTACTGAACGACTAATCCGTGGGGCTAGACCATTGTTCCACGGGGATTTCGGACAATTAAAGAATAGAGTTTCATTTCGCAAAGCAATGAAAAAAGCTATTGAATTTTCGTTTTCTTCGCTGGGTCGATGTACAAAAAGAGTAATCCATATGTTGACCCCCCTCCCGAGGAGTACTCTTAGAAAGGTTTAGGCACTCATCCATTAGTGCGGATAGGAGCTCATAGTTGTCCGCTCTTACCAGCCCTAACCTTAATTTTTCGCCTCACTCAACCAGCCTATCCGTCATTGGACACCCAAGACGAAGGGGAACAGGGTCCGCCCAAGCTCTACGAAGTGCTCGCCCCAGCTATGAAAGGCATTTTTTAAACCAGCCAGATGATGTCTACTGGTTGGTAGTGAGAGGACTCTTAGTATCTGCATACCCAAAAGGGGACGCTGATTAAAAAACAATCATTTTATTTTGTTTCTTGCTCTCCCTTAGCAGCGGGAAAGGGGTCTATCTATCTGCCTAGCACCGACTGCGTCAACAACAGGTCCTTTCACCAGGTAGGCAAGGAACAACTATATCTGAATGAAATGAGTAGACTAAAAAAAAAGGGACCTTCTCACTTCCAAATAGCAAACTCTTTATTTTTCTACTTGCTGCTGATGGATAATCATACCTGAGAATCGCTCTTTCATCTCGTTAGCACTTTAGTTTTCTTTTCAATAAGGATGTTTAGGCTTTACTAATAGAAAATAGAATAGAGAGGGCTTTTCTCGCTTGTTTAGTATTGCTTTGGCTTGTGGTCCAGTATCTTCTTTGGCGGAAGCTCTGTAACTCACAAAAATGAATGAAGGAAGAACCTTTCCTCTCCCCAGCCATTTCGGGTTAAGAAGATGCGAAAGCGCCTCTCTCTCTATAAGAACGGTGTATTCCGAGGTGTGAAGTGGGAGAAAGGGGATTTCATAATTGGGGTTTTGAATAAGACGACCTGTGCAGATTTCCCAACAGCACCAATAAGAAGTAAAATACAAATAAGAGTTATGGCATTGAATCTCATATTGCAAGAAATCCAAGAATTTCTGGGGGCACTAGATGCTTGACTAGTCTTACTATCAGTCTTGTCTACAGCCCAGGTCTTCCTCGTTCAGTTCTTTCCCTGGTTAGCTCTCTTCCTTCTTGCTTTCCCACACCATCTACCTTCCAGATTACAAGTATGTAAGAAGATAAATGGAATGAACTCATTCCTAAGCTCCGGTCCTCCACAGACCCCGCTCTCTATCGCCTTACGTATGAACAGGGAGCCTGCTACACCACCGCCCCATACTTATCCCAATCGCCGTATGAGAACACTACACCGCCCGTCTTTACTATCATTTTTTGTTTATGCCTCAAAAAAGAGTTTGAATTGAATCTAAAGAGACTGCCTTTGACCTTTCATCAACTAGTTGGATTGAAAGAGCGAGCCCTTCATTCAGAGTCTCACTTATTATCTAAGAAAAGGAGCTCTTAGCATGACTTTTGACCGTTGAATGTGGTCGACCATTAGGCTTGGATCGACCAATGTGTAGTTGCCATAAAAAAAAGGGCTATAAGTAACGACATTCTCAGTTTAAATAACAGGATTCAAGCTTGCTTGTGTGTACGTGCTTGTTATAAGTAAATGTAGATGTGAAGGTGCCTAAGGAATCGCCCTAACCCCCTTAAATATGTTGTTAGAGGCGTGGGCATCGGGAAGCCTACTTCTGGGGCTGTTCGGTACTTTATATGCTTACCGCTGATAAAGACAACTTTCCTATTCGCTTGCCTGCGCGCCTCTACTCATGCGGGACTGACTGTGCAATACTAAGAATGGAGCACGCCGCATTCTGGAGAAGAAGTAAGCTTCAACGCTCCCCAAGGCAACATAGCCCTTATTGTGGGGAGGGTAAAGAGCATCCAACGCAAAGCGGCCTTTCATTCCCTTGTTTCGTCATGGCACACCCTCCCCCCCCCCCACAAGCACCCCCCAGGGCCCGGGGGACCCGAAACGCCTTCGTTTTAAAGAATGAATGGGAATTGATCTGACAACGGCTGGGCAAAATCCATCTCTTTCCATCTCTATTTTCGCTAAACTTGCTTGCTTTCACGAAGCCGACCTTAACGGACATCTCTTCTATTTTCGTAGATGGAAGATCTAGTGAATCAATTTAATTAGATGCCGTGTTCGTTTTGTCTTCCGAGCGAGAAATAGGCGATGCACCATCCTTGCTGCTACATACGTTGACCTTGACTTGACGGATTCATCCAATTGAACCCACACTTAAAGGAGGACCACAAGCTTGGGGCTCGACAAAACAGAAAGTATCAGCATTAAGAACTATGGAGTTTAGCCAAGTGGTAAGGCATCGGCTTTTGGTACCGGCATGCAAAGGTTCAAATCCTCAAGAACAAGCTGACGACTACAAGGGAAGTGGCTGACTGCAGTCCCTGAGCCTAGCTTGTAGCAAGCCAAAAGTTTCACTTGAACCTACTTTGCTAAGATAAAAGACAGACGGTAGAAAGCAGGGGCAAGTCAGGCATCATGCTTTCCCGGGGAGATCATTTCAATTTACATAATAGTTAAGCTTCTCGCGCATTCGTGCTTGCTGTGAAAGTGATCTTTGTAATCAAAAGATGGGGCGTTTCTTTTTTTATTTCTATCAAGAAAAAAAATACTACTTTTCTTATAATTATTAAAATTCTTTATCTTTTCTCTATGTATATAAAAACTTGCAATTATGTAATTAAATTAATATTAATAATTAATGTAATAATTATGTATACCCCGTGTCGCTGACGTCAGCCCCTACTTCAATTAAAGCTCGCTCAGTGTCCGGAATTGGGACCGGGGTGGACCGTTGTAACTCAGTGAGTCACTTACTCATGAGATCCAGCCTTGCCTCCCATACTCACCTGCCAAATCCTTCTATTATTAAGTACGGCTGGTACCATTTCGATGTGTTTCGATTCTTCCGAACAAGAGAGGTTTGATGCTTTTGAATTCATTGTATTAATTCTACTTCCTACTCGCAGTATCCTCTTTATGATCTCAGCTCATGATTCAATTGCCATGTATTTAGCTATTGAGCCTCAAAGTTTATGTTTTTATGTGATCGCAGCATCAAAAAGAAAGTCTGAATTTTCCACACTTCTTAGCATTGTAAACGGCCTTTCCACGATTCCTTATATTTTTACGAGTAGCAATCATCCGAGGACCCACTCCGGGATCAGTTCCCATATTTGTGCTCCTAGAATCTCGTGAAACCCTAGCTTCCGAACTTTCTACTTCTGCAACAAAGCTTCACGACTTATTTACAATTCTAGTGACGGAGAGAGATCAGGACGGGAACTAGTATCGAATAAGCAAAAGAAGGGAACCAGTAAACAAGTAAGACTGCTAAGCAGGAACCAAGATTGATAGGGAGCAAGCAACGGACGGTTACGGATCGACAAGGTAGTTGACCCCTTTCAAGCGGATAGAGAGAACAGTTCTTTGAATATGGGAGACTTTCCAGTTTCTAGGTGAGATACATGTTAGTGAAAGAGTTTGCTACGTTGGACCCATTTGGCTAGGAAGGCTTTCTGTGGGCTGGGAAGGCCTTCTCAAGGGCGAAGGAGGTCCTCGGTCTCATCCCGTGGTATACGCTTGTGCACCTGCGCCGGTCTTGCTTCGTCAGCTCGATGAGAACAAGTTTTGGGGAACCGGGATACTGTAACCGAGAAAACTCCCTACTTGACTTAGTGCGCGAAAGAGCTTTATTTAGAATTAGAGTAAGGGCACGCTAAGACATTCCTTTTCGTGCTTTCGATCTGCTTACTTTGAATAAAGATAGCATCCTAATTCTGCCTGGATCCGGTATCATAAGTCATGTCATTTCGACTTTTTCGGGAAAACTAGTTTTCGGGTATCTAGGCATGGTTTATGCCATGGTCAGTATAGGTGTTCTTGGATTTCTTGTTTAGGCTCATTATATGTTTACTGTGGGCTTAATCTATAGATAGAAAGCCCTATGATGGGAAACTACCACGTTAGGTTTGGAGAGAGATGGGACCGATTATATAATAGGGGGAGCAGATGCAAGCTTTTTTCTTTTAATAGCCGGCCAAATGACTACAGGATCATTGGTCTACTCTACCTCAATTCACTATTTCGACAGGCCCACTCTCTGTACTATTAATAGGATCAATTATAACAAGTCGCACACTCATATTTTAGAAATACAGAAAGAAAGAAATTTCATGATCGAACTACCAAAATAGAATCAAAAATCCGAGACCAAGCCAAAATGCTTCTTTTGTATTGAAAAACTAGAGTCTGTATAATCTAGGTCTCAGTAGAAGGAATGAATCTGGTATGGCTGGGACCAAGAATGGTTGAATCAGTTTCCTTGGGGAAGGGAAGCTCGTAAAAAGAAAACCCCGCAAAGAGAACTCTCTTTCGACAAGAACTTCTTCTATAGCATTTTCTTCTAATTAGGCCCTCTAATGTTGCGTGAGGAAAGGGCTTGAGCTACTAATCCGATAGATAGATGAATCAATGAATTGAACTGCTGGAAATTCTTCCTATTCTTGTCTTGTGATCCAGCCTTCTTTCTTTATCTATGCCATGCCTACTTGAAACCATTAGGGATCCTTACATTAGGCACTACCTTCCAAGTTGGCTCCCAAGATATTCCTTGGACGATAGGAATCTGGGAGAAAAAAGGTCGTGCCCTGCCCCGATGATGCGAACTGCGCCAAGTGCGATCAATTGTCCTTCCTTTATAGATTGAACTACCGTAACTCCAATCAACCAACAAAGTAAATTCCATACTCAAAGTTGAATTACCGTACAAACTCAATATCTACAAAAACTAAGGGGGAAGAGTTTTTTGGTTATTAGTTGTATATTTATACTTATTAGTTCATAGTATGAGTCAGTCCTTTTTTTTAATCCTGAACCTAAAAAACCAACGAGTCACACACTAAGCATAGCAATTATATCAAATTATCAATCGAATTTTTAATTTTATTCAACCCTATAGAAATATAATTCGAATCCGTACCCCTTGCAGCTAGTCGAGTTGCCTTACATGGTAGGGTCACTCAAAAGCATGGGATTCTTCTCACAAGAGCTGATTCAATCGGGTCCTTTTTACTTAAATATTACCTGCCAGCCTATGGGAGTGCCATTAATCAAGTATGAGTAGTTTCTAGTTCGGGATCGAGGTATCATTAGCCGAAGAAGACCCTGGCCAATCCACATGGCCTGCTTGACGAGCGTCAATGACGGAGACATCGTAAATTGGTCCGCGGGCATCGCGATATGTCCTTTATCCTACTACAGGTGCCGCGACAACCTTTACCAAGTCCGAACGATTGTCAACCGTACAAAGTTTTTATGGAACCCGTTCGTTCTTCTAAGAAATTCTTTTTAAACTAAGGATTTCTGTTCTATATTTTCTCGCGGTTTTTGTAGTTCCTTAATACCATTTGACTAATCTATTTATAGTCAAGCAAGCCTTTCACCTGGCTAACACAGAAAAAAGCACTAGCCGGGCCTTTCTCTTTGTTTCGATGAAAGCCTCAACGCTCGCGGGGAACTTTTATTTACTATTTACCTTCAAAGCCGAAAGATTCTTTTCCATGATGGAGTGCTTCGAATAGGATCCGATCCTATCCCAGCAGTCAAACTCCTTCCTGACCTGGCTCACCTACCTCTGAAGCTGGAATGCCTTTATAGAGGAGACTACCCGAGGACTCCACGCTCTTTAGCACGAGATTTTGAGTCTCGCGTGTCTACCATTTCACCACCAAGGCATCTTGAAAGTGAATCGTATTCCATGAATATGATATCTATCTAGTGTGATGTATGGAATATATGACAAAGGTGGAGTTAGAAAATAAAACAGCGTGTTTTTCGTCATCAAGAGGAAAGTCAGAAGGTAATCGGCTTACTCAAGAGTTCTTGCTTCTAGACTTGAAAAGAGCTTATTCGATTCCGTCTGTGGCATTTGGCCATTTGAAACTTACAGCCGGGTGGCATAGCGAAATTCCTCACCGAGCAGCTCACTCTGAGATCTTTGTCGAGTCTTGTGTGTGTGGATTTTTTTTTTTGGTATATAGTCAATACTTCTCTCTTTATATTAATCTAACAGACTTTTAAGATCCTTCCCTTACCCATGGTTTTTTAAAGACTGTTTCATCCCACCATCTTCATCCTATCTTCATGTCCGATAATCTCTGCTTCAAATGATAGAAAACAAGGTACAACTGTTAGAAAGGGGACATGATCAATAGAACCTGGCTGGATCGGAGCTGAGATAGTGGCGCCCATTCCTAACCAGTTCCGAAAAGGTTCGCTCATACTGGAGGGACTTTCTATCCTTACAAACCTGCCTTGGCATATCTTCCTTCTCAGAACAAAACCTGGTTCACCTCTATAATTACGTATGTTATCCTGCTCTTATAGTAAAAAAAGGTAATGCTCCGCTCAATAGAGCCTAGCCCGCTTATAGTAGGGGCTGGCCTAGAGAAGGAGGCAGGGGTTGAGATAAAGATCACGTCGTGATTTTTGCCCATTTATCCTATTTCTTGCTGGGATTGCTGCCTCCGCATTGGATCACTCGGCTACCAAACCGCTATGCTATAAAGGGCCCTCCTTTGGTATTTCAGCGGACAGACCGAGAAAATTAGTACGCGTGACACCTACTTTCTCATCTATACGCCTCTCCCTTCCACCCTCCCTTAGTAGTGGTCCTTTTCAAGATTCACAAAGATCAGTCAGTCTATGAGTAGTACTAAGAGTAGTAGCCGTCATTGTAGTAGCTTGTTTGTCTGAGGGCTATTTTGATAAGGAGTGCGACAAGCCACTAATGCCAAAAACCGAGGGCTAAGCCACTTAATCCACTTACCCTTTGCTCAATGAGAAAATGGGTCAGATTCTACAGGATCAAACCTATGGGACTTAAGGAATGACGGAAGGGAATAAAAAAAGAAATAAAAAACGAAAAGAGAGGGAAAAATAATAATAAAAAAAGTAATTATTGTTCTCTTTAAAATATTTTTGAACGGTGCTCAGTGCCTTTTTTTTTTTTGGAGGCTCAAGCGTAGGGACTTGGAAAGCCCTGGGCGTATAGCTGGACTGATAACAAAGGTCCAGTTATGCCCACTTGAGCAATTTGCCATTCTCCCATTGATTCCTATGAAGATAGGAAACTTGTATTTCTCATTCACAAATTCATCTTTGTTTATGCTGCTAACTCTCAGTTTGGTCCTACTTCTGGTTCATTTTGTTACTAAAAAGGGAGGAGGAAACTTAGTACCAAATGCTTGTCAATCCTTGGTAGAGCTTATTTATGATTTCGTTATAAGTAGCTGTATTTTCTTGATTATCAGTAAAAATTACTACACGTTTGGCTTTTCGTGAACGAATTTCATAATCTTTCGCCATGTTTTCTTCATTTTCTCCCTCTTGTTGTTCCAAATCGTCAATTAATTTGGTCATTATGTAACTCAATATCTATTATAGGGCTATTGGTGGATTCTTTTTTTTTTTTTAGAATAGACTCTGAGATAAAGGAGACTTTAAGGAGATTTTGTCGAGATAAGGACTTGCAAAAGTCGAGTAGTCGCAGAAGTAAGGTCTCAGACTCGCAGAAGACAAGTGAAAAGTATCTCGAGCTCATGATTTGTATCCAATTTTTTGAATTTCTAATTGAAAAAAATTAGATTATGAAATTACGAAACATAATTTTTATTATTTGAAATCGTCTCCAGGATAAAAAAAGAATAAGATCCAAAGAAAGGACGGCAATTCAAATTCAGATATCTCTAGTACCTTGTGTCAAATTACAAAAAGAAAATAGAATAGAGGTAGAAAGTAAGAGATATCAAATATTGTAGGAATGAGATCTTGATATAATTCGAAAAACAACCAGCAAGCCCAAGACAATAAAAAAATACGTATTTTTTTATAAGATTAAACAAAAGGATTCGCAAATAAAAGTACGTGTAGACTAACCATAGTAGGGGATAAAAAGTGCTTTTATGAAAACATTTTTATATTTTTGCTTACTAAAGGTCATCACCTGCCTCTATGTACTTGAGTCCTGATTTCGTAATTAAGTAGTATAGAAAGAGAAAGAGATTCGTCTTGCTTATTTGTTTGATTGATGAAAGATTTATCGATTCCTGGGATATATGCCCAACGATTAGGAACTTCCACCCCCATCCCAAACTTGGAGAACGGAGTTTTCACTCCCTTTTGGTTGTAGGCGCAAGGCAGCGCTCACTTCCATTTGTTGATTTGGTATATTAGCCCCTTGAAATACTTAAACCAACCAAAAAACATGCTTCTTCTCTTATGAGATGAAATTTTAAGTTTGACTTTTTTATTTGTGACCTTCTCTGCTGCCTTTTTCAGTTAGTTTAGGTCCTGGTCTTGAGTAAGAGAGCTGCCCAAGGGGAGCATCCACTTATGATAAAGATTTTCCCTACAGCTAGGAAGAAAGAGATAGACAATGCAGAGAAGGACTAGACCAATAGAGAGAAAGAAAGGGCCCGAAGTCGGCTGTATTATTCTTGTATATAGAAAGTCTTCCAATCGTTCTTGCAGGGACAAGAACTCAAGCAAAAGCAAGAAGCAACTAGACCTTCTTCGACTTTGACCGCAGTTAGGACTGAATCGAATGGAAGACTAGGGGACTCAGTCAAAGACTACTTCCTCTACTTCTCGGTAGGGTTCAGTATAGGGGAAAGGAGTTATGTTATGAGCTTGACTGTCGCTCTGAGACAGTAGATTTCTGTATTAAGGAAGTCAGGGGCTACTGAACATACAACAAATGAACGTGGTTAGAAAGATTGCACATCGATCTTCTGTACTGAAGCTGTTCGTGCTGTAGAACGAAGACAAATCGCCTTGATTTTCTTTCTAACTCAAGCATTTCCAGAAACAGTTGATCCCACTGTTGTTGCTCCATAGTTTCCTGCAAATGCAGTTGGTAAAACCCTAGAAAGTGGTGTTGCTCTGTCAGAAACACGCTCCTATAGAAATAGGAATCATGTTGTTCTGGTCTATCCGCAGCCTATGTCCATCAATCCTCCTTTCTTTCTAGCAGCGGGGTAAACGCTTTATAAAATGGACATTCAATCTGAATTGATAGAGTTATAGGAAAAGA
This sequence comes from Ricinus communis, assembly GCF_019578655.1. NCBI lineage: Eukaryota > Viridiplantae > Streptophyta > Magnoliopsida > Malpighiales > Euphorbiaceae > Ricinus > Ricinus communis. The sequence goes on along the minus strand of NC_063256.1, from coordinate 14,466,389 downwards.
AACCAACCCCTTGGGTACTTTAGATAGCTATTTCGAGAAAGACGCTAACATTGATAATAGAACATATCGAATGCAAATAAAAAGAACAAGGAAAGATCGATTAAAGTAAGAGTAAGGTTTATGAGTGAAAAAGAAAGCTTAGCTAAGGGGTTTTGATGATTTGGATGAGGTTTTGAAATATTTCTTAACAGATAAAGGCACATGGGAGCTTGATGAGGGGAAAGCTAAAATGATCTACCAGTGGGAAGAACAGCCACCACATCCAGCCATCGCTGGGAATCGATCGATTCACATAATGGAGCTGATGAAAGACTATCCCTAGCGAGTGAGGAATATATGAAAGAACCGTACCATTTGTTTGCGGAGGGATTTGATCAACTATCCGGATACCCTGCTACTCCACTCCAGGAACGCGCAGCGCAAACGAACGTGAGCTGCTATACCGAATCCCCCGTCGGCCATCGGGGACCGAGTGGTAAGGCCATGATCCGCAGGGGAACGGATCACTCATTCTTCCATTGGGGACAGGTGCACGAACGACAACCAAGAAGTGAGTTCGCTTAATAGCAATCCCTTTGAGCCTCCAGTTATCAATCCTACACTCCTAGGAAAGCTTTTATTATAGGTAAAAAGGAGGAGCAAGCAGTCTTATCTAACAGGGGTAGGACAAGGTTAATCGCAAGAAGGAAAAAGCAAGTGCAGTTTCTCTCCTTTCAAAACCAACTGCGTTCTTTTTCTTATCCTCTCAGCCATTTTTTTTTGCTTTTGGCCGTTTATTTTTGTTAGGCATTGAACCTTACCGCTCTGTGGGGTGCTGAGTGGTGTCCTCTCTCCTCTATCTAATACCTAAAAACGAGTTCCGTCTATAGAGCACTTCAACCATGGCATGGCACCACTTTTGAAGGAGGATCGGGAACTAGCTAAGGCACCGTAGCGTCCCCTAAAGGCGTAATTGACAGGTTTTGTTCTATCTGCCCATCCGAGTCATCCCATACTCTAAAAAAGCAGAGGTGAGGTTCGGAGAGTGGGACGGATCTACCTGGCCAAGGTGCTAATGTAAAGTGGGCACTGGGTGTTTCCGAGCAGAGAAGCTTACGCCCATTCACATTAGTTCATCCAAAGTTCCTTACCCTTATGCACGAATTATTGAATAAGCCATCTTCCTATCAAGGTTAAGGAGTCAACTGAGCATCTCAGCGGCGGGATTGAATACCCGGATCTAATCAGAGTTCATGTAGCTTACCGAATCAGTTGTGACACGGATGGGAATGCATGCTTCGAGTCTGATATATCAACCGTCTACTCAATATCCTTGTAGGAGTCCACAATCACTACACGAGATGAACCTTGGTTTGGTGAATTGAAGTTGGCCTTAGGGGTAATAGGTTGTCGAGCTATCCCTCACCTCGATTCAAATACAGATAAAAGTCTATCTGGCCCTCATAGGAATCGAGGAAAGAAGGATTTTAGCAGCAGGGTAGTTGGAATAGTTCTCCACTGTTCGAGCTTTAGAGGAAAAAGCAAATCCTAGATCACCCTTTCGAACTAAACTCTTTTCAACTGAGGAACAAAACAAGATCATTTCATTCCATTTTTAGTAAAATAGTTAAGGATATTCTATTAGTAATGAAAAAAGGGGTGGAGGGGATCCGTATATGTTGTTCAGGTCGATTAGAAGGCGCAGAAATAGCTAGAACTGAATGCGGAAAGTATGGAAAGCAGGATTCGAACCTGCAGTCTTCAGGTCATAAGCCTGATGAGTTGACCAATTCCTCTACCCCGCTTCTTCCCTTTCTCTTTCTTTCACTATTCCTACCTAGGTCCCCGGCTTTGGTTGCTTGGCCGGGATAGAACCAGCGCTTAGTAAGCAGTGGCGACAGCCCTTGTCTAAATGGAAGGTCCTTAATCACATCATAAGCCTTTTCTCCTTCGCATCCCTCATCGTCCTCGATTTGCTTTCTCAGTCTCCCCAGATTTTTGAATGGTTTTTTTTGCCGTGAACTTCCAAAGTGGTTAGTCTACGACCCTCTTCCCCTCATTTCCAAATCAGGTGAAAAGTCATTAGTCATTACTAAGAGACATCCTAGTATCTATATTTAGGCATTCAAAGGTATCTTTTATTCATTTTAATAACAGAAAAGAAAAAAAGTGATCTACCTTCATTTGGTATTTTGGCTTAAATCGTGGAGCTTTATAAAGCTTTAAGAGAGAATAGGGAGTAAGGGGGACCTTCGCTTCATTAGAAATTGGACCTGGATCTTCTTTCTTCTCCTGCGGAGCCCTGAAAAAGTCACCAGCGGCAGGTTAATACAGTTCTCCTGCTGTTGATTTGGCGCACTGGCAGGTAGGGGCTTATCCATGTGATTCACTACGCTTGCTTGTTTCTATATGATAATATGCACCTTGGTTGTTGCGCTCCCTGCGGGGGCAAGAGAGTGTAGGCAATATTTCCAAAGGAGTTGCAAATGGATCCGCAGGTTCACCAATCATTAATGGTTCTAGAACCGCTAATCCTACATTACATGCAATAGTACCTAGAATTACTATCGGAAAAATATATAAAAGATCATTGGGCCAATCTTTTCTTGCGCCTTTCTATTCATAATGACTTCTTGGGGATTGAGTTCCTTTTCTTGGTGGGTCAGAACCTTTGCTATTTAGTGCACTTTACCGGGGATAATTTGTCTAGTGGGGCAATCGACCAAGCTAGTTATTTTTAATGTATGGCAAACCCACTTTCCGAAGATCTCTTCCTTCTCTGCGGGATCGAACATCAATTACAACGATTCGATAAACGGCTCATTAGGGTAGAGGTAGAAAAAAAAGACCCTCCATGGAAACGTATAAGAAGTTTTGTCCAGGCAGCTCTTTCGCTCTATAGGGATCGGGGGGGCATAGCACAATTCTTCTTGGAGGAGGGTTGTTTTGCCCAGGTGACTGATCCTGCCATAATGTACTCCTACCTATTAAAGCATCGGCAACTGAAGTCGAGCATACATACGACGACTCTATAAAGCCTACCGGCCAGAAAGTCCTCAAGAACGGGAAAGCCGACCAAAATATTATTCCATAACCGACTCTTGTTGCCGAATCAAAGGGGCTTTGTCAAACAAAAATTCATAACTAACAGAATAGGAGCACTCATGAAACCTTGGATAGTCGTCAGATATAAAAATCCGGAATTAATGGAACTGGAGGGAGCAGAGCTTACTGCTCGTGGAACAAAAGCCAGGAAAGGGGGTTGGCTGATGATGGATATTCGGCGTAGCTTCCTTGCTTACTCCACTTCCAGTAGCGCCTTATATCGCCCGAAATGCCCTAGAAGAGGGCCTCAGAATGGATTTTATAAACATCCCAAACCTTAATTTCTTTCTCAATGACTCTTTCAGATCCTCGCTTTTCTTTCTTTTTATTTTGATTGATTGAACGTAATTTCTAATAGTTAGGCTAATGTGTTATCTTCACGATCTCTATATGGATCTATTCTAGGTCCCATTAGACTGCAATTTTCGCTTCTTTCCTTCTTTCTATTTGCGCAAGGACGAACTATGCTTGGCGAGACATCATAAGATGTCATGATGCGCCCATTCCTATGGCCATTCCTTTAATACTTCTGGCTCTTGGGAGTCTCTTTGTAGGATACTTGGCCAAAGTGTGTGCCTCTAACCGGCTTAAACTATTAGGCTTCCAATTCAAGATATTCAATCTAGGCCTGGATTTAGTGCTAAAAGACCCACTGGAACCTAACATCTGGTTTTCGCCTGATCCACTCCTGACGGTCATGTTGGGAGATGTACACAAAAGGAAAAATCAAGAAGAAGAAAAGTCAGGGTAGTACCCGCTGCGCGTGGTCTTGTGTCCAAGAGGGAATGGGTAGATTGTTTGTTGCGGGAAGAAGGCTGGAATCTGTCTCTCCCTAGCCCTAGGATAGAATGTGATCTCTTTCTCTCCACTCTAGAAAGGGCACTGACTCTCCGCTAACTAAAGAGGTAAGAAGGCAGCTTTTAGGGCTATTAGAAGATCTTATTCAAAATAAAAGTAGATTTGTGTTTAACCAGCTCCGGGAATAGATAGAGGAATTTTGAAGAGGAAAACAAAATCTAATTATCTTTTTAATAAGATCTTCTAATCACCAAATAAAGGTGAGAAAGCCCCCTACAGATATTCAACTTGACCAAGAAGCCTTTCACCCAGTCGTCATGCCAGCATCCAATCGCATCTCCCAAAGGCCGAGGACGAAGCCCTGGGGATCTCTTTTAAGAATCTCCGATCTATGAATAGAAAAAGTATTCTCCCACAGGGCGGTAACTAGTTTAGCTGCTCGAATCTGAACCATCGTGAATCTCCATATGCATACTGATCTCCGTCCGGGTATCATCTGCAAGGGAACGCCCGCCCGTTCTGCCGAAGGAAATGGGATTCGAACCCATGATACAAGAAGATTGTATATCGATTTAGCAAACCAATGCCTTAAGCCACTCAGCCATCCCTCCAAGTTCTTGATTTATGTGCGGTTGGTTGCCCGAAGGGCTATCTGATCCGTAGCGACGGATAATTCAGAATCAGAATAGGTCCAGTCCAGGGGACAAATTAATAGGAAATGCTATTTGCTTTGTAAGAATAATAATTCACTTCTATGAAATGAAAGAGTTTCACGGGAATTATCTTGATCGTCGGATATCATTGAGAAATGGGAAGAATCTTATCATTTGTCTAAATAAGGGAGAGTCATGTGCTAAATTGTTTAACTCTTCGACTTTTTTTCTTTGAATTTTAAAGAGAAGGTTCGAAAACATATTTATTACGATTCAGAAGGGGAAATGCACTGGAGTACTGATGTATACCATGCACCTGATTTTACATATAGTAATGTCCATCTCTTACCAAAAACAAGTCATAATGAAACTTTTCTAAATTTGATAGAATAAGTTCTTTGACAGAATGCCCCATTTCGGGTATTATCTTTATTTAAAGTAGAATTCAAGCCCTAGGTCCTATTCCTTTCTTGCGCAACTCCAATCTACGAAGACTGTTTTGTTTGTACTTTTTTGTCCTCGTCGACATATTTTAAGCATTGATAGATGGTGGATGGAACAACAAAGTTCCCGTGAATCCAAGGCCTTCCCAGCAGTAGATTGTAGGACCTGTCGTTATCAAATAGCGAATGCACTTGTGGTTAAGATAGGTCCTGCATCTCCTACCTAATGCAATTGACCGACCCGACATCTCTTTCGTTCAATAATGCCCTCGCTTAAAAAAAAACGCTATATACCAATAAGAATAGGAAAAAGACACTACATGGGTGAAAGGTAAATTCTGAAAAAGAGTAGTTTCTCCGTCTACAATATGCTCGAACCTTTACTTTAAAAATCTTCCACACCGAAAAAGCCCGTTCATCTCTTCTTTCTCAGAAAGATGGTATCGGTTTTAGTTCCTTTGTTCAAATCAATATCTATGCTTCCCTTCCCGGTTGTCCTGTTCAATCCGTTTTTATTTTGTCTGAGGCAAAGGCGAATCCTTTATACTGTATACGGTCGAGCTGGCTTGGCTGGTATATCAAGCATATCGGTATATCTCTCTAAGGAACTCAGCAAAATAGCCCCGTAACTTCGGGAGAAGGGGTGCCTCCTCACAAAGGGGGTCGCAGTGACTAGGCCCGGGCGACTGTTTACCAAAAACACAGGTCTCCGCAAAGTCGTAAGACCATGTATGGGGGCTGCAACATACCACTTTTTGTGATTTCTTTCTATTAAAGAATCAGACTAACAATTGATTCCTGTGTGATACACTTTTTTAATCAAAAGAATTTGGTCAATTCCACCGATCCTCGCATTGGCTCTGCTAGTTGGCTTTGCTATCAAGGCATAGCATTCTATGGACTCTTCCACCACGTCCAGAAATGGTATGCCAACACGTTTTCTCCTTAACCAACCAAAGTTTTCTGATGGCAATAACCGCGTTTGCCGTTAAAAGTAAACAGGTGTTTTAAAAAAATCGCTGCTTTTCATTTTGTTAGGAGTAGGTGCTTGCCCTTAGTTGGTTGGGGGAAGAGGGCATTTCCATCGCGAAAGGATTCAGATTTAATCCAGCCCCTCCCCTCCAAGGAGGAAGTGTGGAAAGATTTATCGATTCCTTAGAGTCATGAACGAGCTCTTGCTAGCTGGCTAACTGGAGACAGCTTCTTATAAAGAAAACAAGCCGCTTTCAAGCAAAGTCAAGGAGAGGTGTCGATATTGGTCGGTTACGTAGCTGGTGTATTTTGACACGGTACAACTGTTAGTACGTTCCGCGGCCCTGCCCCGATTTGACTCATCTTCCTTTATTATGTTTCATTAAGTTATATAGTTGTTTTAACACTAGGAGTCTCTTTAGGCAGTCCCATGAAAGAAGTTCCCCTTCAAGGGGAGTTCTTTTTCTTTCTCATCAGGTTCAAAAAATGTTGAGTCAAATCAAAAGGTTTGAATTGACGAGGAAAGGAATCATAGGAGTTGGGACCACAGAGTTCCCTAGTTGAGGCATGTAGAGAACTCGGTACTGTCAATTAGTCCACGTATCAAGTCTTGTGCGGATTGGTTGGAATTTACCGAAATAGAGAATTTAGGAAGAATTGGGTTGGAATGAATTTCCTATCGTTTGTATTCCCTTTCCTTTCGAAATATGAACACGAGAATCATTGAAATATTTGTTTGATTATGATTAAAAGGCTATTATTCATATGTTATTCATAGAATACATTACGGAATAGACAAATTCGCTTTCAAAAGAGCTTACCTCTTCCTATCGGTTGAGTGATGAAGAATCCTTAAGATGTGAGCCTTACCTCATCCTCCTATCATTCTCACATCTCACATATCTTCTTATTTTATGCAATTTGAATTGTGGAAGTATAGCGTTCTTCTTCTCCCTAAGAATTGAACGAACCAAGTCCACCTATACGAGAGTGAGTAATAAAAACCAATAATAAACTTCCCACTTTGGATGTCCCACGATTCTGCTAGTTTAGAAACTAAAGAGAAAAACAGGGGTCGTATAATTTGACTACTTGCCTCCGTATATTTTCTGTTAGAAGGAAGGCAAAAGCTGACTGGTGCTTTGTTTAGGGACGGGAGCAACTCCTTTTCCGAGTTGGCCGGCATTCTCTCGCTAGAGGGGGGCACTCCCCTTTCTTAGCGCAGTATCTACTTTCTCCGCACGGGGATTTGCTGCATTCCGCCATAACTTCGAGAATGAATTTGTTTTGTCGAAAGCTACACCCGCGTACTCGATGCTTTTCTTCTGAAGATGAAGGCCCGTACTCCCTGCGCCGAGGAGTCCCAGGAGAGTAACGTAAGGATCTAATTGATTGCTCTTTTTTTTCGATTGAGTTTTTAAGTGGTTCTTTGGTGAAATAACTAAAAAAAGAATCCCGAAGGACTAATTGCATTCCTTTTCTTATCCATTTATCTTCCTCTCCTTTTCTCAATAATGGATATGGATTGGGATATACTTCTCCAAAAATTGACTGACGAAGAAAATGTAGGAATCTTGATAGCCCCGGGTCCTCCCTTTCTATTCCTCGATAAGCGGACTGTGGGAGCATGGGGGGGGGTGGTTTCTGCTTTTGACTGATAGAAAATCTCTCTTTTGTCTCTCCTAACCGAACCCACCAAAAAAATCACAATAGAAAAAGTAGTTCTTGCCGAGAAAGTCGCGTCGGAGTGAACCATCTTAAGGTAGCGCCGGTCAGTGTCCTTTGGAACAACTAGTCTATCTATAGGGATAACTGGAAGTTGGGAAAAGTCCTTTCTTTCTATGTTATTAGTAAAGACTAAACGCCCTACAATCAAACTAAAGCGCTAACAAGCAACCAACGGCTTTCGCGCAAGTTGCTTAATCTGTTTCTTGTTCGAGCCCAAGCCTACGTTTGCTTAGTAAGTAAAAGGGAGGATTTCATACCCGGTTAGGGGATGACTGGCCCCCTTTTTATTGTCCATTTCGCATAGCCGCGCTCTTGTATAATCCCTTTTCTCTCGCAAAATTAGACTTTTTAGACCGGCTTTTAGTTAGAGAGTGGAGGATAAAAGCTAGCACCGGCGAGAACCGAGCTAACCTTATCGCACCGAGTCAGTACCAACAAACCAAGAGAAGGAGGAGTGCTACCTTTTGGCACTAGTCCTTGCCCTTTTAGGCTCATCCAACTACTTCTCTATTGTGCCATACCGAGCGAAGACCATTTCGAGCAGGAATGAATAGGTTCACGTCCAGCCTATCTATCTTTGATCATCTCGCCGTTGGAAAAACGAAGATTCCATTTCACTTTCTTCTCTCGGCTCTGCTTTCTCTTCGAGAACTCCCTATCTACTCTTGGAAGCCAATAGCAACTTCCTACAATTGAGATAATTAGCCCTTCTCGTGAGGTTGAAGCCACATCACACTCTTCTCATGGAAAGATCCCCCCATGCCATGCATGAGGAATGGAACACTTACCCCTTCCTTAGCCGATTTTGCTTGGAAGGTGCGACGATTTTTTCCAGGGAATCCCCAGCGAAAGACACACACTATTCCTTCTTTTCTATCGAATCGATCATAACCACTACCTACATTCCACAAAATTGTGCACCACAAATAAGAACTAATAAATAGACCGGCGATCCCGTTTTATAAGATGGCTAGGCAGAATTTTTCTGCTGCTTCGGGTAAAGGTCCACTTTGTCGCCCAATAGGGGTGTTCTGGACCATGATCAGTTCGGTTGCGTAGTGTTAACTTAACTCAGGTGTTGTCTACCCTGGTCGGAGCTGGAATTATAACTTTGTTTAAATGGGTCCAGTCCTTTCGGGTCCAAGTTTCTCTGAAATTTTGCCTTTGTTTTGGCTTTACTTCGAAAAGAGCGAAGCTCTTTCTTTCTTTTTTTTTTTTGACGTGCCGTGAAGTGAAATTGTATCATATGTTAGTAAGAGAGGTTGGCGAACTACTACGATCTATAGATTCCCCATCTATATCCAATCCCAATGAGAATAGAAGCGAGTCACTTCCGGGCTGCCATTTTTCCAATATCATTGAATAGCATGGCCCGGGGCTGAGGTAACTCAAGTGGGAGAGCCGTGTTATGGGTGACCTTATTGCACGGTTCAGAGAGCACTTATGTATGTGATGCAAGTGAACGTGTACGAAAAAGCTGTCGTAAAGTCTCGCCATCCCGTATCTCAAAACCATGCTTCATTGGTGCTTCAGGCCCTGCAAGGCTGGTTAGACTCTCCTCGTAGATTAGGGTACATGTAAAGCTACCACATAATAATGGGTCCCTCTTGGCAAAGGGGAACGAAGCTTTTTCAATATTCTTTGATTTCAAAAAGGCATTATCAATTATGTAAAAAATCAAACAAATAAAGAAAAGCCAGCTATCGGAGTCGAACCGATGACCATCGCATTACAAATGCGAGGTAAGAACACTTTCCGGCCAAGTCCCATTAATTGATCATAACGATATCGTGGAAATGCTGCACAAACCCATATATATAGAAAGAGAAAGAGAATCACCTTGATACTAAACCAGATCGAGCCCGGGATCTTTTTGAAAATGGGAAGATCTAGGATAGGCGGCCAACCTCCTGGAGAGAGCGATGTGCATGGACCAGGCGAGTAGGGATACAGGATTCTCCGGTCGAAATACGGGAAAACTCCATTCAATTCTCGATGGAAACGGAGTTTTGCGAATTATCCCCAGAACTGGAAGATCATTTCGAGATCCTCGAACATATTCGAGCTTATCAGTTCATTTTCAAACAGCCCTTGTTTATGCTCCTTTATCTTTCTAAGCCGCTCTCGCTAGCTGATGGAGCAGTCATCTTTACTGTCTACCCCAACTATATCGTATCTCTACTTGATATGCATCTTGGAGAGATACTTCGCATTATGCTTAGAACATGGGGAGTAACCCACCACCATTTTAATAAAGACCCTAAAAAAAGGGAGATTATTGTGATCACTTTTTTATGTGAATCTTTATTTCATACTCAAAATTTTCTTTCACAAATAAACAAAGCCCGGGGAAGAAAGCAAAAAGAATTCAGACATATAAATTTACCAGTTACGACGAGGTGTACTTGCTAGAACCTCGAGCAACGACATTGGGATAGGACTGGGTTCCCTACTCTCTGAAGCCAAATTATAAGCGGGCAAGTTCAATGGGACGGGCACTTCCGCACTAGGAGATCTCCGTCTTATATCGTCGGCCTCCCAGAATGGACAAAGCAGATTCATTCTATATAATCATTGGGAGACTTTTAATAATGCTAGCATTTATGGTGCTGTCCGAATCGTGCAAGAGTATTACCAAAAGGATGCAAACATTTATAGGGACGCTTCTGAGTAGTGGAGCTGGGTAACGCCTACATTGTGGAAAAGTAGAAATGCCATAATAAATAGTGCCAGGTCCTTCTTTCGGAGAAAGTGGCAGGCGCATGTCTGGGGTGATAGCACGGACTCCCTGTAAGTGAATAATCAAATTCAAATAGGGTTAGAGCAGGCAACAAGGCTAGGCTAAGGCTCTTTCTAAACTTTCTATCATTTTTTACTCTATGAGAACTCAAAGTAAGTCCTTTTGGTAGGAGACCTACCTATTACTTCTCCTCTGGGCAGTAAGGAGGAATCCATTAAGATCGATTCAAATTGGACATACAAAATCTTTCATTTAATGATACTATATGCATGCAAGATGTATTGGGGGTTTCGATCCTGTGATCTTCGTTTTTGAATCCAATCCTGCCCTTTTGTCTTAGGTAAGAGTCAATCAGTCAAGACAGTACCGGTGGGCTTTGAGCTAGCAGAGCAAGGAGAGAGTTTCCTTCATGGACCAAGAGCACGAGGGAATGGGCTTTCATTCCCAGGACCGCCTCGTCTATGTACTCGTCGCCTCCCCCGATTGCTTGAAGATGCACGCGCGAATAAAGGGCCCTAGGGAGGAACCAATGAAAAGCCAGGGTAGAGCCTCAGATGTAGTATTTTTTAGAATAATTACCGGCCAAAAATATATATACCAAATACTAAAAAAATACTAAATTAAATAATAAATACAACACCTGATGCAGACTCGTATGCTTCGTAGTAAAAACCTTCCTTTATCACTGGCAAGCTCTCCTCTGTATGCTTCTAACGCCGTGACGAGGACGCGATGGGTTACCTTTGGAGCAAAATTTTTTTATATTATAGAAAAAATGACGATAGCCGCGATTTCTCTCGATTTGTAATCCAATACACAAATCAATTGGTTCTGTTAGGCTAGTTCAGTTTGACTATTTCTCAGGAGTAGTTGCAGGAACGCTTTAAATAGACTACAGTGGACATCTTATTAAGAGAGCCGCATAGGTCCAGTAGGTATAGTCAGTATAGTCGGAATTGGGATAAATGAAATACATCTCGGTTGGAGTTCGGTTCATCAGCTGTCTCGCCAATCACCGCTCCCATCCTTTGTCATGCTTACGTGCTCTTAAGTTCAGTTCTAAAGAGATCGAGAACAAAAAGAAAAGGCAAGGCTTGATGACGTCTTAGGGCATCCAATTTATTGATAAAACCTCCTTTGACTTTCTCAATAATAAAGCCTTTTACCTTTGTATTCGTTCGCCAAATCTTGTTCAATTCCATCCAAGCTCGGTTTTGTTTGAATCTTCGTGGAAGAAGAAGAAGCGGTTCACCAGCCACTACATCTGTGGATCCCACCAAATCATTAAACCTGCGCGGCAGACTCACCCCCTCAGGACTACCAGTAGTTTCGGTTGTTAAATCTCGTGCAAGTTAGGTTGTGGTTGTATTGGTTGCAAGCGGTGAAAATCAAAGGATTATTCTCCATCCAGTGGATGCTACTGAGGAATCGGGAGGCCTTCTACCTACGGACGTGGGGGATTTTCCTCTAATTCCTATAACCCAAGAATTAAGAATAATAAGTTCTTCATTACTTAAAATAGAATAACCACTTAGAATAACGAAACATATTATATTTGTCAAGAAGTGCAAAATCGTATGGATATAATCCTCATTGTGCATCTTGATCAATTGGATTGTTTCTTTGTGAATTCCGATACGAAACTTTTGTAGATGTGTTTCCGGATATTCCTTTATCATTTCATCCAAGCGAACGAGTTCCTCTAATTCTATGAACTTTTCTAGAATACTTTTTCCTTGATGTCATGCCTGATGAGCTTCCTAGTGAGTTACCACCCATGAGGGATATCCAGCACGCTATCGATTTAGTTCCTGGATCTCAATTGCCTAACCTTCCACACTATAGGATGAACCCTAAGGAGCGCGCTGAGTTAAATAGGCCGGCTTAGTTTTCTTCAAGTTCTTGCTTCGCCTGACGGTTGCGTTTTCAGTATGCTTCTTTCATTCCGGCTTTACGTAATAGGGGTGCTACAGCTATCGCTAGCCCTATAGTTTTCCAGCTACTCTTCGGCTTGATTCAAGATGTAGGGAATGAAGCCCATTTTTTTGAAATCCCACTATAGTAATGCCAATAAAAATAGAAAATGAGAGACCCAAAGTAATGAGAAAATGACTTGTAACTGTGAAGCTTTAAGGTATCATACCCTCCCGCTTTTGCTATTGATCCTTTCCTTCCCGCATCGCATCTATTGATTCAATTGGGCATTGCCTTTTAATGCCGCATTCACTTTCAAAATTATATTAAATAATTAAAATTAGAATTATATTCTATATTAAATAATTCTAAAATAAAAAATTCAATATTAAAATTAATAAAATTTAAAATAAAGTTTTACAATTTGTAAATAAAATTGAATTTTTTTTACAAATTGTAAAAAGAATAAATTAATAAAAAGATTAATGCATAAAATAAATATAATAAGAGATAAGAAGAGATGCGACCGCTTCCTACATATTTTATACCCTATCCTACAAAGAAACTGGTAACACCAACTCCATTGGTAATTCCATCAATTATTCGTAGGGCAAGCAGGTCCCCAGAACGGTCTTAGAGTACGCAAGTCTTACTTCGATTGGATAAAGAGGTCGGGTTAGGCCAGGAAGGGCTAAAATCATTCTTTAACCTGCCTAAAGGCATAAATAGAGGCATTCCTCTTCTAGTAGATCCAATCCAGATCGAGGGCGGCAGTAACTCTAACTGTCCTAAGGTAGCGAAATTCCTTGTCGCATAAGTAGCGACCTGCACGAATGGTGTAACGACTGCCCCGCTATCTCCGACATGGACCCGATGAAATTGAATTCTCTGTGAAGATCCGGAGTACCAACAGCTAGACAGTAAGATTCCTGAGCCATTCGTTCTCCCCTCTCGGTTGGCCTTTGCCAGCCACTAGAGAAAGTAAGAGAACAAGAGACTCTTCATGAACTTCAAGAACCTCAGATTTTTACCAGATTGTACACCTTTGTGTCTGGCTATGTATATGGATGTGCATAAAGAAGGGACGGATCCAACGGATCCCTCCAACTCTGTGTGCACGTTTCCACAAAAGATAAAGGCTTTTTTTCATTGAATGGGCTCTCTAGCTGTTGAAAAAGTAGAGGCTCTTATCTTTTCTTTCTTTATAGGCGGCATATAAACGAATGTCGATTGGTCTAATTCGAAGACAGGGGCCAAATCGGCGGGAGAGCTGTACTAACTGCCATGGGGTGACTTTTCAGGAGCTCCGCATGAAGAAGAAGATTCGGGTCCAATTTCTAATGAAGCGAAGGTCCCCCTTACTCCCCATTCTCTCTTAAAGCTTTATAAAGCTCTGCGAGAAAGGCGCTGGATTACCCCTTGGGTTGGGCTAATTTGAATCTATTTTGTTTAGTTTTTCACTAAGCCGAATCTGAGGAAATTTAAAAACCTTGATTACTTATAAAAAAAATTAACATTATACCCAGCAATGGACCATGTTTGATACTTCCGAGCTTGCTTTCCGATGTGCGGATCAACTGGTTCACTTTTCTCTTTTTATCTTTCGATATTTTCGTTAAAAAAGTGGATTCTTCTTAGTCTTAGAAAGAAAGGTACGATTCTATCGTGAAGAGGTCGTCCTCTGTCCCTGAAGATCTATTTAACGATCTCATACAGGTATGTCTAGATCTGAAAATTTTCTAGTCCAAAATAAATGTTCGACGGCAAGTTGATCGATTAATTCAGTAAAAAAGAAAAAATGCGTGTCAAGGGCCTCTCCCTTAAACCGTGGGTGGAAGCCTATTTCGTCCCACTACCAAAATTCTCGTTAGAAAGACCATGAGAATGGGTGTAGAAGTAGCTTCCCTTCGTCAAATGACCCGGCCTCCCCTGGCTCTTCCACCGTCCGGGCTCTCTTTCCTCCCTATGCTCCCCCGGCACAGGCCTACCACGCTTCGTGCCTGCGGCATTTTTGCCAGACGGTCTTTTCCAGTAGTGCCATCCTCCCCGCTGGCTGTATGGGCGGGTTGTCCCTCGCTTTGGTGAGCTCGTTCAAAATGAGAAGACGTTTCGTCTTTTGCGCGGGCGATTTAAGCAATGACGAAGGCTTAGAACCTTGAATGGTGTCGGGGTTAACGAACTTTGACTTCTCTTCTTTTACTTTTATCTGACCCAAGGGAAATTTCGGCCAATTCTAAGAAAGAAAAATCCCAAAAAATCCGTCAATAAATGACGAAGCCCATTATAAAGATGATAGGACAGGGCTAAGGCAGTCATCTCGACGGAGATTTTTATGAGCTTTGATGAAACATATGCTCCAGTTGCCCGTCTTACCTCTGTTAGGAGCTTACTAGCAATTGCTGCGGTGCGTAAATAGGAGTTCTTTCATATGAATGTCAAGAATGCATTTCTTAATGGTAATCTTCAAGAGGAGGTTATGACCATCCACCACAGCAAGTCTGCTCTATTGCCGATGTGATAACTCCATGCTCTTCTGGCTCGTGGAATTCATCGAAGACTAAAAGATCATAGTAGTTATCCGCTCCGGTGAAGTCATTTCATCTGGAGCTTGCGAAGTAGATGCGCATCACCTTTGCCAGGAGAAAGTTTTGTTTGTATAATCCAATCGTTGTCCTTTTTGCTCTGTCGCTTAATCTAAAACAAACATCATGAATTCCCTTGCAAAACTCGTTTGTTCAATCACACGTGCACCTTAATCCTCATGTTTGTTATGTCAAATGAATATTGAAACCCTCAACATCTGCCCTCTATCCACGCTACACTGCGTGCCCTTGACATTTCTGAGGACTCTCTGGCTCCTTCTTCCGTGTACATCACCGCTTATGATAACTCGAGAAGGCCAGCAAGAGGTCTTTCTGTTTCAGTAGTGGTCTGTGTCGTAATTCTACAAGGTACGTATTTTTTTAATCTTATAACCAGACTAGTATATAGGTCAGTGAGCCAAGGATGCGGTGTAGGTTGATCCCTTACTACCAGCTTTCCCTACTTTCCTAAAAGCAACTTCGGAAGCCAACTCTTTCTCGACGTCTGGGGCTTTGCCTCACTTTGATCACTTTATCTGCATCCCGTGCAATCAACATGCTTTGGTTGAGAAAGACCTTCTCTTGTTAGAACGTTCATGCCCTGGGCACTTCACTTACCTAAAAGATAAGGAACAATAAGCTGAATATGGAAGCTGACTTAGTCTCAATCATCTTTTTTGTTTGGTCAGAACAAGGAAAAAGCCTATGTGGTGGGTTCGACTCCCACAGGAGCGCACATTAATTACCAATCAGCTGCTTTTTTTCATTCAATTCAAGGAAGGGCATGATTAAATATACTATGATATTATTTCGTGGTCCTGATTGAATGAATCAACTATTTAATTTCATAGTAATTTAATTGGCTATATGGCATCTATTTTTCAAGTGCAAGAGATTTTTGCGGCCTGTAACACATGGTTATCAAGCCGTGAGGAAGGGATCTAGTCCTAGTGCCCCCTTACAGATACAGAGAATTCCGGGAATGATATTTCTGGTGCATAAACACCAATAGAGTTTAACCAGTATGTTAAGAACCTCCAAGGATTAGAACCATGAACCCTAATGATTATGAACCCGTGAATTACTATCTTAGAAACCCAAGAATAAATTGAGTTTCAAAACCCAAGAACCGCTTAAATCAGATTGCAAGGTATGGTTGATCAAGATCAGAACCTAAAGAAAACTAAGTTCTTTAAACCCTAACCCTTAACACGCCACAAGGATAGATCAATTCCTTGATAAGTGGTTTATGCATTCAACAAGAATTCAAGCAAATATGCAAAGGAAACAACTACTATAATTTTATCAAAATTCGAATCCCCCAAAACATAACTTAAGGGGCATTTTTATAGCCACCTAACATAAGAAACCCTAGTAAAACTATTAACCCTAGCTGCCACATAAGAGAAATAGGCAATAACATTGTTCTGAACTTAAATAAGAGATTTCATTCAAATATTAGCCCACATTGGTCTTCATGTATTTGGACTTGCAAAACATTGAATAAAGCCCATTCAGATGTGTCTTTACTTGGGCCTATCCTAGCATGATCAATTGAGCTTCCTTGACTAGCCCAATCTTGCATATAGCCAATTAAGGCTTCTTGTAGCTTCTTGGACCTTGACCTTGTAATTGGGCCTTGTAGCATGCTCAATGGATCCTTAGCTTTATCTTTGGTTTTCTTGTTGTCCTCTCCATCAAGTCCATCTTTAAGCTTGGCCATGTCTATATCATTCCCTCCTTCTTTAGGATGATTCGTCCTCGAATCAAGTTCATCACCTACATCAAAAGGACTCAAATCGGCCTACATTAAATGTACCACTCACATTATACTCACCTTTCAAATCAATCTTGTAGGCATTGTCATTGATCCTCTCAAGGGACTTGAAATGGACCATCACCCCTCGGACTTAGTTTAGACTTTCTTTGATTTGGGAACCTTTCTTTGCGAAAATGCACCCAAACCCAATCTCCAGGTTGGAATACCATTGGAATTCGTCCTTTATTAACCCTCTCGGCCACTTTTGCATTTTGCTTCTCAATTCTCTCTTTAACTTGTTTGTGTAGCTTTTTAACCAAATCTGCCTTAGAAGAACCTTCAACACTAACAAGCTTGTTAAGAGGCAAAGGAATCAAATCAATAGGAGTTAAAGGATTAAAGCCATATACAATTTCAAATGGTGAAGTGTGTGTAGTGCTATGAACAGCTCTATTATATGCAAATTCAACATATGGCAATAAATCCTCCCAAGATTTTAAATTCCTAGAAATCAACGCACGAAGCAATTGAATCAAAGTCCTATTCACAACTTCAGTTTGTCCATCTGTCTGTGGATGGCAAGTAGTAGAAAAAAGCAATTTAGTTCCTAACTTGCTCCATAGCACACGCCAAAAGTGACTTAGAAATTTAACATCTCTATCACTAACAATGGTCCTAAGTACTCCATGCAAACGCACAACTTCTCTAAAAAACAAATCAGCAATATGGACAGCATCATCACTTTTATGGCAAGGGATAAAATGAGTCATTTTACTAAACCTATCCACAACAACAAATATACTATCTCTACCTTTCCTAGATCTCGGCAAACCAAGTACAAAGTCCATAGACATATTTGTCCAAGGAACATCAGGAATAGGTAAAGGTGTATATAACCCATGGGGTTGCAATTTGGACTTAGCTTTCAAACACACAATGCATTGACCATAAATTTTATGCACATCACGTTTCATGCATGGCCAATAAAAATGCTCAATCAGAATATCATAAGTCTTTTGCACCCCAAAATGACCCATTAAATTGCCCTCATGTGCTTCCCTAACCAATACAGCCCGCAAAGAACAGTTAGGAATACAAAGGCGATTTTTCTTGAAAAGAAATCCCTTAAACACATAAAAATCAGTGAAGCGGCCCCCATTAGCACAAGTTGTAAACATGTCACTGAAATCATTATCACTCACATACAACTCTTTTATGAACTCGAAGCCCGGCGAATTTAGAATCAAGAGTAGTAAGTAAAGCATACCTTTGAGATAGTGCATCGGCAACCACATTCTCCTTACCTTTCTTGTATTTGATCACATATGGGAATGTCTCAATGAACTCCATCCACTTAGCATGTCTTCGGTTCGGTTTGTCTTGCCCTTGAGATGCTTCAAACTCTCATGATCCATGTGGATGACAAATTCTTTGGGCCATAAATAGTGTTGCCATGTTTGCAAGGCCCGAACCAAAGCATAGAGTTCTTTGTCATAGGTTGGGTACCGAAGGGCTGCTCCATTTAGTTTTTCACTAAAATAGCATATAGGTCTGCCTTCTTGCATCAAAACAGCCCCAATCCCAATGCCACTAGCATCACACTCAATCTCAAAGGTTTTGTCAAAGTTAGGTAAAACCAACAAAGGAGCAGCACACAACTTATCTTTAAGCATATTAAAAGCATGTTCTTGTGCATCACCCCAAGTAAACCCAACGTTTTTCTTGACAATTTCATTCAAAGGTGCAGTTATACTACTAAAGTCCTTAATGAACCTCCTATAGAAACTAGCCAAGCCATGAAAACTCCTAACTTGGCTAATGTTTTTAGGTGTTGGCCACTCCCTAATTGCTTTCACTTTCTCCACATCAACCTCGAGCCCCTTTGAACTAATAACAAAACCAAGGAAATTAACTTTATCCATGCAAAAAGCACACTTTTTCAAATTGGCATACAATTTTTCTACCCTAAGAATGTCTAGAACCCTACGCACATGCATGACATGATCATCAATGGACTTGGAATAAACTAGGATATCATCAAAATACACAACCACAAATTTACCAAGACACTCACGCAAGACATGGTTCATCAACCTCATAAAAGTACTAGGTGCATTTGTAAGCCCAAACGGCATAACTAACCACTCATATAGACCATATTTAGTCTTAAAAGCCGTTTTCCACTCATCACCAGTTTTCATGCAAATTTGATAATAACCGGGCATAAATCAATCTTAGTAAACAAACATGCACCATGCAACTCATCAAGCATATCATCTAACCTAGGAATGGGATGATGATACTTTACCGTTATTTTATTGATTGCATGGCAGTCCACACACATTCTCCATGTGTTGGAACCAAAATCACTGGAACCGCACAAGGACTTAAGCTCTCACGCACAAACCCCTTTGACATCAGTTCTTCCACTTACCTTTGAAGCTCCTTTGTCTCCTCCGGATTACTTCTATAGGGCTGGTCTATTTGGTATGGAAGCCCCGGGTATGAAGTCTATTTGATGTTCTATCCCTCTTTGAGGAGGTAATCCACTTGGCATTTCCTGGAAAGACATCGGCAAATTCCCCGCAAAGATTAGCAAACACACTCGGCAAGGAAAGATCAAGTTCGGTAGTGTTTAAATATACATCTTTATAAGTAACAACAAATAACATCCGACTTGAATGAAATGCATGCCTAACTTCACTTTCCCTAGCCAAAAACTACCATTTGCCTTTGTTTTCTCTTTAGGGTTTGAATCTCACCCTTTGGGTTTTCATGCTCCTTTTGTTATTTTCGGCCTCACGCCTCTCTCTTTCCAACTTACATTGGTCATTATACACTTCCTTAGGAGAAAGAGGTGTCAAAGTAACTTTTCTCCCATCCTTCACAAATGAGTACCTATTTAGAAAGCCATCATGGAAGGCCCTTGTATCAAATTCCCATGGCCTACCTAACAAGATATGGCCAGCATGCATTGGCACTACATCACATAGCGCCTCATCTGAATATCTACCAATTGTGAAAGGTACAACAACTTGCTTATTCACTTTGATCTCACCACAATTATTTAACCATAATAATTTACAAGGTCTAGGATGTGGAATTAGATTTAAACCCAATTTTTCAACCATTAAAGTGCTAGCAACATTTGTACAACTACCACCATCAATAATAACAAGACAAGTCTTACCTTGTACATGGCATCTTGTGTGGAAAATGTTGTCTCTTTCTTTGCTCCAAGGTATCATCTTCCTTCATTTGAACACTTAGTGTGCGCCTAGCCACCAAGAGCTCACCTCCTATAGGACCCTCAATGCAATCATCACTGCCGTCTTCCAATTGTGGTATCTCATCATCATTATCACTCTCTTCACTTGCTGTTTCAATCTCCCCATGGTCTCTAGCCACCATTGCCCGCTTGTTTGGACATTGTGAAGCAATATGGCCACGCCCCAAGCATTTGAAACACTTGATGTCTCTATTCTTTTCTTTATTAATTTCGGGTTTAGATGTGTCTTTGTTGCCTGAAATGCTTTTCCCTTTGTTGTCATTGGGAATAACCTTATCATCACCTTTCTTACCTCCTTTCCAAGAATTAGACCAATGTGGCTTCCCACTCGAAGTGCCCTTATATTCAAACCTTGTTGTCCCTCTAGGTTTTAGTTGCTTTTCCACCTTAATTGCAAGGTGAACTAACTCCTCAAGCTCCACATAATGTTGCAACTCTACCCTATCAACAATCTCCTTATTAAGCCCACCAATGAATCGTGCCATGGTAGCTTCTCTATCCTCATCCAAATCAGCCCTAGTCATGAGCACTTCCATCTCCTTATAATAATCCTCAACACTCCTTGTACCTTGCCGCAAAGATTGGAGTCTTTGATGTAACTCCCTATGGTAATGTCTGGGTACAAAATGCCTTCTCATGATAGTTTTGAGTGCAATCCAACTACCAATAGGCTCTTCCATGTTCCTCCTCCTACTAAACACCAACTGATCCCACCAAACTATAGCATAATCACTAAATTGGGTAACCACCAATTTCACCTTTTTCTCCTCTGAAAAGTTATGGCAATCAAAGATAAGGTCAACTCGCTTTTCCCACTCCAAATATGCCTCCGGATCAGTTTTTCCCAAGAAGGTAGGAATACTAAGTTTGATACTACCTAAGTTCCTATCAACATCATCATAGTTCCCATAACCACCAAACTCACCACCAAAGTGTCCTCTACCTCTACCAAGATTTTGGTATCTCCTAGCTCCTCTACCCAGGCCTCTACCAACCCCACCATAGGGCTCGCATTATCATACTCCTCAAAACCCTCATCAAAGTCATCCTCATTCACCCCAATTGGCTGCCCATGATTACCTTGCACATTCCCCCCTTCATCAAGCCTATTTCCCAGACCTCGGGCAAGTGCATTAATTTGGTCCATAATGGCTTGTTGATTGGTTGCCATTTCCCTTCGTTGGGCTGCCATGTCAAGTTGCAACCTCTCCATTTGCTCATTCATATTTCTTATGCTTCGTTGCACCCTCTCATTTTCATGCATTTGTCTTTGCGGGTATGCCGAATGGCACATTATTACCTCCACTAGAACTACTTGACATGCTGCAATAAGAGTTAGTATGCAATAAAAAAAATAAATCGAAGGAAATTAAGGACCTCACCAACACTCCCTCACGTGTTTACTCTCAATTAATGGGGATGGTTACTCGTGTTTCGCACAATCAAGAATGATCACACAAGGCTGAAAACTCACACCACTCGGCTTGTTTTCAAGGATTCTTATGTGAATCAATAACCACACATAAAGTTATTTCACTATGCTTGCAATGCACCAAGAATTATGATCTAAAAAGCTTAGTTGAGGCAAAACGCAAAAGTCAAGAAAATTAAACAATTAGTCATGCTTTCAATAAAATTAGGACTACAAACAAGCGAAAACTTCAAACGGATGCAAATGACATATGAAGAAACAACCTAGATGTAAGAAACAAGAAAGATGCAGTTCAGCTTGAAATAGGAAAAGAAGGAACAGATTTAGGAAGCAAAAATCACAAAGAAGGTTGATCAAGAAGGAAGGTTACCTCTTTATGCTTTAAATGTGTCAAATCTGCCCAAACTCAAAAGACACACAAAGAGGAGAATAAATGAAGGACAAAAACGAATTTAGAGCTGAATCAATTCAAATAAGATGGTATGTATAGGGCTCAGGTCATTAGAATTTAATGTCCCTTTGAATCTTCCCAAACAGCCACCTAATCCTTATTTGTGTAGGATTGTGAAAATCTCCCTAATTTCCTCTTAATTTTAGGAAACCTTTAAGACCAGCTGTAATAGGAACCTTTTAACAACCTTAATATCTATATAATCACCCCAAGAACAATGATTTCAACACCAAATACGTTTTTTCCACTAACGAAGACAATCAAACCAATCAGACCTATTCCTTTTTTTTTTTTTGCTAATTCGGATTTGATATTTTTCTTTTCTTGTTTCATTTTTTTTTTTTTTGAATCAGAATCAAAAACTACAAGAATCAAGAACTAAACAATGTAGATCTCAAGAATACCAAGAATACTTCAAGAACAATATCAAGAACTCAAGGAAAACAAACAATAACTTAAAGAAAAGGGATAAATAACTTTGATTTAAGAGCCAAAGCTCGATGCAAATGTTAAGAACCTCCAAGGATTAGAACCACGAACCCTAATGATTATGAACCCGTGAATTACTATCTTAGAAACCCAAGAACAAATTGAGTTTCAAAACCCAAGAACCGCTTAAATCAGATTGCAACGTATGGTTGATCAAGATCAGAACCTAAAGAAAACTAAGTTCTTTAAACCCTAACCCTTAACACGCCACAAGGATAGATCAATTCCTTGATAAGTGGTTTATGCATTCAACAAGAATTCAAGCAAATATGCAAAGGAAACAACTACTATAATTTTATCAAAATTCGAATCCCCTAAAACACAACTTAAGGGGCGTTTTTATAGCCACCTAACATAAGAAACCCTAGTAAAACTATTAACCCTAGCTGCCACATAAGAGAAATAGGCAATAACATTGTTCTGAACTTAAATAAGAGATTTCAGCCCAAATATTAGCCCACATTGGTCTTCATGTATTTGGACTTGCAAAACATTGAATAAAGCCCATTCAGATGTGTCTTTACTTGGGCCTATCCTAGCATGATCAATTGAGCTTCCTTGACTAGCCCAATCTTGCATATAGCCAATTAAGGCTTCTTGTAGCTTCTTGGACCTTGACCTTGTAATTGGGCCTTGTAGCATGCTCAATGGATCCTTAGCTTTATCTTTGGTTTTCTTGTTGTCCTCTCCATCAAGTCCATCTTTAAGCTTGGCCATGTCCATATCACAGTATGTAAGTAATCAGTTTCAAATAAGTAATTTGATTTCTCTTTTGGCTATACAAAAGGAATCTCAAGCCATCGGGCCCTTTCACCTGAATAAAGAGCCAACCATCAACCAATCGCCCTGTAGTTTTCTTCGCTGGAGCGCAGGTTTGGAACCCTATTTTACTAATAATAAGAAAGGGGCTTATTGAAGCTATGAAGCATGAAAGAGTATTCCTATCCGTTTTTCCTTTACTCGGCCGCGAAACCTGCTCTTGGATTGGCCACCCCCTCCATCGTCCTCGGATAGGGACCGACCGAAATGAGAGAGACCGAATCAAGGCTGCTTCGGCCGAACCCACCCTTACTTCATTCAGAATAGGAGAGCAGGTCTTTTTGTTCTCAATGCACCTACTCCTCTCTGCATCAACAGGAAACTCCGATTTGATAGCATCCACTGTACTAAGAGCTCCTTCTTGAACAACCGATTCTATTCTGTAACAACCTCAAAGGCGAATCTATCTAAAGAAACCTAAAAACTCAAGTAAAAAGTCTTGCACCTTACACCTTACACTACTAAGCGCTCCGGGAATGGTGCCCCAACTCTAAGCCCAGTCCAGTCCCTCGATCTGATGCTTTTAGACCTTACTCGGATTCTCATTCAAAGAAGGTGTGAAGCGAAATATCAGTACTTTTATTCTATTCCTCCAACCTACTTCGATGCATAAATCCGACCCCCCGAAGAGTTAGGACAGCCAGGTTTAGGTTACCCTAAGAGCTCTAGTGGTTTTGGAAATGATCAATCAGTTTTTTTTCTAGGTATCCCCTTCTTGCTCTATGTCCGTGTCTGATGAGGATCCTTCAGGTAAGTGAAGTAGAAAATGGATTTATTCATTCTATAAATAAGGGTTATTGTATTTATTAAAATAAGACTTCTGCCACAGAAGAATTCACCTATAGGATTTTGCTTCTATTGGACAGAATAAACCTCTGAAAGCGCATTCCATTTGCCATTAGGGCATAGCAGCTATGCCACACCAATGTTGCTACTGGTGAAGGTATGAATCTCTTTGACCGGACTTGAATGGACATGCGATTTGGTGCTGCAACTCCCAACTCGGTTAATGGGGTGGCTCTTCATCATTCTCTGTTAGCTTCAGTATCGGAGTACTTTGTACCATCCATTCTGGTGTGATTGATTTCTGTTCAAAATCCTTGTCTCTTTTCGCAATCTTCGACTTGCCTTAATGGTTTGCTTGAAGCAAGAACAATTGATGAGTGAGCAGTGGAACCAATCCCCAATCCCGAGGTGAAACAACCAATCGGTCTTTTGTTTGAGGTTTTTCTTCTTGCAACAGGAGTACGTACTTAGTATAGGAACGGACCCGAACAGGTCAGTGCATTTACGAATTTCATTAGCAGCTTTAGCCTTCCTGGCCTAACCCGACCTCTTTATCCAATCAAAGTAAGACTTGCGTACTCTGAGACCGTTTTGGGGACTTGCTTGCCCTTCTAAATATTCTTCTTACCCGAGAATATTTAGAAGGGGGAAGCCTCGAAAGGCATACGAGTGCACCTCTCGTAGACGAATACCGACTCAGTCGCGTGGGAGTATCTGCCGGTCGGTGTCGGGTCGGCCCCTAGGGCACTCTAGGCACGAGCGAAAAGGGAAGAAACCGGGAAAGAGGGAAGTTTACACTACAAGAAGAATTAAATCCTGTAACCCATAAATAGCTTAAATAATGACAAACTAGTTACTACCACTGTCAACTGTATGAAAACACCGTGTTTTGGGGCATTTTCCGAATGTCCTCCCCCATGTACCTGCTTTGACTCTAATGAATAGAAAGTAAAATGTTAAAGAAGTAATATCTAGTCTTACTCATGAGCGTACAAAGCTTAGAGCAAGGAAGAATAGCTAATCAGGAAGACCGGTTGCAATCAGTGAGTTCATAAAGGACTGAATGGAAAACTATTCACCTCTTTGGGCTTCTATTGAATCGAGAAATGGGTTTGATTGTCCATTTTTTTGATATAATATATAATATAATATATAAGGCATCTTCCGGATAATTCAAATCGAAGCAATTGGATGTCCGACTCGGGCCTATATGACATGACCGATCAGTCGAAGGAGCTGTTTAAGTAGAGCCTTTACTTAATATTCTATTAGTAAAGTGCACTTACTCTAACGGCGTACCTTTTGCATGATGGGTCAGCGAGGAAATAGGAACAGCGGCTTAAGCCATTAGATGTAGGCGCTTTCTAGAGGTGGAATCTTCTAGTTCTTCCTATTTGTATGCTATCTCAGTCTAAGGATTTTTGTTTATATGAACTCTATGTGGATGACATGATAGTAAAGACCTACCGCCCTCTTGAAAAGTACGTTCCGCGGCCCTGCCCCGATGATGCGAACTTCTCATTCTCGCCGGGGAAGGCGGTGAAAGAAATGAACTCTTCTCCAAAAAGGGAAGGGGGCTTGGTCTAGAACCAGGAAAGAGGTTGTCATATCACTCTTTTGGTCGGGTAGCAAGCTAGCCACCTGCTATGAAGGATGGTGAGAATGCCACTACTGTTACACCAGCTGTAAAGGCTAGAAAACGGCCTGGTAAAAGACTCTACTCCAACGGGAACTTCCACTCAAACTGGATCTCCAAGCGCCTTAGAAAGAGAGGGCTTAGTTAGAAAGGTGCTCTTTAACATAATTCTTTCAGTAATTTGTTGTTGCTTCGTGTTCTTATTGATTCCATTGTTATTTTCTTACCATTCCCATTGGATTTGCTTCTTTTTTCAATGTCATCGGCTAATTAATTGCCTGTTTAAGGGGGAATTCCGCTTTTTCTTTTTGCCTGCTGGATCAGAAGTAGGGATCGTCATCAGCGCATCGTCTTAAGTCTGTTGGTGCATTCGGATCGTCGATCGGACTCTGACGACTGGAGGCGAGTCGACCGAGCGATCAAGCGTCTCGGTAATTTTCTCTGGCCCATTGACTTTAGAATTCTTTGGTAAATTATATGCTTATTGAATTGTGTTAAGCATTAGAATATTGTGAGTCAAAATAATTGTTTGTCGGACTGCCTGCCTTAGGTCGTGTTTTGTGATGTGTGGCGGAATCGGAAAAATAGTGAAGTCTTGGGGACCCGACTCCTATTAAAAATGAATTGTTGAATATTTGAAGTGTTTTCTGGCAAGTCCTAGACCCTTTTTACGGGGGGTAAATGTCCGTATTGTAGGGGAGGTTCTGCCGAATTTTCGGTAGAATTTACCCGAGTGGAGATTTTTAGACAATCAGTCTTAGGAATCTAGACCTAGGGTTAATTGTCAATTGTTTCAGCGTTATTGATAAATTATTTATCCGTGATTAGATAATCCGTCAGTTTGGCTCGCTCCAACCGAGGCATCGGAGCAGAGCTAGGAGGTCGTCAAAGCTGTGAGTTAAAGTCATATATCTGTTATGCACATGTCATACACAAATTTTAAATAACTATTGTGATTAATTGATTGCAAGTTTAAATTATTCATTTAATTACTATTCATATATATCATACGCTTTGAATTCTATTCATATATATCATGTTCTTCATCACTGAATTTATTATTGTCTGATAAATCGGGATGGGACGGCAGTAGAACATACTATTTTGATGAGTGCACCGGTATAAATCTGAGATTGATAAAAAAAGGGTAAAACGATAAATTTAAAAAGGAAAGGTTAGGACTTGCCCTGGTCGAGCATCGCTCTCTGGGCTTAGTAGAGTGTGTTTGACGAAGTAAAGGTCCATGGAAGAGCATTGCTCTCTGGGCGCCGGCTTATTTGGAAACCTAAGTGACCAAACTGGAGTGAAGGACCCTGGTCGAGCTTCGCTCTCTGGGCGCCAGTCTTATTGGAGTAAGAGAGCCGAAAGGCTAAGAGTGTTAGTGATAATTAAGTGTCTGAACTGAATTTAAGGACTCTGGTCGAGCCTCGCTCTCTGGGCACCAGTTCTGTTAGAATGAAAGGGAGTCGAGATGTTTAGTGTCAGGATTAGGGTTCTGCTGAGGTACTCTTGCCTAGCAGGCAAAGATTTACCTCCGTAGAAAGGATGATTCATTCGGATCGATAAATTATTTTATTTAAGCATGGCATGACACGTTTATTTTTGCATGACTTAGTTATTTTTTTTAAAGCTTTTAAAAGCTAGGATTGAAATTAATTTCTTTTAAACGCCCCCCTCATCCTTAATCCCTTTCTAGTTTTGCTATATTCTCCTCTCCCCCCTTTCTTGCATGGTTTTCACCTCATATGTTTAAAGGACAAAATCAATTTAGCATTTTGCACTTGATCAGCTCCAATGCTCAACTTCGAGTAAGTCAAGCTTACTTGCTTATGTTTACCTCAAATACTAAAATAAAATGAGGGCATTTAGATTTAGGAAATAAAATTATTTGTTGATTTGGTCAGTTTCATATGTTAAGAAAAATTTAAGGTATTATAGTATCTTCCCTAAAGCTAAATAAGGTACCAATAAATCTCTCTAATGAGTCTAGTCAAGGTACTAATGTATCTTCTGCTAGGATTAGTGGAGGTATCAAAATACCTCTTCCATAGATGTGGTATATTTTAGGATTAGAAAACTAACTTATTAAGTAATAAAAATGTTAAAAATCTAATTTTAAATGCTACTTTCTAGAATTATAATTATTTTCTTAAAAGACAGTTAATTTTTTAGTTAACATGATTTTTAACAATGTAATTAAGATCCTATTTTCTAGAATTAGATTTAGTACTAGTTATTATATATTCTTTATGTTTATCTATATCATGATACTAAAAAATTTTGTTGTTTGGAATTTTTGTCGAACAATTATTAACTAGGTTTGAGTTTATACTATTTGCCTCCAGAATTTTTGTGTAATGGTCAAATTGCCCTTTATATTTAATTATTGCACTAAAATCTTTCTGTCTCGAAAGTCAATGCAATAAAAGAATTAATTACATAAAAAAAATATAATTTGATCCTCAAATTTTTATCAAAGTTATAATTCTAGTGTAACAAAATTAATAATAAGAATAAAATTTATTTTATTTTAATAATTTAAAGTTAAATTATATAAATTCTTGATATTTTCACAAATTTAGTTTAAATTATTTAAATTTTATTAATTATTCTTGAAATTATAGTAATTAAAGAACTATACTTAACTATTTTTACATATATTAAAATTGATTTTTGCAAAAATTAGAAAATTGGGTTCTAGTAATTAATAAACTAAAAGAGGCAATTTGTATATTACACAAAAAATCAAAGGACAAATAGTGTAAAATCAAATTTAGTTAGCGATGTTTAATTGAAATTATAAGGGAAGAGGATTTATCATAAAAACAAAATCGAATGATGAAAAATATAATTTTTAAATGTTAATGGTTAAATAGTGTAATATAAAAAAATACAGAAATATATAGTTAATTTCTCTTATTTATAATATTTTTAATAAGAATAATAATTAAAAAATTTATTGGTTTTAAAAATTTTCACTAATGTAATAACATAATATTATTAAAAAATATTTATTAATTGATTTTTAGTATTATATAAATTAATAGTATAAATATATTTAATATTATTAACTTTTAATACTACAATCATTATCTAATTAGATTAGAAACCATAATATTTTACATTTACTATCAATACAGCCATTCTCGTCTATCAGCTGAGAATGTTTCCCAAGGCTCCGAAAATAGGAAGGACATATTCACTCATGTATGGCTCATAAATTATACAGTATTCTTCAAATAAAATCTTAACTTACAGTATTTTTGAGAAAGAATTTTCTTAGCAGTAAAAATGATACTTTTAGCTTTTTTAGGATATATGTGAAAAAATTTCTCTTTCAAATCAATTCAGCCCAAACTAGAGTTGAATATTGAGCATGTTATTCACACTTGAAAATAAACTAAATCAACTTATGTTAATTTAGTTATTCTTATTAATAATAAAAAAAGAAAGAAAAATTGCTTCTACCATCACCACCGTTGCTTTTTACCGACGTTGGTCTACTAAATATCATTTCTCGCCATCTACCATTACCTACCTCTGTTCTCCATCTGCTCACAAACTTAAGAGCTTATATATTGCTTTTTATTTTTTATTAACAGCAAAAAAAAAAAGGGACTTGGAGCTTTAAGATTAAGTTGAAACACCCAACAAGTTTACTATATGCAAAATATGTTTCACATTCAAATTAAACAGAAAAAAAGAAAAACATTGTGGCAATTGTTATGAAATGCTTCAAGTTTTATCTTTTATCTTTTTTTAATCTAATTTCTCAAAAAAATTAATTTCTACTAAAAGATCAATATAATCAAAAAAATATAACTGGCTAGGTTTTTAAATAAACAGACATAGAGTAATATAAAAAAAGAAAAAAAGAAACCCAATCAATAATCTTAAGCCCCTCTCTCACTGTCGAGCTTTAATTAAAGTCAACATTCAAAATCTGAATATAAATAAGAAACCAGATATGGAAAAAAAGATAATCTTTTAGCCAATGATTTGTTTTCATGTATGAATTCAAAAGAAAAAGAAGAAAAAGAAGAATTTTATAGATGACTTCTGGGTGTAGTAATTTAATAAAATAAAAATTTAGATAAAATATTTTAAATTTTATTTAAAAAATAAAATAAAATTGGGGTTAAGAAGAACTTAAGAATTGAAAATATGAAAATGTAAGAATTTTCACTTAAATATTCAATTCACCTTTCTTGCAATGCGTGTGGGTTGCAAATAATTGGTCAAGAGTTAATTTGGTATGAAATATTTAAGTTATGGGTTTATTTTTCAAAATATTCATTTTTGACTTTTTTTGTTCCCGCAACACAAGTTCAGGGCCAAAATGGCCTTGTCCAAATAAAATGCCATTGACATTATTATTCTTATATTTGTAATGTGAAATCAAAAAATTTTTTAGCTTTTAATTTTTTTAAAGTCATTTATTCATATATTCTGTGGAATATTTCTATTATTTTTATATTTATTTAAAATAAATGATAAGTTTTTATTAAAATAAATTATATATATTCAATTTAATCAATAATAAATTGAATGTAAATCTCTTTGAATTATAATAATATTTTTCATTTAAAAATAGTAACTAAATTTTTTATTTACAAATATTTTATATATCGTATAAAATCATGAGATAATGTAATAAAATATTAATATATTGAAGTAAGTATGATACTTTAGCATTCATTCTTCATAGGATTTTTATTATTTTGATTTTTAAAATATTATTAGTTGATATATTGATTTTGTTATATATATTAGTTATATAAAACATAATATTATATTCTATAATTAAAAATTATTACCCAATTAGTAAGTAATTTATTAATTAATACATTAACTATATTTAATAAGTAATAAATATAAAGTTTGTATAATGTATATGTTTATATATTAAAATTACGCGCTATCAGCCTTAGCCTTTCAGCTCTCTTATTCCAATAAGACTAGCGCCCAGAGAGCGGAGCTCGACCAGGGACCTTACCTCCAGTCTGGTCACTGAGGTTGTCAAATAAGTCGGCGCCTAGAGAGCAATGCTCGACCAGGGCAAGTCCTAAACTTTTCTTTTAAAATTTACCCATTTACCCTTTTTCCATCACTCTCGGATTTACACTGGTATACTCATCAAACTAATATGTTCTACTATCGTCCCATCTCGTGTCATCATGCAATGATAAAATCAATGATAAAGGAAGAATATACATGAATAGTAATTAAAAAGCATAATACATATAAATAATAATTAAATGAATAATTAAACTTGCAATAGAATAATCACAACAACTATTCAAAAATTTATGCATGACACGGGTATAACCGATATATGACTTTAACTCACAGCTTTAGTGACTTCCTCTCTCTACTCCGATGCCTCGGGTGGAGCGAGCCGAACAGACAGATTATCTAATCACGGAAAATAATTTATCAATAACACTAAAACAATTGACAATTAACCCTAGGTCTATATTCCTAGGATTGACTGTCTAAGAATCTCGACTCGGGTAAATTCTACTGAAAATTCGGCAGAACCTCCCCTACAACACAGATATTTACCCCCTGTAAAACGGGTCCAGGACCTGCTAGAAAACACTTCAAATATTCAACAATTCATTTTAACGGGAGTCGGGTCCCCGAGACTTCACTAATTTTCAGACTCCGCCACACAACACAAATCACGACTATAGCAGGCAGTCCGACAAACTATTATTTTAACACACAATATTATCTAATACTTAACACAAATCAATAAGCATATTATAAACCAGAGAATTCCAAAACCTACGGGCTAGAGAAAAATTACCGAGATGTTTGATCGCTCAGTCGACTCGCCTCCAGCCGCCGAAGTCCGATTGACGATCCAAACACACCATCGGACTCGAAACGACGCGCTGATGACGATTCCTGCTTCCGATTTTCTGATCCGACCTCCAATCATCCGGAGAGATTTACGGACGATCTCGGCCGTCGATTTGCAAACGAAGTCCGATCGCCACGAAACCAGTGCCATTGCGAAGCTTGAGCTGAGGGGAGTCCGGATATGTCCTCCGATCACCCATCCCCCGCCAGAGCTCGCCGGAAAAGCCAAAAAACACGGCTGCCACCCACTTTCTCTCTCCACCGCGAACTTACATCTCCGACCACCATTCACGTCGCCGTTGTCGCCAAAAGAAAGCTCTCGGGGTCGATCGCCACGAATCGGTGACTACGGCGTTGTAGCGCCCAATCGGCGTCCAAAAAAAAACTACCACTTTCCTTCCGCTTCTCCACATGCCGACGCGTCCCCTGCCGCCTCCACGCGCTTCAGCTTGCAAGGCCTTGATGGTAACTCCGCCACCGACTGGACGACGCCGCGCTCCTTCTTCTTCTTCCCCCGCTTCCTCTCTCTCCCCAATTCTTTCTTCTTTCTTTTCTTTTATATCGACAATTGCCCCCAAACTTTCCTTCCTTACCATTTGGTCCCTCAACTTTTTTAATTACTACAATTTCGCCCTGTAAAATTTCCAATTAACCCCTAAACTTTTTTTTAGCCTTTCAATTAAGCCCCTAACTAATTAATTTGGGCCAAATTAGAATTATTGGGAATATATAATTACATATACACCTTTGCTTTTAAATATAAAATTACCAAAAAGCCCTTGCCGACATATTTAATTAAAAAAATACCAAACATACAAATTTTCATTAAAACCCCATATTAATAAAATTATACTTTTAATCCTTATTCCAAAATAAATTTTTAATTTAATCCTAACACAATTAATTTAATTAATCAATGTGCTAAATGTTTCCAATTAAAATTTAATACCATTAGCTAATTAAAATACCCTTTTCCCCAATAATTATTTTATAAAATATCCTTTACAATTTCTTTCATAACTCTCATAAATATATTCATTTGGGAAAAAATTTTGAATAACCAAAAATATAGTTTATTTCTCAAAAAGAAATTTACTTAATTAATTTCTTAAAAAATTCACACTAAGAGGATATAGAAAATAACTCTTTTATTTATCTAGCATTAAAATTCCACTTAATTCATTCCAATTTAAACCAAATAAAAATATAATTAAATTAATTTAAATAAAAACTCATTTATTAATTAGTATTATTAATATTATCTTTATTAAAGAAATATTTTGGGTATTACATAAAAAATATAATTTTAAAATGTTAATGGTTAAATAATGTAATATAGATAAATATATATAGTAAATATCTCTTATTTATAATATTTTTAATAATAATAATAATAATAAATATTTTTAAAGATTTTATTGGTTTTAATGGTTTTAAAATTATTTCATTAATGTAATAACATAACATTATTAAAAAGTATTTATTAATTGATTTTTTAGTATTATAAAAATTAATACTATAAATATATTTAGTATTATTATCTTTTAATACTACAACCATTGTCTAATTAGAAACCATAATATTTTATATTTATTTTAATTTTTTTTCAGTTACTTTAATATTTCTTTGCTATTTTAATTACAATTTTATTTATATTTAGTCTTTTTGCTAATTTTATTTCTTCACAGTTACAGGTTTTGATAACATAGATTTAGAAATCCTAAGTGAATCATTTAAAACTCCTCTTCGAATTAATTAGGATTATTATTTGTGTTATTTGTCTTAAGGAGTAATTTCCCTTAAGCGTCCTTTCATCCTTAATCCCTTTCTAATTTCGCTCTATTATCCTCTCTCCCCTTTCTTTGCATGGTTTAATTTCACGCATTAGGTTTTCACCTCACATGTTTAAAGAACAATCAATTTAGTATTTTACATGTGATCAGCTCTAATGCTCAACTTCGAGTATGTCAAGCTTCTCAATGTAATCTTCATATGCCTTATACTTATGTTCACCTCAAATGTTAAATAAAATAGGGCATTTAGATTTAGAAAATAAAATTAGACTTTGATTTGGTGAGTTTCACATGTTAATAAAAACTTAAGGTATTAACTCTAGGACTAGATAAAGTACCATTATATTTCTTTAATGAGTCTAGTCAAGGTACTAATGTATCTTTTGCTAGGGAGGTATCAAAGTACCTTTTCCGTAAATTAGTATATTTTAGGATTAGAAAACTAACTTATTAACTAATGAGAATGTTAAAAATCTAATTTTAAATGCTACTTTCTAGAATTAGAATATTTTTTAATAGAAAGTTAATTTTTTAGTTAATATGATTTTTAACAATGTAATTAAGATACTATTTTCTAGAATTAGAGTTAGTACTAGTTATTGTATATTCTCTATGTTTGTTTATATCATGATGTTTACCTCTTAATATTTACAAATTTTATTTTTTATTTTCTATTTTGTAATATTATACTAAAATTTTTTACTGTTTAGAATTTTTGTTGAACAATTATTAACTAGGTTTGAGTTTATATTATTTGCCCCTCGAGTTTTTATGTAATGCACAAGCCTTTTATATTAAATTATTGCACTATAATCTCTTTCTGTCTCGAAAGTCAATGCAATTAAAGAATTAATTTCATAAAAAAATATAATTTGGTCCTCAAACTTCTTATCAAAGTTATAATTCTAGTGTAACAAAATTAATAATAGAAATAATATTTATTTTATTTTAATAATTTAAAAGTTAAATTATATAAATTTTTAATATTTTCACAAAAATGTTGTTTAAATTATTTAAATTTTACTGAAATTTAATAATTCTTGAAATTATAGTAATTAATGAATAATACTTAACTATTTTTACATATATTAAAATTGAATTTTGCAGAAATTAGAAAATAGGGTTCTAGTATAATTAATAAATTATAAGAGGCATTATACCAAAAGTCAGAAGAAAAATAATATAAAATTAAATTTATATAGCGATGTTCAATTGAAATTCTAAAGGAGTGGGATTTTATTATAAAATATAAAATAGGATAATGAAAAATATAATTTTTAAATGTTAATGGTTAAATAATATAATATGGAAAAAACGCAGAAATATATTGTTAACGCCTCTTATTTATAATATTTTTAATAATAATAAATAATTAAAGATTTTATTGGTTTTAAAGTTTTTTCACTAATGGAACATAACATTATTGAAAAATATTTATTAATTGATTTTTAGTATTATATAAATTAATACTACAAATATATTTAATATTATTAACTTTAATACTACAATTATTATCTAATTAGAAATCATAATATTTTAGATTTACTTTAAATTTTTTTAGTTACTTTGATATTTCTTTGCTATTTTAGTTACAAGTTTATTTGTGTTTAGTCTTTGTACTAACTCTATTTCTTCATAGTTGCATGTTTTAATAACATGGATTTAGAAATCCTAAGTGAGTGATCTAAAACTTCTCTTAGAATTAATTAGGATTATTATTTGTATTATTTTTTCTAAAGCTTTTAAAAGCTAGGATTGAAATTAATTTCTTTTAAACGCCCTCCTCATCCTTAATCCGTTTCTAGTTTTGCTATATTCTCCTCTATCTCTCCTTTCTTGCATGGTTTAATTTTACGTATTAGGTTTTCACCTTATATATTTAAAGGACAAAATCAATTTAGCATTTTGCACTTGATCAGCTCCAATGCTCAACTTCGAGTAAGTCAAGCTTACCTGCTTATGTTTATCTCAAATACTAAAATAAAATGAGGGCATTTAGATTTAGGAAATAAAATTATTTTTTGATTTAGTCAGTTTCACATGTTAAGA
This sequence comes from Ricinus communis, assembly GCF_019578655.1. NCBI lineage: Eukaryota > Viridiplantae > Streptophyta > Magnoliopsida > Malpighiales > Euphorbiaceae > Ricinus > Ricinus communis. The sequence goes on along the minus strand of NC_063256.1, from coordinate 14,431,104 downwards.
AAAACTTAAGGTATTATAGTATCTTCCCTGAAACTAAATAAGGTACCAATAAATCTCTTTAATGAGTCTAGTCAAGGTACTAATATATGTTCTACTAGGATTAGTGGAGGTATCAAAATACCTCTTCCATAGATGTGGTATATTTTAGGATTAGAAAACTAACTTATTAAGGAATAAAAGTGTTAAAATCTAATTTTAAATGCTACTTTCTAGAATTAGAATTATTTTCTTAAGAGACAGTTAATTTTTTAGTTAACATGATTTTTAACAATGTAATTAAGATCCTATTTTCTAGAATTAGAGTTAGTACTAGTCATTATATATTCTCTATGTTTGTCTATATCATGATGTTTACCTTTTAACATTTACAAATTATATTTTTTCATTTTCTATTTTATAATATTATACTAAAAAATTTTGTTGTTTGGAATTTTTGTTAAACAATTATTAACTAGGTTTGAGTTTATACTATTTGCCTCCAGAATTTTTGTGTAATGTTCAAACTGCCCTTTATATTTAATTATTGCACTAAAATCTTTTTGTCTTGAAAGTCAATGCAATAAAATTATTAATTATATAAAAAAATATAATTTGATCCTCAAATTTTTTATCAAAGTTATAATTCTAGTGTAGCAAAATTAATAATAAGAATAAAATTTATTTTATTTTTAATAATTTAAAGTTAAATTATATAAATTCTTGATATTTTCACAAATGTAGTTTAAATTATTTAAATTTTATTGGAATTTAATTATTCTTGAAATTATAGTAATTAAAGAACTCTACTTAACTATTTTTACATATATTAAAATTGATTTTTGCAGAAATTAGAAAATTGGATTCTAGTAATTAATAAACTAAAAGAGGCAATTTATATATTACTCAAAAAATCAGAAGACAAATAGTGTAAAATCAAATTTAATTAGCGATGTTTAATTGAAATTCTAAGGGAAGAGGATTTATTATAAAAACAAAATCGAATGATGAAAAATATAATTTTTAAATATTAATGGTTAAATAGTGTAATATAGAAAAACATAGAAATATATAGTTAATGCCTCTTATTTATAATATTTTTAATAAGAATAATAATTAAAAAATTTATTGGTTTTAAAAATTTTCACTAATGTAATAACATAATATTATTAAAAAATATTTATTAATTGATTTTTAGTATTATATAAATTAATAGTATAAACATATTTAATATTATCAACTTTTAATACTACAATCATTGTCTAATTAGAAACCATAATATTTTATATTTACTATTAATGCAGCCATTCTCGTCTATCAGTTGAGAACGTTTCCCAAGGCTCCGAAAATAGGAAGGGCATATTCATTCATGTATGGCTCATAAATTACACAGTATTCTTAAAATAAAATCTTAACTTACAGTATTGTTGAGAAAAAAGTTTTCTTAGCAGTAAAAATGATATTTTTAGGTTTTTTAGGACATATATGAAAAAATTCTTTTTTCAAATCAATTCAGCCCAAACTAGAGTTGAACATTGAGCATGTTATTCACATTCGAAAATAAATTAAATTAATTTATATTAATTTAGTTATTCTTATTAATAATAAAAAAGAAAAAAAAAATTGCTTCCATCGTCACCACTTTACTGATGTTGGTCTACTAAATACCATTTCTCGCCATCTACCATTACCTACCTCTGTTCTCCATCTACTAACAAACTTAACTTGCTTTTTATTTTTGATTAACAGCAAACAAAAAAAGGGATTTGGAGCTTTAAGGTTAAGTTGAAACATCCAACAAGTTTACTATATGCAAAATATTTTTCACATTCAAATTAAACAGAAAAAAGAAAAAGAAAAAGAAAAAAAAAACATTGTGGCAATTGTTATGAAATGATTTAAGTTTTATCTTTTATCTTTTTTTAATCTAATTTCTCAAAAAAATTAATTTCTACCAAAAAATCATTATAATTAATAAAATAACCGGCTAGGTTTTTAAATAAACAGATATAGAGTAATATAAAAAAAAATAAAAAAAACCTAATCAATGATTTTAAGCCCCTCTCTCACTGTCGAGCTTTAATTAAAGCCAACATTTAAAATTTGAATATAAATAAAAAACCAGATATGAAAAAACGATAATCTCTTAGCCAATGATTTGTTTTCATGAATGAATTCAAAAGAAAAAGAAGAATTTTATAGATGACATATGGGTGTAATAATTTAATAAAATAAAAATGAGATAAAATATTTTAAATTTTATTTAAAAAATAAAATAAAGTTGGGATCAAGAAGAACTTAAGAATTGGAAATATGGAAATGTAAGAATTTTCACTTAAATATTCAATTCACCTTTCTTGTAATGCGTGTGGGTTGCAAATAATTGGTCAAGAGTTAATTTGGTATGAAATATTAAAGTTATAGGTTTATTTTTTTAAATATTCATTTTTGACTTTTTTTTGTTCCCGCAGCACAAGTTGAGAGCCAAAATGGCCTTGTCCAAATAAAGTGTCGTTGACATATTATTCTTAGATTTGTAATGTGAAATTAAAAATTTTAGCTTTTAATTTTTTTTAAAAGTCATTTACTCATATATTATGTGGAATATTTCTATTATTTTTATATTTATTTAAAATAAATGATAAGTTTTATTAAAATAAATTATATATATTCAATTTAATCAACAATAAATTGAATGTAAATCTCTTTAAATTATAATAATATTTTTCATTTAAAAATAGTAACTATATTTTTATTTAAAAATATTTTATATATCGTATAAAATCATACATGAGATAATATAACAAAATATTAATATATTGAAGTAAATATAATACTTTAGCATTCATTCTTCATAGGATTTTTATTATTTTGATTTTTTAAATATTATTAGTTGATATATTGAGTTTGTTTTATATATATATATTAGTTATATAAGACATAATATTATATTTTATAATTAAAAATTATTATCTAATTAGTAAGTAATTTATTAATTAATATATTAACTATATTAATAAGTAATAAATATAAAATTTGTATAATGTATATGTTTATATATTAAAATTACTATGTTTATGTAATAACATATTATATACACGTGTAAATTTGTTACAAAAAGAAATAATATATATATGCCAAAATTTGCCTAGAATCCTGAGGTTCTATCCTATACTCACTCCCTATCCTACTCCTCTATCCTCACCCAAAATCCACCAAAGTAAGCCTTAGCCATGGAATCCAAGAGCTTGTGAGGTAGAGAGAGACCTTCCTTAGGTTCTCCTTCTTCACTTCTCTTTCCCATCAAGCCTCTTGAGGGAGCTAACTTGCTCCTGGCGGATCAGTGAAAGGGAGAAAGGACAGATCACCCTGCCGATTCGCTAAGTTTTCAAAGTCCAAAGAGCGCAGACTAGCCACGGAGCTTGGATACGGTTTCCGATCGGAGATCCATGGATCACAGACGGTATCTCCCCATGGCCTTTCGCCTTTGAAAGCATCCTTCCTTCCTCAATGCCGGGCTATATATATATATATATATATATATATAAAAGTTGAGATATTATTTTTAGTTAATCATATTTTATTTACAAATAAATTATTTGTCGAAAATATTAGTTGAAAAAAGTGTTCAACCCACTTTTTTTTTCCTATTTTTTTTAAAAGAATGCAACGAATACTATTCCCACAATAGGAAAGAGCTTTTCAAATTTCTAAACCAAATAGGAAAATAAGTGAGGGTATAACTTAATCTCGGCCTTCCATTCCAATCATCTCTCTAAATTTCCTTGTCCAGTTGAAGGTCGCAGGCGCTTGACGTTTGGAAGACCATAATCTTCTCACCGGAATCCGAAAGGGACTGTGAAGGGGTTCGCTTGGCTTCTTTATTTATAATTTCCGATTCTGTGTTGTTCCAAGTTAGTGCCATGGTATGTTGTTTGATTTTTCCGGAATTGATTTGTGAGGTATATAAGAATCCGAAGTTTGATCTTTAATAACTAAACATCATGGTGTGGAGTCCGAAGAGCGATTAGCGACTCCTTTTGTCTTATTGGTTTTCCAAAGATTTTGTCATTTCATATCATAATTCCAATGCAAATAGACTCTCTTTGAGATTCCAAGGTTAAATGCTTTGATGTGAGGGATGTATTTGGGGTTTGAGCAGAAATTCTTTCCCTTATGGTGTAACAATAAGATTTTAGTGATCATCATTCTGTAGGGAGTTTCAATCCTGCCAATCATTTTTTTGGCGTTTTGAACACAAAGATTAGATCAGAAAACAAAATAATTGAATCTCAGTGTTTGCACCTTTCTCTGTTTTCCTTCTTATTTTGAAAATTCATTAAGTGGGTTGATTGTCAAGTATCTGTTCGGAGTTTTTTCTTTTTAGCTAATTTTTTTTTTAAATATATTTGTTAAGTAGATAGATTAAAGTTGGCCAGCCATCTTGATCAGTAGTTTGGTCTGTGTTTGCCAATTAGGTCTGATTGAGAATTAAAAATTTCTTTTTACCCAACTCATTTTTTTATGGACAGACATTTATGGAAATGAACCTTGATAACATAGGTCTGGTTTGGTCATGTACATGGGGTTCGACATTTATGGAAATGAATGTCAGGCTTTGCACGTTTAACTGATATTTCAACCTATTATTTTTCTAGGGACGTATGGTTAGATATTCAGGAAGAACTCTTATTGGTGCCTAACTTTTTACTTCTAATTTCAGCTTAAAACAAAAAGTTTAAATTTCAGTAAGTTCTGTGGTTGCTATCCTGTTTTTTCGATCAATTTGTTAGGAGAATGGTGAGGTGATGCTAGCTTTATTAGTTTCGTTTGTGGTTTTGATATTTTTGACTCAGTAATTATATGTTTTGTGATTTCTTCTTGCTTTTTTTGGAAACAACAGCTGTCGTTTATCTAGACTTGAAAAGAGTTCTTCTAGCATTCCAATAATCTCAGTGAGCAATCCGGAGAAAGGAGCCTTGCGGTTATGTTCTTATGATGAGGGAGTTTCCATACCTCCTTATGTGTTTCTGTTTTAGTCAACAGTATTAACTTCTAATATTCTTATTAGAGAATGTACAATAATTTAAGCTAGCTAAGTTGTATGTATTTGTAGGGTTCAACACTTTGAAAGGAAGTATTATTTTACATTAAAATATAATTCTTTTTTTTTAATCCTGACTGATTTGGAACTATGGAAGGCTGAGATCTTCTTACCACATCTTTTGGGTATTAACTCCAGCCAGTGTTGTCATAGAGCACTAATCATGAGGGAGTTCTTTTTTCTTTTGAATAATGGTTTTCTATTTTGAATATGATTAAATTAGATTGATCGAGGGAAGTTATGGGGTTTCTAATTCATTTGGTTCCTTACTTCCCATAAGTCCCTTTCTCTCATCCGGTTGTAGGTTAAAGATTGGAAAATAAGCTATTTTGGATGTCATTATCCATAATCTGTTATTTAATTAATACTCTTCAGTAGTAGTGAATTTTGAGTATTGGCTTTTCTGAGATCCCACTAGCTTGTGGAGATATGGCTGCCATCATTGAAAAATTGGTTCTGTTTTATAATTTTGTGATTTAATTAATTCCATTATGATATTAAGGAGCCCTGTGCATTGGTTTTTGTTCATCTCTTGGTCTCTACCAGCTTGTGGAGAAGTGATAAGTGGTTTTTGTCACTATGTGCTTCGCTTCTCAAGGCCTTGATTGCAATTTTCAAATTTGGGTACATTTGAATAAACTTGACTATGACTGTTCCTTTCTTTAAAAAATTAGTTGCAGGCTTGTGCACAGGTTTTTATTTTGGATCCTCGTATGTGGAGCTCGTGTATTATTAGCCTCTTTTAATTCACAGAATTTGAATCATAAGCAAAAATGAGTTCGGATATTTTTTGCAGATTCTGACATGGTTTATTATTCTGGCAATTAGAGGCTCTATTCTGATCATACCAACAATGCTCTTCTACTGATTGTTCTGCTCCAGTACTTTCCACGATTCTGAGATCATCAAAGCCACTGGGCCGGGGGTACGCCTATAACCTCCTGCTCTACATGTTGGCTAATCATGTCTGTAATCTCAAATCAAATTTTGTATGCTAATATTTTGTTAATAGCTGTGCCATTGCATGCTGCAATGGTAGAAGTCTTGCTCAAGGGTAGAAGAACAGTTTTAAGAGCAACAACCACTTTATGTGAAAATACTAAGGGCAAGACTCTCCCTAAATTCTATTTTCCAATATTCTTAATTCTTCAATTGGAGCATGACGGGCTATCATTCTTCTATTTTAGATGATTTAGCATTACTATTTTGTCTACTTCTGTATAAAAATGCTTTTGGGTCTGAATAGTATTCTACTCTTAGCAGTCTTGCAATGATTAGCCTTCTGATCTTGTAGGTCTTAGGAGCCTCATGGTATCTGTTGTCAACTGAGCGTTAGGTGACGTACTGCAAGTATGCTTATAGACATGAAAGTGCAGTCTCTCTTATTTGGATTGTGGTACTTTGAACAAAGATGAAAGCAAACTATGAGGAAACAATACTCAGGTGTTTAATAGCTGTGATCCAAAAAACATTACTATTTTTTATTATGGGATATCCGCAAATGCTGTCACACAAAAGGTTGTCTCATCTGACTTTCTTGAGAAGTATTTCTACTGGTTTTGGTAGGGCTTGCAGAATCTGAGGTACAAATTTATGAAAGTACCAAAAAAGTTAAATTCCATTACAAGTGATGACAGATGAAACTTTATCATCTTTATTTGCTGTTTGAATCAACGCTTGGAAATTAATTAAAGCTTTTGGTCCCCCTCCCCCGTACTCATGCAAAGACTAAACATATGATTATCTTCATGACTCATAAATTGATAATCACTTTTTTTTTGCAACGTAAAATATCTCTGTTCCAAACTTATATACTTCATCCGCGTAGAATGCGTGCGTAGTGGTAAAAAGTGTTGTGTGAAGGTTGATTATAACCTTTTAACGGATGTTTTTTGCTTTTTATATTTTCAGTTCCATCGGCCAGGGTTTGGAAACTGCATTTGCAAAAATCAAATGTGGAAGTGTTGCACCTTTTATCTGTTTTTAGCCTCCATAGGATTGTATATATTGTTTCTCTGTTATAGCTGATATCTGTTATTCTAGGTTAAATATTTGGATGCAGTAGACCATCAAACAAATAATTTTTGTTTCTTTCCCAGGGATAACCAAAAATATTGCTTTTGGTTTTAAAACCTAAAAAACCATTGACTTCTCCTTTTCTTTTCTGTCACATGAAAATCAACTACGAAGTACTACTTATGGGAAGGAACCTTGATAACATACGTGTGGTTTGGTCATGTACATGTGGTTCGACAGTTATGGAAATGAATGTCAGGCTTTGCATGTTTAACTCATATTTCAACCTATCGTTTTTCTAGGGATGTATGGTTAGATATTCAGGAAGAACTCTTATTGGTGCCTAACTTTTTACTTCTAATTTCAGCTTAAAACAAAAAGTTTAAATTTCAGTAAGTTTTTTGGTTGCTATCCTGTTTTTTTCGATCAATTTGTTAGGAGAATGATAAGTGATGCTAGCTTTATTAGTTTCGTTTGTGGTTTTGATATTTTTGACTCAGTAATTATATGTTTTGTGATTTCTTCTTGCTTTTTTTTTTGGAAACAACAGTTGTCGTTTATCTAGACTTGCAAAGAGTTCTTCTAGCATTCCAATAGTCTCAGTGAGCAATCCGGAGAAAGGAGCCTTGTGGTTATGTTTTTATGATGAGGGAGTTTCTCTACTAACTTGTGTGTTTCTGTACATTAATTTAAGCTAAGCTAAGTTGTATGTATTTGTAGGGTTCAACACTTTGAATGTTTGAGGAAGTATTATTTTACATTGAAATATGATTGTTTTTTTCTTAATCTTGACTGATTTGGAACTATGGAAGGCTGAGCTCTTTATGCTATTGCCTACTGATCTTATGTCTTCCATTGTCGCAAAACTGTAGTTCTATTGCATTATTAATAGACATCAATATATTATTTTGGGTGATTGCTCTAGTGATTGGCTTTCAATGTTTTGTGCTTTTGGTTTTTGTTTCTCTACTTAATTATGATATTGCTGATGTTTAGATAGTTGTAACTGGATTAAGTTTAATTATTCAATTTGGTTCTAGTTTACTCTCTCTGTCTTTTCTTCCTTGCAGGATTAGGTTTTAATTTCTGGTTGGGCATTTTTGGCCATTGGGTCAAACTTTCTCCTAACTTCATTTGGTTCTTGTAACGCACATAGCTTCTTATTTTCAATGCTAGCTTTTCTTGATATTTATGATACGTGACTTAAAAGAAGGTGAATAGTGATAACTTTTTAAAAGAGAGATATAAGGTTAATAGTGATAATTTTCTAAAAGAGAGATATAAGGTGAATAGTGATAACTTTCTAAAAAAGATATATACTTTTCTTGTTTTGAAGTTCTAATCTTGTACTCTATAAATTACTGTGTGCGAAAGAAGGAAATGAAGTTCCTGTGGCTTGATCTTAATCTATATTTTAATAGTTTCTTGTTTCAATCCAAAATTTGTTTCATGATCCACTTGGGATGAGTGAAATCAGGAGGTAAAATTGCATGCATTTGCTTAATTTTGTCTTCTTTATTCTGCATAACCCTTTGTGGAATCTGTTTAACCGTCTACATTGCTCTAAGATATAATTGTTGTTGGAAATGCTTTGTAGCTTTAACCCTTTGTGGAATCTGTTTAATCTTCTACATTATCCTGAAGGTACACATATTGGCTGTACACTTGGTTTGACTTTCCTTTTTTCATCTTCCTCAAGTGCCACAATGGTAAATTACTCGCTTTTGTGCATTGAATATTATAGGTAAAATATATTTAATATCTTATATTATACTAAAATGTTTGCTAATACTTTTAAAATTTTGGCATATATCATGCTATGCATCATGGCTTCCAACCTGGGCTAAGAAATCGATTGCCTGTGGTTTATTTATTTATGGTTTTGCAGGCTCTAAATAAATCCATTCAATAAAGGGAAAAGAGCCTAAGTACTAAAATGGTAAATTATTTCACTTTTATTTGTATTCGATAATTCCGCTTTGCTTTGCATCTTAAATATTATGGGTAAAATGTATTTAATAATCTTATTGATCCATTTTAAATAAAAATAAAAGATAATTATCTTCCATTATATTAAAATAATAGTAATGTTTGCTAATACTTTGTTAACATATAATGAAATATATTTTTCTTATATTCGATATAGATAATTTACACTTGAAATGTATAGTTAATGATTGTTTAACGAATTAGAATATTCTTATAAATAATAATAAAATACTTAAAGTTCTATCAAATTTGTCAATATATTAAATTTATACTATTCTTTTAATCAAAATCATTACAACGGTTATGCAATTCGCGGGTAAAAACTAGTTTAGGATAAAGTCTAACTATTTATAGTCTATTAAATTAATTATTAATATAAGCATAAAAAATTAAGATTTTAGCTAAAACAATTTTAGTCCTGCTATTTTTATTTTTAAATAATTAACTAATTATTTCATAAATGATATTAATCATAGATAAAATCTTTTATGGCTTGATAATCTTCCATTCTATTTCAATGAGTTTATATTGAATATAAGAAGAATGGGCAAGTAAATTTTATTAATTTCATTGTATGTAATATATTAATTAACACTTCAAGTTTTTACATTATTCTTTTAAAATCATTATTAGAATTATTTGGTCACTTTTCATATGTGAAGGTACCAAGGTATCTTTCACTAGAATTAGATAATGATACCAATGTGCCTCTCTAATGAGTCTAGTCAAAGTACTAAACTACCTCTTCCTTAGGTTAGTAGATTTTTAGTATTAGAAAACTAAGTTATTAAGTATAAGATATTAAAAATGCAATTTTAAGTGCTACTTTTTAAAATTAGAATTATTTTCTAAAAGAAAATTAATGTTTTAATTAATATGGTTTTTAATAATATAATTAAAATACTATTTTTTAGGATTAGTGTTAGGGGTAATTATTATAAATTCTCTATGTTTTCTATATCATATTGTTTACCACTTAATATATAGAATTATATTTTTCATCATTCTATTTTTTTTATTTTATACTAAACTAATTATTAATTAGGTTTAAGTTTACATTATTTGCCCTTATTTTTATTGTAATATTTCAATTGTTATTTAAAACTCCTCTTAGAATTAATTAGAACTATTATTTGTGCTATTTATTTTAACTTTTTAAAGCCAGTATTATAATTAATTCCCCTTAAACGCCCCCTCATCCTTAATCCCTTTCTAGTTATGCTTTATTTTTCTTTTCCTCCTTTTCTTTACATGGTTTAATTTCCTGTATTAGGTTTTCAACTCACATGTTTAAACAACTAAAATTAATTTAGCATTTTGTATACGATAGGCTCCAATGCTCAACTTGAAGTAAGTTAAGCTTATTAGTGTAATCTTCCCATCCCTTATACTTATGTTCAGCCAGTGCTAAATAAAATGATTTTTAGATTTATGAAATAAGGTCAGTTTCACATGTTAAGAAAAACTTAAGGTATTAAAGTAATGAGTCTAATCGAGGTACTAATGTATCTTCTACTAGGATTAGATGAGGTATCAAAGTACCTCTTCTTTAATATTTCTTTACTATTTTAATAACAAGTTCATTTGTGTTCAGTTTTTTTGCTAACTTTATTTCTTCATAGTTGCAGGTTTTAATAACAATGATTTAGGAATCCTAAGTGATTCATTTAAAACTCCTCTTAGAATTAATTAGAACTATTATTTGTGTTATTTGATTTAAGACTTTTTAAAGCCAAGGTTGTAATTAATTCCTTTTAGGCGCCCCCTCATCCTTAATCTCTTTCTAGTTATGCTATATTCCTTTTTTTCCTTCTTTTCTTTACATGGCTTAATTTCCCGCATTTGGTTTTCACCTCACATGTTTATAATTCTGTTCTAGAAAACACATAATTAAGACATACTTTAAACATTAACCAAACAAGAAAGAACATACTTTAAACAGAAAAGTTAACATTAATAATAATGCTCACAAAAACATGCCATATAGTAATGAAATACAGCTATCACACACAAAAATGATATGGTCTTGTACAAGAGGGAAAGCAGGAAAAAAAATGGGATCGTTTTGGCTAAAAATTTATATATTTCTAAGGAGAAATGATATCTTCATATATATAATAATTTTGAAAGCACTAAAAGAATAAAAATAAATTCACTTTGTAATAATGCTTTACATATTACTATTGGGAATAATTTTTCTTCTGGGGGACCTTCTCCAATTATGCCTTTTTGGAAGGGAAAAAGACTGCATAAAAAGAAAATATAGAGCATTTTGAGGAATATTAGGCTGGTGGTTGAATTAATTATCATGAAACAATAGTGGGAATGTAATCTTCCCATCCCTTATACTTATGTTCAGCTCAAATATTAAATAAAATGACTTTAGATTTACGAAATAAGGTCAGTTTTATATGTTAAGAAAAACTTAAGGTATTAAAATAATGAGTCTGGTCAAGGTGCTAATGTATCCTCTACTAGGATTAGATGAGGTATCAAAGTACTTCTTCTTTAATATTTCTTTGCTATTTTAATAACAAGTTCATTTGTGTTCAGTCTTTTTTTTCTTCATAATTGCAGGTTTTAATAACATAGATTTAAGAATCCTAAGTGATTCATTTAAAACTCCTCCTAGAATTAATTAGGTTTATTATTTGTGTTATTTGATTTAAAGCTTTTAAAAGCCAGGGTTGTGTAATTAATTCCTCTTAGGCGCCCCCTCATCCTTAATCTCTTTCTAGTTATGCTCTATTCCTTTTTTTCCTCATTTTCTTTACATGGTTTAATTTCCCGCATTAAGCTTTCACCTCACATGCTTAAACAACTAAAATCAATTTAGCATTTTGTATGTGGTAGGCTCCAATGCTCAATTTGAAGCAAGTTAAATTTATTATTGTAATCCTGCAATCCCTTATGCTTATGTTGAGCTCAAATACTAAATAAAATGATTTTTAGATTTATGAAATAAAATTAGACATTAATTTGGTTAGTATCACATGTTAAGAAAAATTCTTTAAGGTATTCTCATTAAATTTCATGTTTAAACAACTAAAATCAATTTAGCATTTATGTGATAGGACTAGATAAGGTATCAATATATCTTTCTAATGAGTCTAATCAAGGTACTAATGTATCTTTTGCTAGGATTAGATGAGGTATTAAAGTACATCTTCTTTAATATTTCTTTACTCTTTTTAATTACAAGTTTCTTTGTGTTTAATCTTTTTACCAACTTTATTTTCTTCATAGTTGTAGGTTTTGATAACACGGATTTAGGAATCCTAAGTTATTCATTTAAAACTCCTCTTAGAATTAATTAGGGTTATTATTTGTGTTACTTGATTAAAGGCTTTTAAAAGCCAGGCTTGTAATTGATTCCCCTTAAGTGCCCCCTCATCCTTAATCTCTTTCTTGTTTTTCTTTATTCTTCTTTTCCTCCTCTTTACATGGTATAATTTCCCGCATTAGATTTTCACCTCACATGTTTAAATAACTAAAATCAATTTAAAATTTTATATCTGATAGGCTCCAATGCTCAACTTGAAGTAAGTTAAGTTTATTAGAGTAATCCTCTCATCCCTTAGGTTTATGTTCAACTTAAATGCTAAATAAAATAATTTTTAGATTTATTAAATAAAATTAGACTGTAATTTGGTCAATTTCACATGTTAAGAAAAACTTAAGTTATTAAAGTATCTCCTTCGGAACTAGACAAGTTACCAATATATCTCTCTAATGAGTCTAGTCAAGGTTAGTATATCTTCTGCTAGGATTAGACGAGGTATCAAAGTACCTCTTCTTTAATATTTCACCTTAATATTTTATAGTAACTTTAATATTTTTCGGGTAATTACTATTCGCCCCTTATACTTTTCATATTATAGTAATTACTCTCTAATATCTAAAAATTATATTTTCCTCATCATTCTATTTTGTAATTGTATACTAAAAATTGGCTCCGTCTGAATTTTCGTTAAACAATGTTACATAAGTTTGGTTTTATACTATTTGCCCCGATCTTTGATGTAATATATAAATTACCTCTTGATCTTTAATGTAATACAAATTGCCTCTTGACCTTTGATGTAATATACAAATTGCCTATTAAAGTTATTTATTATACTAGAAATTTTTATTCTAATTTCTTTGTAAAATTCAAGAAGTTTGAGGATCAAATTATATTTTTATCAATTTAGTTTATTATTAATTGCATTGACTTTCAAAATGCAAGGGGACATTAGTGCAATATATAAAATATAGGGGGTAATTTATATATTGCACCAAAAATCAAGAGGCAAATAGTATAATACCAAACCTAGTTTACGATTGTCTTATCGGAATTTTGACGAGAGGGGTTTTTTATTATAAAATTACAAAACAAAAGGATAAAAAATATAAATTTTAGATATTAAGGGATAAATATGGAAAAACATAAGGAGTATATAGTAATTACCCTAAATTTTTAGTTAGTTTAATTTTTATTTGCTAATTTAATTTTTATTTTCCTAAGTGAGTTTTTGTAATTATTTCCTTAAGTCATAATGGTTTAATTTCACTTATTAGGCAGGTTTTGATATGTGACATGGATTTAGAGTGTATCCTAGTGAGTAGGGCATTTAGAAAACTCACATGTCTTACAATTATTTAAGATTATTATTCGTGTTATTAGTCTATTTTCTCTCTAATTTTTTGTGTAATGTATAAATTTCCCTTTATATTTAGTCATTGCACTAAAATCTCTTTGTCTCGAAAGTCAATACAATTTAACAATTAATTCTATAAAAAACATAGTTTGTTCTCATACTTCTTAGCAGAATTATAATTCTAGTATGAAAAAATTAATAATAAGAATAATATTTATTTAATTTTAGTAATTTAGAGTTAAATTATATATATTTTTAATATTTTCATAAATATAAGTACTTTTAAAATGTTTAAAAATTTACTAGAATTGAATTATTTTTAAAATTATGGTAATCAAAGAACACTAGTTAACTATTTTCACATATATTAAAATTGATTTTTGCAGAAATTAGAAAATGAAGTTCATATTTTAAGGAAAGGGTTAGTATAAAATCAAATTCTAACGTTTAATTAATAAGGAAGTATGATCAAAATAGATTGATGAAAATATATTTTTAAATGTTAAGAGTTAAATAGTTAAATAAATGTGTAAAATCTTATTTATAATAATAATAATAATAATAATAATAATAAATTAAATATTTGTAAAGATTTTATTGGTTTAAATTTTATTAATATAATAAAATAAGATTATTGAAAAATATTTATTAATTTATTTTGGTATTATATAAATTTACTTTAGCTAATATTATTATCTTTTAATATTACAACCATTGTGTGTTGAAACTACTTTTACATTGAAAATTAAAATAAAATTATGTTTTCGATTGAACAAAATAATAGGTTTTTGAATTATTTGATTTCTTAAATCTTTTATCAAATTCAAAATTAACTTTATTTTCTGATTTTTAATTCGTGCTTATGTATTTAAGATTTAGGAACAAGTGAGTATTTAAAACTTCTTAGAATTAATTAGGATTATTAGAGTTAGAGTTAGTATTCCTTCCCCTTTCTTTGCATGGTTTAGTTATTATATATGTTTAAAGCACAAAATCAATTTTGATTTTGCATATTTTTCGACTATCAATCGTTGTAATCTTCAATGTTTACCCTTAGAACATTGTAAAAATTATATTTATTATTTTCTATTTTGTGTATATTTTTTATACTATTTTAAATGTTCTTTAGAATTAGAATTATTAATAAAAGTTAATTTTTGTTGAATTTTCAACAATTATGAAATAATTTTCTAGATTCAGTATTTTGATGTTTATTTAGCATTTTTATTTTCGCTCTACCAGAATTTTTGTTCTTTAGGTTTGCATTTTTATGTATGTAAATTGCCCTTTATATTTAATTTTTGTATTAAAATCTTTTTGTCCCAAAAGTCAATGCACTCAAAGAATTAATTTCATAAGAAAATATAATTTGATCCTCAAACTTCTTATCAAAGTTATAATTGTAGTGTAATAATATTAATAATAAAAATAATATTTATGTTATTTTAATAATTTTAAGTTAATTATATAAATTTTTAATATTTTCACAAATATGTAGTTCAAATTATTTATATTCTACTGGAATTTAATTTTCTTGAAATTATATTAATTAAAGAACACTACTTAACTATTTTTATATATATTAAAATTGATTGTTGCGAAATCGAGCTGTGTTCTAGTATAATTAATAAACTATAAAGGGTAATTTGTATATTACACCAAAATCAGAGGGCAAATCTTTGTAAAATCAAATTTAGTTAGCGATGTTTAATTGAAATTGTAAGGGAGGCAAGTTTTATTATAAAAACTAAAATAGAATAATAAAAAATATAATTTTAAAATGTTAATGGTTAAATAATGTAATATAGATAAATATATATAGTAAATATCTCTTATTTTTAATATTTTTAATAATAATAATAATAATAAATATTTTTAAAGATTTTACTGGTTATAATGGTTTTAAAATTATTTCATTAATGTAATAATATAACATTATTAAAAAATATTTATTAATTGATTTTTTAGTATTATAAAAATTAATACTATAAATATATTTAATATTATTATCTTTAAATACTACAACTATTTTCTAATTAGAAACCACAATATTTTATATTTACTTTAATTTTTTTCAGTTACTTTAATATTTCTTTGCTATTTTAATTACAATTCTTTTATATTTTGTCTTTTTGCTAATTTTATTTTTTCACAGTTGCAGGTTTTGATAACATAGATTTAGGAATCCTAAGTGAGTCATTTAAAACTCCTCTTACAATTATTTAAGATTATTATTCGTGTTATTTATTTTAAGGCTTTTAAAAGCTAGGATTGTAATTAATTTCCCTTAAGCATTCCCTATCATCCTTAATAGCTTTTTATCTTTGCTCTATTCTCCTTTTCCCCCTTTCTTTGCATGGTTTAATTTCACTTATTAGGTTTTCATCTCACATGTTTAAAGGATAAAATCAATTTAGCATTCTGTATGTGATCGCTCGAATGTTCAACTTGAATTTAAGTCAAGGTTACGAGTGTAGTCTTTTCATGACTTATGCTTATGTTCACCTCAAATGCTAAAATAAAATTAGGGCATTTAGATTTTTAGAAAATAAAATTAGACTTTGATTTGGTCAATCTCACATGTCAAGAAAAATTTAAGGTATTAAAATATCTACCCTAGGACTAAATTTAAGGTATTCTATACTAAAATTTTTTTAGCTGGTTAAAATTTTTGTTGAACAATTATGAACTAGGTTTAAGCTTATACTATTTTCTCTCTAAATTTTTGTGTAATGTATAAATTTCCCTTTATATTTAGTCATTGCACTAAAATCTCTTTGTCTCGAAAGTCAATACAATTTAAGAATTAATTCTATAAAAAAACATAGTTTGATCTCATACTTCTTAGCAGAATTATAATTCTAGTATGAAAAAATTAATAATAAGAGTAATATTTATTTTATTTTAGTAATTTAGAGTTAAATTATATATATTTTTAATATTTTCATAAATATAAGCACTTTTAAAATATTTAAAAGATTTACTAGAATTGAATTATTTTTAAAATTATGGTAATCAAAGAACACTAGTTAACTATTTTTACATATACTAAAATTGATTTTTGCAGAAATTAGAAAATGAAGTTCATATTTTAGGGTTAGAAAACTAACTTAATAAGTAATCAGAATGTTAAAAATCTAACTTTAGATGCTACTTTTAGAATTATAATTATTTTCTTAATAGAAAGTTAATATGATTTTTAATGATGTATTAAGATACTATTTTCTAGAATTAGAGTTAGTACTAGTTATTATATATTCTCTATATTTTTCTATATCATAATGTTTACCTCTTAACATTTAAAAATTATATTTATTATTTTCTATTTTGTGATTTTATACTAAAATTCTTTTTATATTTAGAATTTTTGTTGAATAATTATTAACTAGATTCGAGTTTATACTATTTGCCTCCAGAATCTTTGTGCAATGTATAAATTGCCCTTTATATTTAATTTTTGTATTAAAATCTTTTTGTCCCAAAAGTCAATGCACTCAAAGAATTAATTTCATAAGAAAATATAATTTGATCCTCAAACTTCTTATCAAAGTTATAATTGTAGTGTAATAATATTAATAATAAAAATAATATTTATGTTATTTTAATAATTTTAAGTTAATTATATAAATTTTTAATATTTTCACAAATATGTAGTTCAAATTATTTATATTCTACTGGAATTTAATTTTCTTGAAATTATATTAATTAAAGAACACTACTTAACTATTTTTATATATATTAAAATTGATTGTTGCAGAAATCAGAAAACTGTGTTCTAGTATAATTAATAAACTATAAAGGGTAATTTGTATATTACACCAAAAATCAGAGGGCAAATGCTGTAAAATCAAATTTAGTTAGCGATGTTTAATTGAAATTGTAAGGGAGGCAAGTTTTATTATAAAAACTAAAATAGAATAATAAAAAATATAATTTTAAAATATTAATGGTTAAATAATGTAATATAGATAAATATATATAGTAAGTATCTCTTATTTATAATATTTTTAATAATAATAATAATAATAATAAATATTTTTAAAGATTTTACTGGTTTTAATGGTTTTAAAATTATTTCATTAATGTAATAACATAACATTATTAAAAATATTTATTAATTGATTTTTAGTATTATAAAAATTAATACTATAAATATATTTAATATTATTATCTTTAAATTCTACAACTATTTTTTAATTAGAAACCACAATATTTTATATTTACTTTGATTTTTTTCAGTTATTTTAATATTTCTTTGCTATTTTAATTACAATTCTTTTATATTTAGTCTTTTTGCTAATTTTATTTCTTCACAGTTGCAGGTTTTGATAACATAGATTTAGGAATCCTAAGTGAGTCATTTAAAAGTCCTCTTCGAATTAATTATGATTATTATTTGTGCTATTTGTTTTAAGGAGTAATTTCCCTTAAGTATCCCCTCATCCTTAATCCCTTTCTAGTTTTGCTCTATTCTCCTCTCTTCCCTTTCTTTGCATGGTTTAATTTCACGCATTAGATTTTCACCTCACATGTTTAAAGGACAAAATCAATTTAGTATTTTACATGTGATCAGCTCCAATGCTTAACTTCGAGTACGTCAAGCTTATCAATGTAATCTTCATGTGCCTTATACTTATGTTCACCTCAAATGCTAAATAAAATGAGGGCATTTAGATTTAGAAAATAAAATTAGACTTTGATTTGGTCAGTTTCACGTGTTAATAAAAACTTAAGGTATTAACTCTAGGACTAGATAAGGTACCATTATATCTCTTTAATGAGTCTAGTCAAGGTACTAATGTATCTTTTGCTAAGATTAAGGGAGGTATCAAAGTACCTTTTCCGTAAATTAGTATATTTTAGGATTAGAAAACTAACTTATTAACTAATGAGAATGTTAAAAATCTAATTTTAAATGCTACTTTCTAGAATTACAATATTTCTTAATAGAAAGTTAATTTTTTAGTTAGTATGATTTTTAACAATGTAATTAAGATACTATTTTCTAGAATTAGAGTTAGTACTAGTTATTATATATTCTCTATATTTGTTTATATCATGATGTTTACCTCTTAATATTTACAAATTATATTTTTTCATTTTCTATTTTATAATATTATACTAAAATTTGTTACTGTTTAGAATTTTTGTTGAACAATTATTAACTAGGTTTGAGTTTATATTATTTGCCTCCCGAGTTTTTGTGTAATGCACAAGCCTTTTATATTTAATTATTGCACTATAATCTTTTTCTTTTTCGAAAGTCATTGCAATTAAAGAATTAATTTCGTAAAAAAATATAATTTGATCCTCAAACTTCTTATCAAAGTTATAATTCTAGTATAACAAAATTAATAATAAAAATAATATTTATTTTATTTTAATAATTTAAAAGTTAAATTATATAAATTTTTAATATTTTCACAAAAACGTTGTTTAAATTATTTAAATTTTACTGAAATTTAATAATTCTTGAAATTATAGTAATTAATGAATAATACTTAACTATTTTTACATATATTAAAATTGACTTTTGCAAAAATTAGAAAATAGGGTTCTAGTATAATTAATAAATTATAAGAGGCATTATACCAAAAGTCAAAAGAAAAATAATATAATATTAAATTTATATAGCGATGTTTAACTGAAATTCTAAGGGAGTGGGATTTTATTATAAAATATAAAATAGGATAATGAAAAATATAATTTTTAAATGTTAATGGTTAAATAGTATAATATGGAAAAAACCCAGAAATATATTGTTAACGCCTCTTATTTATAATATTTTTAATAATAATAAATAATTAAAGATTTTATTGGTTTTAAAATTTTTTCACTAATGGAACATAACATTATTGAAAAATATTTATTAATTGATTTTTAGTATTATATAAATTAATACTACAAATATATTTAATATTATTAACTTTGCTACTACAATTATTATCTAATTAGAAATCATAATATTTTAGATTTACTTTAATTTTTTTAGTTACTTTGATATTTCTTTGCTATTTTAGTTACAAGTTTATTTGTGTTTAGTCTTTTTACTAACTCTATTTCTTCATAGTTGCATGTTTTAATAACATGGATTTAGGAATCCTAAGTGAGTGATCTAAAACTTCTCTTAGAATTAATTAGGATTATTATTTGTATTATTTTTTCTAAAGCTTTTAAAAGCTAGGATTGAAATTAATTTCTTTTAAACGCCCCCCTCATCCTTAATCCGTTTCTAATTTTGCTATATTCTCCTCTCTTCCCTTTCTTGCATGGTTTAATTTCACGTATTAGATTTTCACCTCATATGTTTAAAGGACAAAATCAATTTAGCATTTTGCACTTGATCAGCTCCAATGCTCAACTTCGAGTAAGTCAAGCTTACTTGTTTATGTTTACCTCAAATACTAAAATAAAATGAGGGGCATTTAGATTTAGGAAATAAAATTATTTTTTGATTTGGTCAGTTTCACATGTTAAGAAAAACTTAAGGTATTATAGTATCTTCCCTAAAACCAAATAAAGTACCAATAAATCTCTCTAATGAGTCTGGTTAAGGTACTAATATATCTTCTGCTAGAATTAGTGGAGGTATCAAAATACCTCTTCCATAGATGTGGTATATTTTAGGATTAGAAAACTAACTTATTAAGTAATAAAAATGTTAAAAATCTAATTTTAATTGCTACTTTCTAGAATTAGAATTATTTTCTTAAGAGACAGTTAATTTTTTAGTTAACATGATTTTTAACAATGTAATTAAGATCCTATTTTCTAGAATTAGAGTTAGTACTACTTATTATATATTCTCTATGTTTGTCTATATCATGATGTTTACCTTTTAACATTTACAAATTATATTTTTTCATTTTCTATTTTATAATATTATACTAAAAATTTTTGTTGCTTGGAATTTTTGTTGAACAATTATTAACTAGGTTTGAGTTTATACTATTTGCCTCCAGAATTTTTGTAATGTTCAAATTGCCCTTTATATTTAATTATTGCACTAAAATCTTTCTGTCTTGAAATTCATTGCAATAAAAGAATTAATTATATAAAAAAATATAATTTGATCCTCAAATTTTTTTATCAAAATTATAATTCTAGTGTAACAAAATTAATAATAAGAATAAAATTTATTTTGTTTTAATAATTTAAAATTAAATTATATAAATTCTTGATATTTTCACAAATGTAGTTTAAATTATTTAAATTTTATTAGAATTTAATTATTCTTGAAATTATAGTAATTAAAGAACTCTATTTAACTATTTTTACATATATTAAAATTGATTTTTGCAGAAATTAGAAAATTGGGTTCTAGTAATTAATAAAGTAAAAGAGGCAATTTGTATATTACAAAAAAAAAATAAAAGACAAATAGTGTAAAATCAAATTTAATTAGCGATGTTTAATTGTTCTCTAAGGGAAGAGGATTTATTATAAAAGCAAAATCGAATGATGAAAAATATTATTTTTAAATGTTAATGGTTAAATAGTGCAGTATAGAAAAACACATAAATATATAGTTAATGCCTCTTATTTATAATATTTTTAATAAGAATAATAATTAAAAAATTTATTGGTTTTAAAAATTTTCACTAATGTAATAATATAATATTATTGAAAAATATTTATTAATTGATTTTTAGTATTATATAAATTAATAGTATAAATATATTTAATATTATTAACTTTTAATACTACAATCATTATCTAATTAGAAACCATAATATTTTATATTTACTATCAATGCAGCCATTCTCGTCTATCTGAGAACGTTTCCCAAGGCACCAAAAATAGGAAGGACATATTCACTCATGTATGGCTCATAAATTATACAGTATTCTTAAAATAAAATCTTAACTTACAGTATTGTTGAGAAAAAAGTTTTCTTAGGAGTAAAAATGATATTTTTAGCTTTTTTAGGACATATGTGAAAAAATTCCTCTTTCAAATCAATTCAGCCCAAATTAGAGTTGAACATTGAGCATGTTATTCACACTCGAAACTAAATTAAATTAATTTATGTTAATTTAGTTATTCTTATTAATAATAAAAAAAAGAGAGAAAAATTGCTTATCTACTAACAAACTTAACAGCTTATATATTGCTTTTTATTTTTGATTAACAGCAAAAAAAAAGGTACTTGGAGCTTTAAGATTAAGTTGAAACACCCAACAAGTTTACTATATGCAAAATATTTTTCACATTCAAATTAAACGGAAAAAAGAAAAAGAAAAAGAAAAACATTGTGGCAATTGTTATGAAATGCTTTAAATTTTATCTTTTATCTTATTTTAATCTAATTTCTCAAAAAAATTAATTTCTACCAAAAAATCAATATAATTAAAAAAATAACTGGCTAGGTTTTTAAATAAACAGACATAGAGTAATATAAAAGAAGAAAAGAAGAAACCCAATCAATGATTTTAAGCCTCTCTCTCACTGTCGAGCTTTAATTAAAGTCAACATTCAAAATCTAAACATAAATAAGAAATCAGATATGAAAAAAAAGATAATCTCTTAACCAATGATTTGTTTTCATGAATGAATTTAAAAGAAAAAGAAGAAAAAGAAGAATTTATAAATGACGTCTGGATGTAGTAATTTAATAAAATAAAAATGAGATAAAATATTTTAAATTTTATTTAAAAAATAAAATAAAGTTGGGGTTAAGAAGAACTTAAGAATTGAAAATATGGAAATGTAAGAATTTTCACTTAAATATTCAATTCATCTTTTTTGTAATGCGTGTGGGTCACAAATAATTGGTCAAGAGTTAATTTGGTATGAAATATTTAAGTTATGGGTTTATTTTTCAAAATATTTATTTTTGACTTTTTTTTGTTCCCGCAGCACAAGTTGAGGGCCAAAATGGCCTTGTCCAAATAAAATGCCGTTGACATATTATTCTTAGATTTGTAATATGAAATCAAAAATTTTAGCTTTTAATCTTTTTTAAAAGTCATTAACTCATATATTATGTGGAATATTTCTATTATTTTTATATTTATTTAAAATAAATGATAATTTTTATTAAAATAAATTATATATATTCAATTTAAATTGAATGTAAATCTCTTCAAATTATAATAATATTTTTCATTTAAAAATAATAACTATATTTTTATTTAAAAATATTTTATATATCGTATAAAATCATACATGAGATAATATAACAAAATATTAATATATTAAAGTAAATATAATACTTTAGCAATCATTCTTCATAGGATTTTTATTATTTTGAATTTTTAAATATTATTAGTTGATATATTGAGTTTGTTATACATATATATATATATATATATATATATATATATATATATATATATATATATATATATATATATTAGTTATATAAGACATAATATTATATTTTATAATTAAAAATTATTATCTAATTAGTAAGTAATTTATTAATTAATACATTAACTATATTTAATAAGTAATAAAAATAAAACTTGTATAATGTATATGTGTAAATATTAAAATTACTATGTTTATGTAATAACATATTATATACACGTGTAAATTTGTTACAAAAAGAAATAATATATATATGCCAAAATTTCCCTAGAATCCCGAGGTTCTATCCTATACTCACTCCCTTTCCTACTCCTCTACCTACCCTCACCCAAAATCCACCAAAGTAAGCCTTAGCCATGGAATCTAAGAGTTTGTGAGGTAGAGAGAGACCTTCCTTAGGTTCTCCTTCTTCACTTCTCTTTCCCATCAAGCCTCTTCAAGGAAGCTAGCTTGCTCTGGCGGATCAAGACGACTGACGAAAGGGGGAGAAAGGACAGATCACCTGCCGATTCACTAAGTTTTCAAAGTCCAAAAAGCGCAGACTAGCCACGGAGCTTGGATACGGTTTCCCGATCGGAGATCCATGGATCACAGACGGTATCTCCCCATGGCCTTTCGCCTTTGAAAGCGTCCTTCCTTCTCAATGCCCGGGCTATATATATATATATATATAAGTTGAGATATTATTTTTTAGTTAATCATATTTTATTTACAAATAAATTATTTGTCGAAAATATTAGTTGAATTTGTATCTACCCGCTTCTTTTTTTCCTAATTTTTTTTAAAAGAATGCAACGAATACTATTCCCACAATAGGAAAGAGCTTTTCAAATTTCTAAACCAAATAGGAACATAAGTGAGGGTATAACTTAATCTCAGCCTTCCATTCCAATCATCTCTCTAAATTTCCTTGTCCAGTTGAAGGTCGCAGGCGCTTGACGTTTGGAAGACCATAATCTTCTCATTGGAATCTGAAAGGGACTGTGAAGGGGTTCGCTTGGCTTCTTTATTTATAATTTCTGATTCTGTGTTGTTCCAAGTTAGTGCCATGGTATGTTGTTTGATTTTTCTGGAATTGATTTGTGAGGAATATAAGAATCTGAATTTTGATCTTTAATAACTAAACATCATGGTGTGGAGTCTGAAGAGCGATTAAGCGACTCCTTTTGTCTTATTGGTTTTCCAAAGATTTTGTCATTTCATATCATAATTCCAATGCAAATAGACTCTCTTTGAGATTCCAAGGTTAAATGCTTTGATGTGAGGGATGTATTTGGGGTTTGAGCAGAAATTCTTTCCCTTATGGGTATAACAATAAGATTTTAGTGATCATCATTCTGTAGGGAGTTTCAATCCTGCCAATCATTTCTTTGGCATTTTGAACACAAAGATTAGATCAGAAAACAAAATAATTGAATCTCAGTGTTTGCACCTTTCTCTGTTTTCCTTGTTATTTTGAAAATCCATTAATTGGCGTTTTGAACACAAAGATTAGATCAGAAAACAAAATAATTGAATCTCAGTGTTTGCACCTTTCTCTGTTTTCCTTGTTATTTTGAAAATCCATTAAGTGGGTTGATTGTCAAGTATCTGGTTGGAGTTTTTTCTTTTTAGCTAATTTTTTTTTTTAAATATATTTGTTAAGTAGATAGATTAAAGTTGGCCAGCCATCTTGATCAGTAGTTTGGTCTGTGTTTGCCAATTAGGTCTGATTGACAATCAAAAATTTCTTCTTACCCAACTCGTTTTTTTATGGACAGACATTTATGGGAAGGAACCTTGATAACATAGGTCTGGTTTGGTCATGTACATGTGGTTCGACATTTATAGAAATGAATGTCAGGCTTTGCACGTTTAACTGATATTTCAAACCATTGTTTTTCTAGGGACGTATGGTTAGATATTCAGGAAGAACTCTCATTGGTGCCTAACTTTTTACTTCTAATTTCAGCTTAAAACAAAAAGTTTAAATTTCAGTAAGTTTTTTGGTTGCTATGCTGTTTCTTTCGATCAATTTGTTAGGAGAATGGTGAGGTGATGCTAGCTTTATTAGTTTCGTTTGTGGTTTTGATATTTTTGACTCAGTAATTATATGTTTTGTGATTTCTTCTTGCTTTTTTTGTAAACAACAGCTGTCGTTTATATAGACTTGAAAAGAGTTCTTCTAGCATTCCAATAATCTCAGTGAGCAATCCGGAGAAAGGAGCCTTGTGGTTATGTTCTTATGATGAGGGAGTTTCTCTACTACCTTATGTGTTTCTGTTTTAGTCAACAGTATTAACTCCTAATAGATGTACAATAATTTAAGCTAGTTAAGTTGTATGTATTTGTAGGGTTCAACATTTTGATTGTTAAGTATTATTTTATGTTGAAATATGATTCTTTTTTTTTTTTCTTAATCCTGACTGATTTGGAACTATGGAAGGCTGAGCTCTTTATGCTACTACCTACTGATCTTATGTCTTCCATTGTCGCAAAACTGTAGTTTTATTGCATTGCTAATAGACATTAGTATATTATTTTGGGTGATTGCTCTAGTGATTGGCTTTCAATGTTTTGTGCTTTTGGTTTTTGTGTCTCTACTTAATTATGATATTGCTGATGTTTAGATAGTTGTAGCTGGATTAAGTTTAATTATTCAATTTGGTTCTAGTTTACTCTCTCTGTATTTTCTTCCTTGCAGGATTTGGGTTTTAGTTTTTGGTTGGGCATTTTTGGCCAGGGTCAAACTTTCTCCTAATTTCATTTGGTTCTTGTTACGTACATAGCTTCTTATTTTCAATGCTAGCTTTTCTTAATATTTATGATACGTGACTTAAAAGAAGGTGAATAGTGATAACTTTTTAAAAGAGAGATATAAGGTGAATAGTGATAACTTTTTAAAGAGAGATATAAGGTGAATAGTGATAACTTTCTAACAGAAAAATATACTTTTCTTGTTTTGAAGTTCTAATCTTGTACTCCATAAATTACTGTGTGCCAAAGAAGGAAATGAAGTTCCTGTGGCTTGATCTTGATCTATATTTTAATAGCTTCTTGTTTCAATCTAAAATTTGTTTCATGATCGACTTGGGATGAGTGAAATCAGGAAGTAAAATTGCATGCATTTGCTTAATTTTGTCTTCTTTATTCTGCATCACCCTTTGTGGAATCTGTTTAACCTTTTACAATTACTCTAAGATTGAGTTGTTTTTGGAAATGCTTTGTAGCTTTGATCAATAGTCAGAATCTTCTAAAGGTACACATATTGGCTGTACACTTGGTTTGACTTTCCTTTCTCCATCTTCCTGCAGTTCAACTCTATAGTTTTGATCAATATTCTTTTTGGGTTATAGCAAATAAATCCAATCATAAAAGCATCCAATTGAGAGAAGTGAAAAAGAGCCTCAAGTGCCACAATGGTAAATTACTCTACTTCTTATTTGTATTCGATAATTTTGCTTTGCTTTGCGCCTTGAATATTATAGGTGAAATATATTTAATATTCCAATTGACCCAGTTTAAATAAAAATATAAAATAATTATCTTATATTTTACTAAAATGTTTGCTAATACTTTTCTTTTAAATTCTTTTGGCATTTTGGCATATATTGGCTATGTCGTCTTCTGTATTACATGCTATGCATCATGGCATTTTAGCACACATTGGCTACCTTGTCAGCTCTCCGACCCTAGGTCAATTGTAGTATAATGATGCTAATTTTGAAGGTTAGCTAGCTGCAAATTTTATGTGATTTTTTTGTATTTATGTTGTTGGACACTTTAGTAAGAACAAGAAAGCGATTACTGTGGTTTATTTATTTATATCATATGTTTTCATTTCTTTTTTACTGGGAGTAGAGCTATTTTTGCACTCTTTTTTAGTTATAGAAGCTCTAAATAAATTCAATCAAGAAAGCATCCAACTGAGAGAAGGGAAAAAGAGCCTCAAGTACCAAAATGGTAAATTATTTCACTTTTTATTTCTATTCGATAATTCTGCTTTGCTTTGCATCTTAAATATTATGGGTAAAATGTATTTAATAATCTTATTGGGTATAACAATAAGATTTTAGTGATAATCTTTCTGTAGGGAGTTTTAATCTTGCCAATCCTTTTTTTGGCGTTTTGAACACAAAGATTAGATCAGAAAACAAAATAATTGAATCTCAGTGTTTGCACCTTTCTCTGTTTTCCTTCTTATTTTGAAAATCCATTTAGTGGGTTGATTGTCAAGTATCTGTTCGGAGTCTTTTCTTTTTAGCTAATCGTTTTTTAAAATATGTTTGTTAAGTAGATAGATTAAAGTTAGCCAGTCATCTTGATCATTAGTTTTGGTCTGTGTCTGCCAATTAGGTCTGGTTGAGAATAAAAAGTTTCTTCTTACCCAACTCGTCTTTTTATGGACAGACATTTATGGGAAGGAACCTTGATAACATAGGTCTGGTTTGGTCATGTACATGTGGTTCGACATTTATAGAAATGAATGTCAGGCTTTGCACGTTTAACTGATATTTCAAACCATTGTTTTTCTAGGGACGTATGGTTAGATATTCAGGAAGAACTCTCATTGGTGCCTAACTTTTTACTTCTAATTTCAGCTTAAAACAAAAAGTTTAAATTTCAGTAAGTTTTTTGGTTGCTATCCTGTTCTTTTGATCAATTTGTTAGGAGAATGGTAAGGTGATGCTAGCTTTATTAGTTTTGTTTGTGGTTTTGATATTTTTGACTCAGTAATTATATGTTTTGTGATTTCTTCTTGCTTTTTTTGGCAACAACAGTTGTCGTTTATCTAGACTTGAAAAGAGTTCTTCTAGCATTCCAATAATCTCAGTGAGCAATCCGGAGAAAGGAGCCTTGCGGTTATGTTCTTATGATGAGGGAGTTTCTATACCTCCTTATGTGTTTCTGTTTTAGTCAACAGTATTAACTCCTAATATTCTTACTAGAGAATGTACAATAATTTAAGCTAGCTAAGTTGTATGTATTTGTAGGGTTCAACACTTTGAATGTTTGAGGAAGTATTATTTTACATTAAAATATAATTCTTTTTTTTTTTTTTAATCCTGACTGATTTGGAACTATGGAAGGCTGAGATCTTCTTACCACATCTTTCAGGTATTAACTCCAACTAGTGTTGTCATAGAGCACTAATCATGAGGGAGTTCTTTTTTCTTTGAATAATGGGTTTTCTATTTTGAATATGATTATATTAGATTGATCGAGGGAAGTTATGGGGTTTCTAATTCATTTGGTTCCTTACTTCCCAGAAGTCCCTTTCTCTCATCAGGTTGTAGGTTAAAGATTGAAAAATAAGCTATTTTGGATGTCATTATCCATAATCTTTTATTTAATTAATACTCTTAAGTAGTAGTGAATTTTGAGTATTGGCTTTTCTGAGATCCCACTAGCTTGTGGAGATATGGCTGCCATCATTGAAAAATTGGTTCCGTTTTATAATTTTGTGATTTAATTAATTGCATTATGATATTGAGGAGCCCTGTGCATTGGTTTTTGTTCATTTCTTAGTCTCTACCAGCTTATGGAGAAGTGATAAGTGGCTTTTGTCACTATGTGCTTCGCTTCTCAAGGCCTTGATTGCAATTCTCAAATTTGGGTACATTTGAATAAACTTGACTATGACTGTTCCTTTCTTTAAAAAATTAGTTGCAGGCTTGTGCACAGGTTTTTATTTTGGATCCTCGTATGTGGAGCTTGTGTATTATTAGCCTCTTTTAATTCACAGAATTTGAATCATAAGCATATTTTTTGCAGATTGTGACATGGTTTATTGTTCTGGCAATTAGAGGCTCTATTCTGATCATACCAACAATGCTCTTCTACTGATTGCTCTTCTCCAGTAATTTCCACGATTCTGAGATCATCAAAGCCACTGGAATAGTCACAAAGACTGCTTAGGCTGGGGCTGCCTATAACCTCCTGCTCTACATGTTGGCTAATCATGTATGTAATCTCAAGTCAAATTTTGTATGCTAATATTTTGTTAATAGCTGGGCCATTGCATGCTGCAATGGTAGAAGTCTTGCTCAAGGGTAGAGGAACAGTTTTAAGAGCAACAACCACTTTATGTGAAAATACTAAGGGCAAGACTCTCCCTAAATTCTGTTTTCCAGTATTCTTAATTCTTCAGTTGGAGCATGACAGGCTATCATTCTTCTATTTTAGATGATTTAGCATTACTATTTTGTCTACTTCTGTATAAAAATGCTATTGGGTCTGAATAGTATTCTACTCTTAGCAGTCTTGCAATGATTAGCCTTCTGATCTTGTAGGTCTTAGGAGCCTCGTGGTATCTGTTGTCAATTGAGCGTCAGGTGACGTACTGCAAGTATGCTTATAGACATGAAAGTGCAGTCTCTCTTATTTGGATTGTGGTACTTTGAATAAAGATGAAAGCAAACTATGAGGAAACAATACTCAGGTGTTTAATGGCTGTGATCCAAAAAAGTGAGGTACAAATTTATGAAAGTACCAAAAAAGTTAAATTCCATTACAAGTGATGACAGATGAAACTTTATCATCTTTATTTGCTATTTGAATCAATGCTTGGAAATTAATTGAAGCTTTTGGTCCCCCTCCTCCGTACTCATGCAAAGACTAAACATATGATTATCTTCATGACTCATAAATTTATAATCACTTTTTTTTTTTGCAACATAAAATAGCTCTATTCCAAACTTATATACTTCATCCGCGTAGAATGCGTGAGTAGTGGTAAAAAGTGTTGTGTGAAGGTTTATTATAACCTTTTAACAGATGTTTTTTGCTTTTTATATTTTCAGTTCCATCAGCCAGGGTTTGGAAACTGCATTTGCTACACTTATTGCTATCTCGGGTCTGGTTCTTTTTGCCCATTTAATTGGAAATATGCAGGTAAATGTGGAAGTGTTGCACCTTTTATCTGTTTTTAGCCTCCATAGGATTGTATATATTGTTTCTCTGTTATAGCTGATATCTGTTATTCTAGGTTAAATATTTGGATGCAGTAGACCATCAAACAAATAATTTATGTTTCTTTCCCAGGGATAACAAAAAATATTGCTTTTGGTTTTAAAACCTAAAAAACCATTGATTTCACCTTTTCTTTTACATCACATGAAAATCAACTCGAAGTACTACTTATGGGAAGGAACCTTGATAACATCACGTGTGGTTTGGTCATGCACATGTAGTTCCGACATTTATGGAACCTTGATAGCATTGCGGTTATGTTCTTATGATGAGGGAGTTTCTATACTCCCTTATGTGTTTCTGTTTTAGTCAACAGTATTAACTCCTAATATTCTTACTAAAGAATGTATAATAATTTAAGCTAGCTAAGTTGTATGTATTTGTAGGGTTCAACACTTTGAATGTTTGAGGAAGTATTATTTTACATTGAAATATAATTCTTTTTTTTTTTTAATCCCGACTGATTTGGAACTATGGAAGGCTGAGATCTTCTTACCACATCTTTCAGGTATTAACTCCAGCCAGTGTTGTCATAGAGCACTAATCATGAGGGAGTTCTTTTTTCTTTAAATAATGGGTTTTCTATTTTGAATATGATTAAATTAGATTGATCGAGGGAAGTTATGGGGTTTTTAATTCATTTGGTTCCTTACTTCCCAGAAGTCCCTTTCTCTCATCAGGTTGTAGGTTAAAGATTGGAAAATAAGCTATTTTGGATGTCATTATCCATAATCTTTTATTTAATTAATACTCTTAAGTAGTAGTGAATTTTGAGTATTGGCTTTTCTGAGATCCCACTAGCTTGTGGAGATGTGGCTGCCATCATTGAAAAATTGGTTCCGTTTTATAATTTTGTGATTTAATTAATTGCATTATGATATTGAGGAGCCCTGTGCATTGGTTTTTGTTCATCTCTTGGTCTCTACCAGCTTGTGGAGAAGTGATAAGTGGCTTTTGTCACTATGTGCTTCGCTTCTCAAGGCCTTGATTGTAATTTTTAAATTTGGGTACATTTGAATAAACTTGACTATGACTGTTCCTTTCTTTCCTAGGGATAACAAAAAATATTTCTTTTGGTTTTAAAACTTAAAAAACCATTGATTTCACCTTTTCTTTTCTGTCACATGAAAATCAACTATGAAGTACTACTTATGGGAAGGAACCTTGATAACATACGTGTGGTTTGGTCATGTACATGTGGTTCGACATTTATGGAAATGAATGTTAGGCTTTGCACGTTTAACTGATATTTCAACCTATTGTTTTTCTAGGGACGTATGGTTAGATATTGAGGAAGAACTCTTATTGGTGCCTAACTTTTTACTTCTAATTTCAGCTTAAAACAAAAAGTTTAAATTTTAGTAAGTTTTTTTGTTGCTATCCTGTTTCTTTCGATCAATTTGTTAGGAGAATGATAAGTGATGCTAGCTTTATTAGTTTCGCTTGTGGTTTTGATATTTTTGACTCAGTAATTATATGTTTTGTGATTTTTTCTTGCTTTTTTTTGGAAACAACAATTGTCGTTTATCTAGACTTGCAAAGAGTTCTTCTAGCATTCCAATGATCTCAGTGAGCAATCCGGAGAAAGGAGCCTTGTGGTTATGTTCTTATGATGAGGGAGTTTCTCTACTACCTTATGTGTTTCTGTACAATAATTTAAGCTAAGCTAAGTTGTATGTATTTGTAGGGTTCAACACTTTGAATGTTTGAGGAGGAATTATTTTACATTGAAATATGATTTTTTTTTCTTAATCCTGACTGATTTGGAACTATGGAAGGCTGAGCTCTTTATGCTATTGCCTACTGATCTTATGTCTTCCATTGTCGCAAAACTGTAGTTTTATTGCATTATTAATAGACATCAATATATTATTTTGGGTGATTGCTCTAGTGATTGGCTTTCGATGTTTTGTGCTTTTGGTTTTTGTTTCTCTACTTAATTATGATATTGCTAATGTTTAGATAGTTGTAACTGGATTAAGTTTAATTATTCAATTTGGTTCTAGTTTACTCTCTCTGTCTTTTCTTCCTTGCAGGATTAGGTTTTAATTTCTGGTTGGCATTTTTGGCCATTGGGTAAAACTTTCTCCTAACTTCATTTGGTTCTTGTAACGTACATAGCTTCTTATTTTCATTGCTTGCTTTTCTTGATATTTATAATACGTGACTTAAAAGAAGGTGAATAGTGATAACTTTTTAAAGAGAGATATAAGGTGAATAGTGATAATTTTCTAAAAGAGAGATATAAGGTGAATAGTGATAACTTTCTAAAAAGAGATATACTTTTCTTGTTTTGAAGTTCTAATCTTGTACTCTATAAATTCTTTGTGTGTGAAAGAAGGAAATGAAGTTCCTGCTGGCTTGATTTTAATCTATATTTTAATAGTTTCTTGTTTCAATCCAAAATTTGTTTCATGATCCACTTGGGATGAGTGAAATGAGGAAGTAAAATTGCATGCATTTGCTTAGTTGTCTTCTTTATTCTGCATAACCCTTTGTGGAATCTGTTTAACCTTCTACATTACTCTAAGATATAGTTGTTGTTGGAAATGCTTTGTAGCTTTAATCAATAGTCAGAATCTTCTGAAGGTACACATATTGGCTGTACACTTGGTTTGACTTTCCTTTTTTCATCTTTCTGTAGTTTGACTCTATAGTTTTTATCAATACTCCTTTTGGGTTACAGCAAATAAATCTAATCATAAAAGCATCCAATTGAGAGAAGTGAAAAAGAGCCTCAAGTGCCACAATGGTAAATTATTCTGCTTTTTATTTGCATTCGTTAATTTTGCTTTGCTTCGCCCGTTGAATATTATAGGTAAAATATATTTAATATTCCAATTGATCCAGTTTAGATAAAAAAATAAAATAATTATCTTATATTATATTAAAATGTTTGCTAATACTTTTAAAAAAAAATTCTTTTAGGATTTTGGCATATATTGGCTATGTCATGTTACGTATTACACCGGCTGGGTCAATTGCGGTATAATAATGCTAATTGTGAAGGTTAGCTAGCTGCAAATTGATTTGTGTTGTTAGAGCTTTATTAAGAAGAACAAGAAATCGATTGCCTGTGGTTTATTTATTTATATCATATGTGTTAATTTTCTTTTTTAAGGACGAGCTATTTTTGCACTCTTTTTGGTTATAGAAGCTCTAAATAAATCCATTCAAGAAAGCATCCAACTTAGAGGAAGGGAAAAAGAGCCTAAGTACCAAAATGGTAAATTATTTCACTTTTATTTGTATTCGATAATTCTGCTTTGCTTTGCATTTTAAATATTATGGGTAAAATGTATTTAATAATCTTTTTGACCCGTTTTAGATAAAAATAAAAACATAATTATTTTCCATTATATTAAAATAATAGTAATGTTTGCCAATACTTTGTTATAAAAAGAATTTAATAATGATTTTAAGATGGTAATGTAATTCACAGGAAATTTAAAGTGTTAACATATAGCGAAATATATTTTTCTTATATTCGATAGACTTCTTGAAATGAAATAGAAGGAATTACACTTAAAATGAAGGGGCAAATACTATAAAATCAAATATAGTTAATGATTGTTTAACGAAAATCTTGATGAAAGTGATTCTTAGTATAAAATTATAAAATTGAAAGATTAAAAAATATAATTTTTAAATATTAGATGTAACTGATATGAAAAAATACATGGGGCAAAGAATAATTATTCTTATAAATAATAATAAAATACTTAAAGTTTTATCAAATTTTGTCAATATATTAAATTTATACTATTCTTTATAATCAAAATCATTACAACGGTTGTGCAATTCGCGGGTAAAGAATTAGTTTAGGATAAAGTCTAACTATTTATAGTCTATTAAATTAACTTTTAATATAAGCATAAAAAAATTAAGATATTAGCTAAAACAATTTTAGTCGTGCTATTATTATTTTTAAATAATTAACTAATTATTTCATAAATGTGCTATATGTTAGAATGATATTGATCATAGCCATACATCAAAGAAGTCAATTAGTGTTAATGAGTTTTTTTACTACGGTAAGAACATTAACTTTTTACGGAGATTGTTTTTCTTTTAAAATATGGCTTGATCACATGCAATCTTCTATTCTATTTCAATGAGTTTATATTGAATATAAGAAGAATGGGCAAGTAAATTTTATTAATTTCATTTTATGTAATATATTAATTAACACTTCAAGTTTTTGTATTTACATTATTCTTTTAAAATTATTATTAGAATTATTTGGTCACTTTTCATATATGAAGATAAAGCTGAAGGTACCAAGGTATCTTTCACTAGAATTAGATAATGATACCAATGTACCTCTCTAATGAGTCTAGTCAAAGTACTAAGGTATCTTTCCATTAGATTATCACGAGGTACCAAACTACCTCTTCCTTAGGTTAGTAGATTTTTAGTATTAGAAAACTAAGTTATTAAGTATAAGATATTAAAAATGCAATTTTAAGTGCTACTTTTAAAATTAGAATTATTTTCTAAAAGAAAATTAATATTTTAGTTAATATGGTTTTTAATAATATAATTAAAATACTATTTTTAGGATTAGTGTTAGGGGTAATTATTATATATTCTCTATGTTTTCTATATCATATTGTTTACCACTTAATATATAGAATTATATTTTTCATCATTCTATTTTTTTTTATTTTATACTAAACTAAATATTAATTAGGTTTAAGTTTACATTATTTGCCTTGATTTTTATTGTAATATTTAAATTGTTATTTAAAACTCCTCTTAGATTTAATTAGAACTATTATTTGTGCTATTTATTTTAAGACTTTTTAAAGCCGGTGTTATAATTAATTCCCTTAGCGCCCCCTCATCCTTAATCCCTTTCTAGTTATGCTTTATTTTTCTTTTCCTCCTTTTTCTTTACATGGTTTAATTTCCTATATTAGGTTTTCACCTCACATGTTTAAACAACTAAAATTAATTTAGCATTTTGTATGGCTCCAGTGCTCAGCCTAAAGTAAGTTAAGCTTATTAGTGTAATCTTCCCATCCCTTATACTTATGTTGACTCGAATGTTAAATAAAATGGTTTTTAGATTTATGAAATAAGGTCGATTTCACATGTTAAGAAAAACTTAAGGTATTAAAATAATGAGTCTAGTTAAGATACTAATGTATCTTCTACTAGGATTAGATGAGGTATCAAAGTACCTCTTCTTTAATATTTCTTTACTATTTTAATAACAAGTTTATTTGTGTTTAGTTTTTGCTAACTTTATTTCTTCATAGTTGCGGGTTTTAATAACAATGATTTAGGAATCTTAAGTGATTCATTTAAAACTCCTCTTATAATTAATTAGAACTATTATTTGTGCTCTTTATTTTAAGACTTTTTAAAGCCAGTGTTGTAATTAATTTCCCTTAAGCGCCCCCTCGTCCTTAATCCCTTTCTAATTATGCTCTATTTTTCTTTTCCTTCTTTTCTTTACAAGGTTTAATTTTCCATGATAGGTTTTCATCTCACATGTTTAAACAGCTAAAATTCATTTAGCATTTTGTATATGATAGACTCCAATGCTCAACTTGAAGTAAGTTAAGCTTATTAGTGTAATTTTTCCATCTCTTATGCTTATGTTTAGCTCAAGTACTAAATAAAATAATTTTTAGATTTATGAATTAAAATTAAAATTAAAGTTGGCCGATTTCACATGTTAAGAAAAATTTAAGGTATTAAAATAATGAGTCTATTCAAGGTACTACTGTATCTTCTCCTAGGATTAGATGAGGTATCAAAGTACCTCTTCTTTAATATTTCTTTGCTATTTTAATAACAAGTTCATTTGTGTTCAGTTTTTTTATAATTTTATTTCTTCATAGTTGCGGGTTTTAATAGCATGGATTTAAGAATCCTAAGTGATTTATTTAAAACTCCTCTTAGAATTAATTAGGATTATTATTTGTGTTATTTGATTTAAGACTTTTAAAAGCCAAGGTTGTAATTAATTCCTCTTAGAAGCCCCCTCATCCTTAATCTCTTTCTAGTTCGCTACATTCCTTTTTTCCTCCTTTTCTTTACATGGTTTAATTTCCGCATAAGGTTTTTCACCTCACATGTTTATAATTTTGTTCTAGAATACACATAATTAAGACATACTTTAAATATTAACCAAACAAAAAGAACATACTTTAAACGGAAAAGTTAACATTAATAGTAATGCTCACAAAAACATGCCATATAGTAATGAAATACAGCTATCACACAAAAACTATATGGTCTTGTACAAGAGGAAAGCAGGAAAAAAATGGGATGGTTTTGGCTTAAAAATTATATATTTCTATGGAGAAATGATATCTTCATATATATAATAATTTTGAAAGCACTAAAAGAATAAAAACAAATTCACTTTGTAATAATGCTTTACATATTACTATTGGGAATAATTTCTCTTACGGGGGACCTTCTCCAATTATGCCTTTTCGGAAGGGAAAAGAGGCGCATAAAGGAAAATATAGAGCTTTTAGAGGAATATTAGGCTGGTGGTTGAATTAATTATCATAAAATAATAGTGGGAATGTAATCTTTCCATCCCTTATACTTATGTTCAGCTCAAATATTAAATAAAATGACTTTAGATTTACGAAATAAGGTCAGTTTCATATGTTAAGAAAAACTTGAGGTATTAAAATAATGAGTCTAGTCAAAGTACTAATGTATCTTCTACTAGGATTAGATGAGATATCAAAGTACCTCTTCTATAATATTTCTTTGCTATTTTAATAACAAGTTTATTTGTGTTCAGTCTTTTTTTTCTTCATAATTGCAGGTTTTAATAACATGGATTTAAGAATCCTAAGTGATTCATTTAAAACTCCTCTTAGAATTAATTAGGATTATTATTTGTGTTATTTGATTTAAGGCTTTTAAAAGCCGGGGTTGTAATTAATTCCTATTAGAGCTCCTTCATCCTTAATCTCTTTCTAGTTATGCTCTATTCCTTTTTTCTTCATTTTCTTTACATGGTTTAATTTTCCGCATTAGGTTTTCACCTCACATGCTTAAACAACTAAAATCAATTTAGCATTTTGTACGAGGTAGGCTCCAATGCTCAATTTCAAGCAAGTTAAATTTATTAGTGTAATCCTGCTATCCCTTATGCTTATGTTGAGCTTAAATACTAAATAAAATGACTTTTAGATTTATGAAATAAAATTAGACATTAATTTGGTTAGTATCACATGTTAAGAAAAACTTAAGGTGTATCTTCCCTAGGACTAGCTAAGGTATCAATATATCTTTCTAACGAGTCTAATCAAGATACTAATGTATCTTTTGCT
This sequence comes from Ricinus communis, assembly GCF_019578655.1. Lineage (NCBI taxonomy): Eukaryota > Viridiplantae > Streptophyta > Magnoliopsida > Malpighiales > Euphorbiaceae > Ricinus > Ricinus communis. The sequence continues at coordinate 14,393,806 of NC_063256.1, read as the reverse complement.
AGGATTAGATGAGGTATTAAGGTACATCTTCTTTAATATTTCTTTGCTCTTTTTAATTACAAGTTTCTTTGTGTTTAATCTTTTTACTAACTTTATTTTCTCATAGTTGCAGGTTTTGATAGTATGGATTTATGAATCCTAAGTGATTCATTTAAAACTCCTTTTAGAATTAATTGGGACTATTATTTGTGGTATTTGATTTAAGGCTTTTAAAAGCTAGGGTTGTATTTAATATCCCTTAAGCGCCCCTTCATCCTTAATCCCTTTCTAGTTTTCCTCTATTCTTCTTTTCCTTCTTTTCTTTACATAGTTTAATTTCCTGCATTAGGTTTTCACCTCACATGTTTCAACAGCTAAAATCAATTTAGCATTTTGTACGTGATATGCTCCGATGCTAAACTTTAAGTAAATTAAGCTTATTAGCTTAATTCTCATATCCTTATACTTTGGTGGGTTTCACATGTTAAAAAAAACTTAAGGTATTAAAGTATACGCCTTAGGAGATAAGATACTAATCTATCTCTCTAATGAGTCTAGTCAGAGATACTAATGTATCTTCTACTAGGATTAAACCGGGTATTAAAGTACCTCTTCTTTAATATATCCTTGCTATTTTATTTATAAGTTCATTTGTGTTTAGTATTTTTACTAGCTTTATTTGCTCATGGTTGCACGTTTTGATAACATGGATTTAGGAATCCTAAGTGATTCATTTAAAACACCTATTAGAATTAATTAGGATTATGATTTGCGTTATTTTATTTAAGGCTTTTAAAAGCCGGGGGTTGTAATTAATTTTCCTTAAAGCGCCCCTTCATCCTTAATCCTTTTCTAGTTTTCCTATATTCTTCTTTTCCTCCTTTTCTCTATATGGTTTAATTCTCGCATTAAATTTTCACCTCACATGTTTAAACAACTAAACTCAATTTAGCATTTTGTATGTGATAGGCTCCAATGCTCAACTTTTATTAGTGTAGTCTTTCCATCCCTTATGCTTATGTTCTCGAATGCTAAATAAAATGACTTTTAGATTTATGAAATAAGATGAGACTTTACTTTGGTCGATTTCACATGTTAAGAAAAACTTAAGGTATTAAAGTATCTTCCACAGGAGATAAGGTACCAATATATCTCTCTAATGAGTCTAGTCAAGGTATTAATGTATCTTCTTCTAGGATTAGACGAGGTATCAAAGTACCTCTTCTTTAATATTTCTTTGCTATTTTAATTACAAGTTCATTTGTGTTCAGCCTTTTTGTTAACTTATTTCTTCATAGTTGCAGGTTTTGATAACATGGATTTAGGAATCCTAAGTGATTCATTTAAAACTCCTCTTAGAATTAATTAGGATTATTATTTGTGTTACTTGATTAAAGGCTTTTTAAAAGCCAGGGCTTGTAATTGATTTCTCTTAAGTGTCCCTCATCCTTAATCTCTCTAATATCTAAAAATTATATTTTCTTTATCATTCTATTTTGTAATTGTATACTAAAAATTGGCTTCGTCTGAATTTTTGTTAAACAGTGTTACCTAAGTTTGGTTTTATACTATTTGCCCCGATCTTTGATGTAATATATAAATTGCCTCTTGATCTTTAATGTAATACAAATTGCCTCTTGACCTTTGAAGTAATATACAAATTGCCTCTTAAAGTTATTTATTGTACTAGAAATTTTTATTTTAATTTCTTTGTAAAATTCAAGAAGTTTGAGGATCAAATTATATTTTTATCAATTTAGTTTATTATTAATTGCATTGACTTTCAAAATGCAAGGGGACATTAGTGCAATATATAAAATATAGGGGTAATTTATATATTACACCAAAAACAAGAGGCAAATAGTATAATACAAACCTAGTTCTGATTTTCTTATCGGAATTTTGGCGAGAGGGTTTTTATTATAAAATTACAAAACAAAAGGATAAAAATATAAATTTTAGATATTAAGGGATAAATATGGAAAAACATAAGGAGTATATAGTAATTACTCTAAATGTTTTTAGTTAGTTTAATTTTATTTGTTATTTTTATTGCAAGTTTTTGTAATTAGTCTTTTTGCTAATTTTATTTTTCATAGTACGAGGTTTTGATAACATGGATTTAGAATCCTAAGTGAGTCATTTAAAACTCCTCTTAGAATTATTTAAGATTATTATTACGTGTTATTTGTTTTAAGGCTTTTAAAAGCCGAGTTGTAATTAATTTCCTTAAGCATCTCCTATCAACCTTAATAGCTTTTTATCTTTGCTGTATTCTCCTTTTCCCCTTTCTTTGCATGATTTAATTTCACTTATTAGGTTTTCACCTCCATGTTTAAAGGATAAAATCAATTTAGCATTACGCATGTGGTCGCTCCAATGTTCAACTTGAATTTAAGTCAAGATTCACGAGTGTAGTCTTTTCATGACTTATGCTTATGTTCACCTAAAATACTAAAATAAAATTAGGGCATTTATATTTTTAGAAAATAAAATTAGACTTTGATTTGGTCAATCTCACATGTTAAGAAAAATTAAAGTATTAAAATATCTACCCCAGGACTAAATTTAAGGTATTCTATACTAAAATTGTTTTAGCTGGTTAAAATTTTTGTTGAACAATTATGAACCAGGTTTAAGCTTATACTATTTTCTCTCTAAATTTTTGTGTAATGTATAAATTTCCCTTTATATTTAGTCATTGCACTAAAATCTCTTTGCCTCGAAAGTCAATATAATTTAAGAATTAATTCTATAAAAAAATATAGTTTGATCTCATACTTCTTAGCAAAATTATAATTCTAGTATGAAAAATTAATAATAAGAATAGTAATATGAACTTGCAAAATGAATCGGTTTATCATAAAGATATTACGTTGTTCCACGACCTGCTATTTTAGTAATTTAGAGTTAAATTATATATATTTTTAATATTTTCATAAATATAAGTACTTTTAAAATATTCAAAAATTTTACTAGAATTGAATTATTTTTAAAATTATGGTAATCAAAGAACACTAGTTAATTATTTTTACATATATTAAAATTGATTTTTACGAAATTAGAAAATGAAGTTCTAGTATAATTAACAAACTATAAGGGGTAATTTGTATATTACACCAAAGTCGGAAGAGCAAATAGTATAAAATCAAATTTAATTAGCGATGTTTAATTGGAAATTCTAAGGGAGGAGATTTTATTATATGATACAAAATAGATTGATGAAAAATATAATTTTTAAATGTTAAGAGTTAAATAGTTAAATAATATGAAAAACACAAAAATATATAGTAACTACCTCTTATTTATAATAATAATAATAATAATAATAATAATAAATTAAATATTTGTAAAGATTTTTTGGTTTAAATTTTTTTTATTAATATAATAACATAAGATTATTGAAAAATATTTATTAATTTATTTTTGGTATTATATAAATTATACTATAAATAAAGCTAATATTATTATCTTTTAATATTACAAAACCATTGTTTGATTAGAAACTACAATATTTTACATTAACTTTAATTTTCTCGATTATTTTAATATTTCTTTGCTATTAATTACAAGCTTATTCGTGCTTAGTCTTTTTGCTAACTTTATTTCTTTATAGTTGCGAGGTTTTGATAGCATGGATTTAGGAATTCCAAGTGAGTCATTTAAAACTCCTCTTAGAATTAATTAGGATTATTATTTGTGTTATTTATTTTAAGGCTTTTAAAAGCCGGGATTATAATTAATATTCCTTAAAGCGTCCGTCATCCTAAATCCCTTTCTAGTTTTGCTCTATTCTCCTTAGCTCTTTCTTTGCGCTGTTTAGTTTCACTTATTAGGTTTTTACCTCCATGTTTAAAGCACAAAATCAATTTTGATTTTGCATGTAATTAAGCTCTAATGCTTGACTTGAGTATCAATCTTACTAGTGTAATCTTCATGTGCCTTATGCTTATGTTTACCTCGAATGCTAAAATAAAATTAGGGCATTTAGATTTTTAGGAAATAAAATTAGACTTTGATTTGGCCGGTCACACATGTCAGAAAAACTTAAAATATTAAAGTATCTCTTTTAGAACTAAATAAGAAACCAATATTTCTCTCTAATGAGTCTAGTAAAAGTATTGATATATTTTACTGCTAGGATTTGGCGGGGGTATATTTTAGGATTAGAAAAGTAACTTATTAAGTAATTTTTAGTTTTGCTCTATTCTCCTCTCTTCCCTTTCTTTGCATGGTTTAGCTTCACGCGTTAGATTTTCACCTCGGATGTTTAAAGGACAAAATCAATTTAGTATTTTACATGTGATCTGACTCCGATGCTCAACTTGAGTACATCAAGCTTATCAATGTAATCTTCATGTGCCTTATACTTATGTTCACCTCAGATGCTAAATAAAATGAGGGCATGTAGATTTAGAAAATAAAATTAGCCTTTGATTTGGTGGAGTTTCGCGTGTTAATAAAAACTTAAGGTATTAACTCTAGGGCTAGATAAGGTACCATTATATCTCTTTAATGAGTCTAGTCAAGGTACTAATGTATCTTTTGCTAGGATTAAGGGAGGTATCAAAGTACCTTTTCAAGTAAATTAGTATATTTTAGGATTAGAAAACTAACTTATTAACTAATGAGAATGTTAAAAACCTAATTTTAAATGCTACTTTCTAGAATTAGAATATTTCTTAATAGAAGTTAATTTTTTAGTTAATATGATTTTAACAATGTAATTAAGATACTATTTTCTAGAATTAGAGTTAGTACTAGTTATTATATATTCTATATATTTGTTTATATCATGATGTTTACCTCTTAATATTTACAAATTATATTTTTCATTTTCTATTTTGTAATATTATACTAAAATTTATTCTTTGTTAGAATTTTTGTTGAACAATTATTAACTAGGTTTGAGTTTATATTATTTCCCCCCCCCCCCACTCGAGTTTTTGTGTAATGCACGAGCCTTTTATATTTAATTATTGCACTATAATCTTTTTACATCTCGAGAAGTCATTTGCAATTAAAGAATTAATTTCATAAAAAATATAATTTGATCCTCAAACTTCTTATCAAAGTTATAATTTTAGTGTAACAAAATTAATAATAAAAATAGTATTTATTTTATTTTAATAATTTAAAAGTTAAATTATATAAATTTTTAATATTTTCACAAAAACATTGTTTAAATTATTTAAATTTCTGAAATTTAATAATTCTTGAAATTATAGTAATTAATGAATAATACTTAACTATTTTTACATATATTAAAATTGATTTTTGCAGGAGAATTAGAAAATAGGGTTTAGTATAATTAATAAATTATAAGAGGCATTATACCAAAAGTCGGAGAAAAATAATATAATATTAAATTTATATAGCGATGTTTAAGCTGAAATTCTAAGGGGTGGGATTTTATTATACAATATAAAATAGGATAATGAAAATATAATTTTAAATGTTAATGGTTAAATAGTATAATATAGAAAAATCTGAAATATATTGTGCGCCTCTTATTTATAATATTTTTAATAATAATAAATAATTAAAGATTTTATTGGTTTTAAAATTTTTACACTAATGGAACATAACATTATTGAAAATATTTATTAATTGACTTTTAGTATTATATAAATTAATACTACAAATATATTTAATATTATTAACTTTAATACTACAATTATTATCTAATTAGAAATCATAATATTTTAGATTTACTTTAATTTTTTTAGTTACTTTGATATTTCTTTCTTTGTTTTAGTTACAAGTTTATTTGTGTTTAGTCTTTTTACTAACTCTATTTCTTCATGGTTGCATGTTTTAATAGCATGGATTTAGGAATCCTAAGTGAGTGATCTAAAACTTCTCTTAGAATTAATTAGGATTATTATTTGTATTATTTTTCTAAAGCTTTTAAAAGCGGAATTGAAATTAATTTCTTTTAAGCGCCCCCCTCATCCTTAATCCGTTTCTAGTTTTGCTATATTCTCCTCTCTTCCCACTTTCTTGCATGGTTTAATTTCCGTATTAGGTTTTCACCTCGTATGTTTAAAGGACAAAATCGATTTAGCATTTTGCACTTGGTCGACTCAATGCTCAACTTGAGTAAGTCAAGCTTACACCTTATGGTTACCTCGAATACTAAAATAAAATGAGGGCATTTAGATTTAGGAAATAAAATTACTTTTTGATTTGGCGGTTTCACATGTTAAGAGAAACTTAAGGTATTATAGTATCTTCCCTAAAACTAAATAAGGTACCAATAAATCTCTACAATGAGTCTAGTTAAGGTACTAATATATCTTGACTGGGATTAGTGGAGGTATCAAAATACCTCTTCCATAGATGTGGTATATTTTAGGATTAGAAAACTAACTTATTAAGTAATAAAAATGTTAAAAATCTAATTTTAAATGCTACTTTCTAGAATTAGAATTATTTTCTTAAGAGTTAATTTTTTAGTTAACATGATTTTTAACAATGTAATTAAGATCCTATTTTCTAGAATTAGAGTTAGTACTACTTATTATATATTCTCTATATTTGTCTATATCATGATGTTTACCTTTTAACATTTACAAATTATATTTTTTCATTTTCTATTTTATAATTGTGACATGGTTTATTATTCGGCAATTAGAGGCTCATTACCGATCATACCAACAATACTCTTCTCTTTGATTGTTACATCCGGTGCTTTCCACGATTACGGGATCATCAAACCCTTTGGAATAGTCGAAAAGACTACTTGAAATTTGTTTTATAACCTCATGCTCTACATGTTGGCTAATCATGTATGTAATCTTAAGTCAAATTTTGTATGCTAATATTTTGTTAATACTGGGCCATTTGCATGCTGCGATGGTAGAAGTCTGCTTTCGATGGTAGAGGAACAATTTTAAGAGCAACAACCACTTTATGTGAAAATACTAAGGGGAAGACCCTCAATTCTATTTTCCGGTATTCTTAATTCTTGATTTAGACATGACGGGCTATCATTCTTCTATTTTAGATGATTTAGCATTACTATTTTGTCACTACGTATAAAAATGCTTTTGGGTCCGAATAGTATTCTACTCTTAGCGGTCTTGCAATGATTAGCCTTAATCTTATAGGTCTTAGGAGCCTCATGGTATCTCGGGTCACATTTCTTTTTGCCCATTTAATTGGAAATATCACGGGGTAAATGTGGAAGTGTTGCACCTTTTATCTGTTTTTAGCCTCCGTAGGATTGTATATGTTGTCTCTTTGTTATAGGCGATGTCACATTATTCTAGGTTAAATATTTGGATCACGATTAGACCATCAGACAAATAATTTATGTTTCTTTCCGGGGATAACAAAAATATTGCTTTTGGTTTTAAAACCTAAAAAACCATTGATTTCACCTTTTCTTTTACATCACATGAAAATCAACTCGAAGTACTACTTATGGGAAGGAATCTTGATAACATCACGTGTGGTTTGGTCATGCACATGTGGTTCGACATTTATGAAAATGAATGTCGGGCTTTGCTGCGTTTAAATAATATTTCAACCTATTGTTTTTCTAGGGGCGTATGGTTAGATATTCGGGAAGAATTCTTATTGGTGCTAACTTTTTACTTATAATTTCGGCTTAAAACAAAAGTTTAAATTCCGATTAAGTTTTTGGTTGCTATCCTATTTTTTGATCAATTTGTTAGGAGAATGATAAGTGATGCTAGCTTTATTAGTTTAGTTTGTGGTTTTGATATTTTTGACTCGGTAATTATATGTTTTGTGATTTCTTCTTGCTTTTTTTTGGAAACAACGGTTATGCGTTTATCTAGACTTACAAGAGAGTTCTTCTAGCATTCCAATAATCTCGGTGAGCAAGCCCGGGAGAAAGGAGCCTTGTGGTTATGTTCTTATGATGAGGAGTTACTCTACTACCTTATGTGTTTACGTACAATAATTTAAGCTAAGCTAAGTTGTATGTATTTGTAGGGTTCAACACTTTGAATGTTTGAGGAAGTATTATTTTACATTTGGAAATATGATTTTTTTTCTTAATCTGATTGATTTGGAACTATGGAAGGCTAAGCTCTTTATACTCTTGCCCTCTTGATCTTATGTCTTCCATTGTCGCTGACTGTAGTTTTATTGCATTAGTAATAGACATCGATATATTATTTTGGGTGATTGCTCTAGTGATTGGCTTTCAATGTTTTGTGCTTTTAGTTTTTGTTTCTCTACTTAATTATGATATTGTTGATGTTTAGATGGTTGTAAGCTGGATTAAGTTTAATTATTCAATTTGGTTCTAGTTTACTCTCTACATCTTTTCTTCCTTGTAGGATTAGGTTTAATTTTTGGTTGGGCATTTTTGGCTATTGGGTCAAACTTTCTCCTAACTTCATTTGGTTCTTATAGCGTACATAGCTTCTTATTTTCAATGCTAGCTTTTCTTGATATTTATGATACGTGACTTAAAGAAGGTAAATAGTGATAACTTTTAAAGAGAGATATAAAGGTGAATAGTGATAATTTTCTAAAAGAGATATAAGGTGAATAGTGATAACTTTTTAAAAAGAGATATACTTTTCTTGTTTTGAAGTTCTAATCTTGTACTCATAAATTCTTTGTGTGCCAAGAAGGAAATGAAGTTCCTATGGCTTGATCTTACTCTATATTATATTATTTTGCTTTGCTTTGCCCATTGAATATTATAGGTAAAATATATTTAATATTCCAATTGACCCAGTTTAGATAAAAATATAAAATAATTATCTTATATTATATTAAAATGTTTGCTAATACTTTTTTAAAAAAAATTCTTTTGGCATTTGGCATATATTGGCTATGTCGTGTTACGTATTACATGCTATGCATCATGGCATTTTAGCACACATTGGCTACCTTGTCGCTCTCCAGTCACGGGTCAGTGCGGTATAATAATGCTAATTACGAAGGTTAGCTAGCTGCAAATTGATTTGTGTTGTTAGGTGCTTTATTAAGAAGAGCAAGAAATCAATTGCACATGGTTTATTTATTTATATCATATGTGTTAATTTCCTTTTTACGGGACGAGCTATTTTGCACTATTTTTTGGTTATAGAAGCTCTAAATAAATCCATTCAAGAAAGCATCCAAGCTGAGAGAGGGAAAAAGAGCTTAAGTACCAAAATGGTAAATTATTTCACTTTTATTTGTATTCGATAATTACGCTTTGCTTTGCATCTTAAATATTATGGGTAAAATGTATTTAATAATCTTATTGACCCATTTTAGATAAAAATAAAAAGATAATTATCTTCCATTATATTAAAATAATAGTAACATTTGCCAATACTTTGTTATAAAAGAATTTAATAATAATTTTAAGAGGGTAATGTAATTACAAAAATTTAAAGTGTTAACATATAGCGAAATATATTTTTCTTATATTCGATATAGACTTCTTGAGAATGAAATGGGAAGGAATTACACTTAAAATGAAGGGCAAATACTATAAAATCAAATATAGTTAATGATTGTTAAACAAAATCTTGATGAAAGTGATTCTTAGTATAAAATTATAAAATTGAAAGATTAAAAAATATAATTTTTAAATATTAGATGTAACTAATATGAAAAAATATATGGGGCAAATAATAATTATTCTTATAAATAATAATAATAAAATACTTAAAGTTCTATCAAATTTGTCAATATATTAAATTTATACTATTCTTTATAATCAAAATCATTACAACAGTTTATGCAATTCGTGGGTAAAGAATTAGTTTAAGATAAAGTCTAACTATTTATAGTCTATTAAATTAATTATTAATATAAGCATAAAAAATTAAGATTTTAGCTAAAAATTTTAGTCCTACTATTATTATTTTAAATAATTAACTAATTATTTCATAAATGTGCTATATGTTACAATGATATTGATCATAGCCATATATCAAAGCGGTCAATTAGTGTTAATGGGTTTTTTTTACTCTGGTAAGAACATTAACTTTTCGGAGATCGTTTTTCTTTTCAAATATGGCTTGATCACATGCAATCTTCCATTCTATTTCAATGAGTTTATATTGAATATAAGAAGAATGGACAAGTAAATTTATTAATTTCATTGTATGTAATATATTAATTAACACTTCAAGTTTTTGTATTTACATTATTTGGTCAAAGTACTAAGATATCTTTTCATTAGATTATGCAAGGTACCAAACTACCTCTTCCTTAGGTTAGTAGATGATTAGGATTAGAAAACTAAGTTATTAAGTATAAAGATATTAAAATGCAATTTTAAGTGCTACTTTTAAAATTAGAATTATTTTCTAAAGAAAATTAATGTTTTAGTTAATATGGTTTTAATAATATAATTAAAATACTATTTTTTAGGATTAGTGTTAGGGGTAATTATTATATATTCTCTATGTTTTCTATATCATATTGTTTACCACTTAATATATAGAATTATATTTTCATTATTCTATTTTTATTTTATACTAAACTAATTATTAATTAGGTTTAAGTTTACATTATTTGCCCTCATTTTGTTGTAATATTTAAATTGTTATTTAAAACTCCTCTTAAAATTAATTAGAACTATTATTTGTGCTATTTATTTTAAGACTTTTTAAACTAGTGTTATAATTAATTCCCTTAAGCGCCCCACTTATCCTTAATCCCTTTCTAGTTATGCTTTATTTTTCTTTTCTCCTTTTCTTTACATGGTTTAATTTCTTGTATTAGGTTTTCACCTCACATGTTTAAACAACTAAAATTAATTTAGCATTTTGTATATGATAGGCTCAATGCTCAACTTGAAGTAAGTTAAGCTTATTAGTGTAATCTTCCATCTCTTATACTTATGTTCATTTCGAATGTTAAATAAAATGATTTTAAATTTATGAAATAAGGTCAGTTTCACATGTTAAGAAAAACTTAAGGTATTAAAATAATGAGTCTAGTCAAGGTACTAATGTATCTTCACTAGTATTAGATGAGGTATCAAGTACCTCTTCTTTAATATTGTTACTATTTTAATAACAAGTTTATTTGTGTTCGATTTTTTTGCTAACTTTATTTCTTTATAGTTGCGGGTTTTAATAACAATGATTTAGGAATCTTAAGTGATTCATTTAAAACTCCTCTTAGAATTAATTAGAACTATTTGTGCTGCTATTTTAGGACTTTTTAAAGCCCGGTGTGTAATTAATTTTCTTTAAAAGCCCCTCATCCTTAAATCGCCTAATTGCTATTTTCCTTCTTTTCTTTATATGGATTAATTTTCGCATTAGGTTTTCATCTCATGTTTAAACAACTAAAATTCATTTAGCATTTTGTATATGATAGACTCCGATGCTCAGTTTGGAAGTAAGTTAAGCTTATTAGTGTAATTTTCCATCCACTTATGCTTATGTTTAGCTCAGTGCTAAATAAAATGATTTTTAGATTTATGAAATAAAATTAGAATTAAAGGCTGGCCCGGTTCACATGTTAAGAAAAACTTAAGGTATTAAAGTAATGAGTCTAGTCAAGGTACTAATGTATCTTCTCCTAGGATTAGATGAGGTATCAAAGTACCTCTTCTTTAATATTTCTTTGCTATTTTAATAACAAGTTCATTTGTGTTCGATCTTTTTATAACTTTATTTCTTAGTTGCGAGGTTTTAATAACATGGATTTAAGAATCCTAAGTGATTCATTTAAATTCCTTTTAGAATTAGTGGGATTATTATTTGTGTTATTTGATTTAAGACTTTAAAAGCCAAGGTTGTAATTAATTTCTCTTAGGGGCCCTCATCCTTAATCTCTTTCTAGTTACGCTATATTCCTTTTTCCTCCTTTTCTTTCGTGGTTTAATTTCCCGCATTAGGTTTTCACCTCACATGTTTATACTTACATTCTAGAAAACACATAATTAAGACATACTTTAAAGATTAACCAAACAAAAAGAACATACTTTAAATAGAAAAGTTAACATTAATAATAATGCTCACAAAAACATGCCATATAGTATTGAAATCTGGCTATCACGCTTTAAAAATGATATGGTCTTGTATAAGAGGCGGGAAAAACAATGGGATGGTTTTGGCTAAAATTTATATATTTCAGGAGAAATGATATCTTCATATATAATAATTTTGAAAGCATTAAAAGAATAAAACAAATTCACTTTGTAATAATGCTTTACATATTACTATTGGGAATAATATTTCTCTGGGGGACCTTCTCGAATTATGCCTTTTGGGAAGGGAAAAAAGGCATGCATAAAAACAATATATAGAGCTTTTGAGGAATATTAGGTGGTGGTTGAATTAATTATCATGAAACAATAGTGGGAATGTAAAATGACTTTAGATTTATGAAATAAGGTCGAGTTTCATATGTTAAGAAAAACTTAAGGTATTAAAATAATGAGTGTGGTGAATACTAATGTATCTTCTACTAGGATTAGATGAGAGTATCAAAAGTACATCTTCTTTAATATTTCTTTGCTATTTTAATAGCAAGTTCATTTTAATGTTGATCTCTTTATAACTTTGTTTCTTCATAATTGCGGTTTTAGTAACATGGATTTAGAATCCTAAGTGATTCATTTAAAACTAGCTCTTAGAATTAATTAGGATTATTATTTGTGTTATTTGATTTAAGGCTTTTAAAAGCGAATTGTAATTAATTCCTCTTGGCGCCCCCTCGTCAACCAATCTTTCAATTCGCTCTATTCCTTTTTCCTCATTTCTTTACATGGTTTAATTTCTGCATTAGGTTTTCCCCTCGCATGCTTAAACAACTAAAATCAATTTAGTATTTTGTATGGCTCAATGCTCAATTTGAAGCAAGTTAAATTTATTAGTATAATCACTATCCTTGCTTGAGCTCGAATACTAAATAAAATGACTTTTAGATTTATGAAATAAAATTAGACATTAATTTGGTTTGGGACATACATGAAAAAACTTTAAGGTATTAAAAGAAGTATCTCCACCCAGGACTAGATAAGGTACCGGTATATCTTTCTAATGGGTCTAATCAAAGGTACTAATGTATCTTTTGCTAAGTTAGATGAGGTATTAAAATACATCTTCTTTAATATTTCTTTGCTTTCTTTTTTAATTACAAGTTTCTTTTGTTTAATCTTTTTACTAACTTTATTTCCTTACTGGTTGCAGGTTTGATAGTATAGATTGGAATCCTAAGTGATTCATTTAAAACTCCTTTTAGAATTAATTGGGATTATTATTTGTGGTATTTGTTTTAAGGCTTTTAAAAGCCGGGGTTGTGTTAATATCATAAGTGCCCCCTCATCCTTAATCCCTTTCTAGTTTTCCTCTATTCTTCTTTTCCTTCTTTTCTTTACATAGTTTAATTTCCGCATTAGGTTTCACTTCATGTTTCAACCTTCAAATCAATTTAGCATTTTGTACATGATGAGCTTGATGCTAAACTTGAAATAAATTAAGCTTATTAGCATAATCCTCATATCCTTTATGCTTATGTTCAGCTCGAATGCTAAATCTGAAATGACTTTTATTTATGAAATAAAATAAGACTTTAATTTGGTCGGTGTCACATGTTAAAAAAACTTAAGGTATTAAAGTATCTCCTTAGGAGATAAGATACTAATATATCTCTCTAATGGGTCTAGTCGAAGAGTACTAATGTATCTTACGCTAGGATTAGACGGTACTAAAGTACCTCTTCTTTAATATATCTGCTGTTTAATACATTCTCTAGTTCATTTATGTTTGATATTTTTACTAGCTTTATTTGCTCATAGTTGCGCGTTTTGATAGCATGGATTTTGGGAATCTAGGCAGTTCATTTAAAAACACCTCTTAGAATTAATTAGGTTATGATTTGCATTATTTTATTTAAGGCTTTTAAAA